>NC_138373.1:146211369-146232195 GCF_054177405.1 Leptonychotes weddellii | reverse complement strand
CTCACTGATACGAGGAATTCTTAATCTCAGGAAACAAACTGAGGGTTGCTGGAGTGGTGGGGGGTGGGAGGGATGAGGTGGCAGGGTGATAGACATTGGGGAGAGTATGTGCTATGTTGAGCGCTGTGAATTGTGTAAGACTGTTGAATCACAGACCTGTACCTCTGAAACAAATAATACATTATATGTGGAAAAAAAAAAAAAGAAGATAGCAGGAAGGGAAAAATGAAGGGGGGGAAATCGGAGGGGGAGACGAACCATGAGAGACGATGTACTCTGAAAAACAAACTGAGGGTTCTAGAGGGGAGGAAGGTGGGGGGATGGGTTAGCCTGGTAATGGGTATTAAAGAGGGCACATTCTGCATGGAGCACTGGGTGTTATACGCAAATAATCAATCATGGAACACTACATCAAAAACTAATGATGTAATGTATGGTGATTAACATAACATAATAAAAAAATGTGTATAAAAAATTAATTCTCTCTCTGCAGCTCTTAGTCGTAATCATCGTCTTCATGGATGGAGAAGAGAGAATTAAAGGAAAAGGAAAACGGAAAGCATGGCATGGAAAGAGATATAAGAGTTTTCTTAGAGCCTTGAGTTGAGAGTGTGCTGTGGTTGGTAAGTTGAATCTCTTGTAGGGAAGGACCAGAGGACAGTGTTATCTGGGGTATAACACGTTTTGGTTGTAAATCCCTTTTCAGGTGATGGATTAAAAAAGATAACCAGAAGCTAAGAAACAGTCAGGCTAGCGTTACCAGAAGCCCAGAGGGGGCCTCCTGGGCTGGCACTGCCCAGGGATGTTCCATTCAGTGGGTATAAATGGTCGAGGTGTCCTACCTACTAAACAAGGTCCTGAGGCTAACAGTGGCTGATTGAGGTTAAGATGCCTCTCCCTGGTCAGGCAACAGTTGAGGGTAGATCCCCTTCTTGTGCTCTGATCCCATCTCCTCTTTCCTAGGAAGACCTGCCTCATTGATACTTCTCTCTTTTGCCCCTTAAAGCCCTGCCTGGCACTGTATCCTCCTTAGAATACAAAGTAGAATATAAAAGTGCTCAAGCCCTCCTTTCCTGAAGTCATCTCTCCTCCTGCCATGCTCTCCCCACTCCTGCCTTTGCTGCCGCCTTCTTCTCAGCTGTCTACACTTCCCACTCCCTAACTCTCCACTTACACCCTTACTTCTCAGAAGCATTCAGTTCAAGTTGTTTCTTGGTCCCCAGCAACCAACACTTATAGAGTATCAGGGACTTTACATCCTTAATATCACCCACGTCTACTGTCCCCTTGTTTATTCTGATAGCTATGACCTTGGTTTTGATACCTATCACTTTTGATTTAGAAAATTATGGTAATCTCTGATCTCTGTCTTTGCATTCTGTAACATTTCTGGGCTCTACTCTCTGAATCATAGCTCTGGGCTTGGCTCTCTCTTGCTCCAAATCTCTCAGGCTCCCCATTGTCCACAGGAGTACTTTAAACTCTCTCAGGTGCTTCACAAACCTTTATACTTTGGTCTCATCCAGTTTTTTATTTCCTACCACTCTCAATCATGAATCCTATGCTCCTATCAAACTTAATTATTGGTCATTCCTTGTCCATAATGAATACTTGAGTACCTCCATGCCTTTGCTCAGGCTGTTCCCCCCTCCTAGTCCATCCCTGCAATTTCTACACACCTGAATCATACCAAATCTTCACAGCCCAGCATAAATACTTCTTCCTCCATGAAGCTTTATTTTATCTTCTCAGGAGAAATAAATCTTTCTCCTCTCCTTCCCTGGAAATTGATATTTTGGGAAATTTTTGTATAGTTTTTGCACATATTATAACTCCCTTCTTGTACTGAGGACTTCTTGAGAGCACAACTCATCTATGTATCACCATAAATACTCGGCCCAGTGCATTGCACACAGCAACTACCCAATTAGCATTTTTGAACAAATAAATGAGTATATTTCAAAATATCATTGGCATAAAGATGATAGCCATAAATCATAATCACTAACAGTTATACCATATACTGAAGTCACATTTACGATACTAGTTAACCGAGGGGTTGCAAACTCAAAAGTCTATCAGGGTCAGGCAAGTAGTGTAGACGGTAAAACAGCCTTGGGCAAGTCCAGAGGCAAATGTTATAGTATCTACCATATCTAACAGGGGCAGCTGCTACTCAGCACCAGGCAATCACTGACAGTTGGAAATATAGGCCCAGCGTTATAGGTCATTTGATCATCACAGAGATACTAGAAATACAAATATTTATGCAAAATCTTCCAGTTTTTAAAAGTTGGCAACTAGCTCAGTTTTTTAACAGTGGGGCTGCCAATTTACAAGTTCTGGGTTGGAGAACGCTATATTCTGTTTAAGTGAGAACACTTGTTAATTGACTTACCAGATACAATATACCCTGTCAAAGGTGGCTGGCTCTCCAAGAATTAGAGCATCCTACAGTGCATTTAAGGGTGGCTCCATGGTTGATTCAGAAGGCACTTTGTGGCTTTGCCATGTCTAGGCATCTCATTTCCAACATCAGTCATCATCAGGGAAAACAGAGAAGAGCTTTCTGGGAGCTGAAACTCTCTGCTTGTCTGTATTCTGGAGACAACTACATTGCTTTTTTAATGACTGCATCTATTTGAAAGCCTGTGCTCATTTCCCCTCAGTCTCTTGCACGGAGCGATCGCTCTGCTGGCTTCTGGGCAGGTATCAGAGAACTCTGAGACCAGCTCTCCCAGCCCTTCAGACTTCATACAACCTCAGTGGCTTGGCAGGGCCCAGACCCAGGGAGCTGAGGGCCAGACAAGAAACCACCACACTCCCCCCAGAGCTCCAGATCATCTGTTTTGCACCATTCTTATAGGAATTACTAATACTTGATGGTAACAATGATTATGTATTGAGCCCCTAAGCCAGGCATTTGAGGAGCTTGCTGAATTGTCACAATGATCCTGCCAAGTAGATAATTGCAATATTACTAGGAAAGTTAATGGCCATAACAAGACAACCCCAAAAATCCCAGTGGTTGAACGCAAGGAAAGTTTATTTCTTGCTCACCTCACAGTCCAATGTGGTTTGGGTTAGGTGGGGGGAGCTCTGCTCCATGCAGTTCTTTGGGGACCAAGGATCCTTCCACCTTGTGGCTGGATCCTCCTCTGGGATCTCATGATTCTCTCTATTCAGCTGGAAGATGAGGGAACGAGAATAAGAATTGCACATGGGAGATGTTCACCAACTGCTTCTAGAAGAGGCTCCCATCATTTCTTCTCCCATTCTATGGGCCAGAACTCAGGCATGTGGCCATACCTAACTGAAAATATAGTCAGACCATGTGCTCAGGAAGAAGAGGGGAGCCAGATACTGGTGAGCTCTAGCAGAGCCCACCATAGCAGTCATTCCCATTTCCTTGCCAAGGAAATCAAAAGTCTGAGAAGTTACATCACTTGCCTAAGGTCTGTGTGGCAGAGCTGGGCCTCAACCCGGGCTGGCCTGGCCCTGATGTCCTTTTTTTCATTGCTCCACTTGGTCCTTTTTGCATCTCCCATTCTGTCTTGTACTGTCAGCATTAATGAATGTGACATGTCCACCCCCATAAGACCACTTGCATCTGGAGAATGTTGGCATATCCCTGTAGGATTTTGCCTTAAAAGGCCCCCAACTCTTAAATATTTGAACTCTCATAAAGAGGCACAGACAGCTTTCTTCTAGGATAGAAAAATAAAAGGAGTGAACCACAAGTGATGCGTACCACACCTGTCCATCAAGGTTTACCTGGGGCACTCTCAGACTAAAGGTGTGCCACCCTGTATTGTTGGTTAGCTTGTATATGGTTTCCCCTACCCCCAGTAGCTTGAGAGCACATTGAATCTCATATTTCTATACTTATCAGCACCTATTCATGTATTCTGGTTGCTTAATTTCTCAGAGTTAAGGTAACTTAAAGGTTCATACGAATGTGACAGTGTTAGTTATGTGATAGAATTCAAGAGTAAAATTAGTTAGCTACAGATAGAAAACCTCAGCGTTACTCTTTTCAGAACTACCTTCTCATTAAAAAACAAAACAAAACAAGAAGAAGAACAAAAAAACAACTTGACCAGGTGATCCTGTTGCACACTCTCCCATTATTCTGTATTCTCATGACATCGTAACAATTACAATTTTGAAATCACTTAAGTAATCATTGGTTTAACGTCTGTCTTTCTCTCTAGACTATAAACTCTGGGTGGCTCAGTTGGCTAGGTGTCCAACTCTTGGTTTTAGCTCAGGTCATGATCTCATGGGTGGTGGGATCTCCCCACGTTGAGCTCTGTGCTCAGTGGGGAGTCTGCTTGAAAATTCTCTCCCTCTAGCCTCCTCTGCCTTCTCTCTCTCTCAAATAAATAAATCTTAAAAAAATAACCCTGTGTTTTTTATTCACCACTTGTATCAGTCAGCTAATTCTGTGTACTAAACAATACCCAAACTTAGTCACTCTCAACAACAATTATTTATTATCTATTCACAGGTCAGTTGGGGTTTGACTGACAGAAGCTGGTCTTCACTGAAGTTAACTCCAAGATGACAGTGTTTCTTATTCTTTAGAGCCACCGGCACATTTTTCTCATGGCAATGACCGAAGTGTGAGAGGCAGTGAAAGCAAAGTTGCTTAAGGCCCAGTCTTAGAACTGGTCACTTCGGTCCACACTCTATTGATTAAGGTGAGCCACATGGCCAAGCCTGACCTCAGTAGAGAGGGTAGGGCACCTGCAAAGTCACACAGCACAGGGTGCAAATACAGGTATGGGTGAATAATGCAATGTTCCACATGGCTGTGTCTGCAGGAGCTGGTGCATGGCATTCTATGTCAGAGATGTGAAATAAATGTTGTTTGAATAAATGTACAGGGTATTCCTATAAATTAATCTCTCTGGGTTGAAAAAAACCCCACTGGTTGGTAAGATTGCTAATGTGCAAGGATAACAAGTGAAAAGATTGATTTGTATCTGTTTCTTCTTCTTTTTTTTTTTTTAAAGATTTTATTTATTTATTTGAGAGAGAGAGAGAGCACATGAGAGGGGGGAGGGTCAGAGGGAGAAGCAGACTCCCTGCTGAGCAGGGAGCCCGATGCGGGACTCGATCCTGGGACTCCAGGATCATGACCTGAGCCGAAGGCAGTCGCCCAACCAACTGAACCACCCAGGCGCCCGTATCTGTTTCTTCTAAATCTTTCCCTTCCTGCGGCTCGAGCAGGGAGCTGAGTGGACTTCACGTATCTGCTTACAGGGCGGAAGAGTTGAAGCCAACCAGAGCTAGTTTTTTCCATCTTTTGATCAAATTTCAGCCATGTGAAGGGGAAAAATGTCAGTCTCCCCAGAAAAGAAGGGAGGGAAGAGAGACTTTTGAGAGAGGAAGACTTGGCCAGCCAGGAAGAGGAGCACTGACTATGGAGTGCAGCAGAGCCCCACACACTGCTCTATGGCCAAGTCTGAGAAGATGGAAGAGCTTCAGGTAGGATAGCTGTTCAGTGTCCCTGAGACAGACAGACCCTGGGCCCATCCAGAGAGATCCCCAAACACTGTGAATGGCTCAGAAGCAAGTAGCTCTGGACATCAGAGTCCCCTCAGACTGGGACAGTGAGAACATCTGACCAGTTGAGCCTCCCACAGGTCCTAAAGGAGGCCCCGGTCCAGTTGGAGACTAAATTTTCCACATTGGGTAAGGGTCTAGTGTCATAATTAAAATGATTTACAGGAAATAAAGAAAATGCTATTTCCTATACATGTGAGTTAGAGAAGAGTTATTCACACTCATTAAACTATGAAAATTGTAGCTGGGAATTGGCAAACCAAGGCTCTTTGAAAGCTTCATGTAATAATAGTATTTCAATATTTTGAGGACATTTGTTACCATTTTCATGTGAAACCTTATGGATCCATACAAAGGTCTGCACAGAGCACCAAGGGAGAGATGCTAATAATAAAATCAAGAACCTTTCCCCGCACCTTGAAGGGTTTGAGGGCTCTTTTGTAAAGCCCACACAATCCCAGACTGTGAAGTTAAATTAGCAATAATGTTTAAATTATGCAGGCTCCCAGCTGTGCTGTGATGTTTGCACACTTTCTAGGAGGTGACTAATTACAATTAGTGCTTAAATACAAAAGACATACCATCATTAAAAGAAAAGGAGAAAATAAATCTTATGTGTTTAGATCTTGGTCTCCCAGCACTGGCTATTTTCATTCACTTATGCTGGGATTGCTAACTGAAGGACAGGAGGGACATGTTGATTTCTGCACTACATGTAAGGAGATGGATTTAAATGTTTGTGGGTCAAGCGAGGACACCAGACACAAAACAATTCCCAAGACTAAGAATCAGAGAGACAGAGCGAGAGAGCAAGAGAGAGAGAGAGAGAGAGAGAGAGAGCGAGAATATTTTTTTCCCTGAGATAATAGCCACTATTTTTTGAGGGCTTACATGGTGCCAGGCCCTGGGGTGGATCCTGTGGTTTTGAGGGTAAAGGGGAAACACAGCATCTCCCCTCCCCTGCCCCACCAGCCTCCCTACTTATCTTTATTATGGTGGTTTTCCCTTTCACCATTAGGGACAGGATTCAGGTCTTGGTCCCATCCCCAGCACCTACCATTGTGTCTGCACATAGTAAATACTCAATAAATATTATTTGTTAGAAGGAAAGAAGACACATTGTCTCATATTGATAGAGAATGATTTAAATGTGTTAGTCTTGCCTCATCTGCACCATAAACTCTTTGAAAACAAAGGGTGTGTCTGACATTTCTGATGTACTACAGCGCCCGTGATTCTGCGCATGCAATTGTTCATACATTCCCATGAACACTAAGTGAGTCCCTACCCTGAAGAAGGCTCTATAGTAGGTGCCGAGGGCACAGCACTGAAAACACAGCCACCCATGCTGCCTCGTGGGACTTAAGTTAGAAAGGTGGAAAGGAGAGTCCAATTGTTAACGAATCACCAAACCAAGAAAGACCCAACCACAAATTGTGAACAGTAAGTAATGCAGCAAAACAAACACTAGTCGCTGCCTATTGAGGATCACCCCTCTTCTTTCTTTGGCTAACACAACCCTGAATTTGTTTAGGAGCCATATCCCCAGTTCCAAGTGACTCGACAAAATGTAGATGGGTTGAACTAAACTGTCAGGATAGTTCCATTTCCCTCGGCCACTCATTGGTCTGGCGTGCACATGTGACCCAGTTCTGACCAATAGGCTGCGAGGAGGAGTCTACCGGTAGCTTCTGGAAAATATTTTCCTCCCTGATCGAAAAACAGCCCTTTTGCCCCTTTTCCTGTCCTTCTTTTTTTTTTTTTTAAAGATTTTATTTATTTATTTGACAGAGAAAGACACAGCAAGAGAGGGAACACAAAGGGGGAGTGGGAGAGGGAGAAGCAGACTCCCTGCCGAGCAGGGAGCCCGATGCGGGACTTGATCCCGGGACTCCAGGATCATGACCTGAGCCGAAGGCAGTCGCTTAATCAACTGAGCCACCCAGGCACCCCTTTTCCTGTCCTTCTTGCTTGGGCATGTGACAATGTGATATTTGCAGCTGTGGCAGCCATCTTGTGATCCTAAGGGACACATTGTTGACACATGGATGAAGGCAGAGTAGCCAAACTTGGGTTCCTGATGGCATCTGTCGGAGTCTCTCAAGAAGCCTGATGAGTAGCTTCCTTTTTCCCACTCTGAGTTCTGAACAGATTGAGAAATCAGATAATGGAGAAAGATGAAGGGAAAAATATCTTGGCTGCTGCTCAGTGCCAGGTATGGGATATAACTTAATGGGAGAGCCAGTTGGGTTTGAGCCCCCAAGTTAGGCAGACTTGGCCCTAGTTACAGATCACACCTCTAGTAGCAGAGACTGAATCCTGCATGTGGCACACTAAGGCCCAAGAGGAACTTGGCCAAATTTACCAAACAGATAAGCTACTCTTCCTCCCCAGGGACAGAGAGAGCAAAGGGGAAGAAAGAGACCAGGAGTTACAGTGATTGAGCTTCTTCCACATGAAAGGAAACTTCAGGAAGGGTCTCAAAATTCCCCTCCCTCATCCCAACCACAGAACTGAGCCACGGCACCAACTCTAGAATTGCCTTCAATCCTCCTATGAAATGAGACTCATAAACCTTTATTATTTAAGTTACTTTCAGTCAGGTGTTCTGTTCATTACAGCCGAAGCATCTTAAGGGTCTAAGCATCATAAAGGAAAAGCAGAGGACAAGGAAAGGGCTTTTTTCCATTTTCATTTGGACAGGGATGCAGACAGTCATGGAAAAGCATCTCCAGATTCGTGCTGTTTAAGCTGCTCCTGAAGGATGGGGTGGGGTGGGGTGGGGCAAGGCTTCACAGACAAAGGGAACAGAAGTGAGAAGACCCTGAGGCATCAAAAGAAGATCCGTGTGGCCGAAGTGGACTCAGTGAGAGGGAGATTCATGAGATATGACACCAGAGAGGGAGGCAGATACTGGATCATAGTTTTATAGACAGGATGTGGCAGGCTAGGCTCCTAGAAAGCAGGAACTCAGGTTTGCATGCAAGGATGTTTATTAAGGAGTACCTTAGGACCTCTCAACTGTGAGAGAGAGGGAAGAAAAGAAGCAGATCAGGCGGAGACAAGTTGAGCTGTGATGCAGGCCCAACAGCAGCCTCAGTTGAACCCCGGGGAGTTCTGGATACAGACTAGCCTTCATAGCTGCACCAAGATAGGTCAAGACAACCAGAACTCTGTATCCCCCACATGGATCTGTCATTGTATGTGGGTTACCTGGGAAAGGTGGCACTTAGCTGGGATAATGCCTGAAGGGGCTGACAGCCAGAGGGAAAATTGCCCACATAAAGAACCACTGTTGGAGCAGCAGATATTTGAATAATTTGCCTAAAAGCAAAGGCACGTCCTATGTGGCCTTGGCCTAATTGTTCAAGATCTTTGGGCTTCTGCTTGGGGATAGGGTGGGAGTTGGGCTTAAGGAATGCTTAATGACTTCTTAGAGAGAGGATTAATGATTCCAGCAAGACTTGCATACCTTGAAAACCTGCTTAGGTACAAACGCCTCCACTGCCCCTTAGCCTGCTCACAAGCTGATGATTTACTGGTCTTGATGAGTTTTGTGAATAAAAGTAAGATCACAGCTACCGGTCCTTCTGCTCTCTTACTAAACGGATTCATTGACTTCCCTTCTGGCATTTTCCTTAGGCTTCTTATCAAGGCTGACTCAGCCATTGCCTTCCTTCAGAATTCTCCACCTCACTTTGGACTCTTTGAATCAGGCCCTAGCACATATTCTCTGTGTCTTTATTAATATGAATTGTGTCAACTTCTGCTCCTGCAAAGAATTAGCCACCCAATTCCTGAACCATTACCTCCATGATAAGAAGGAGCTGTCATAATTGGAAGGGATGCCTTACAGCAAAAACACTTAGACATTGGAGACTGAGTTCTGTAGTTGGCATCTGATGGGATTTGGGGTCTCCACAGCTCCCCCTTATTCAACTGGTAACTGTTCCACCCATCTTTTGGGGAAACACCACCCCTTGGTGTATGCTATCAGTCATGTTCCAGACTCTGGCCTCTGGGGTTGCCAAGGTCAGGGGAGATGGATCAATAAGAGGGTCAATTTCTTCCGATCATAGTGATTGGTTCAATGAATGAGCATGTGGCCTCAGCTGAACCAATCACTGCTGAGCTTCTTCCATTCTAGTCATAGATTTTGGTGAACCTGGAGCTGCTGGTGGCTAGCTACCCCACCAGAGGGAAAATAAAGCTCACACAAGGAGGGATAGCAGAACAAGGAGTAGATAGAAATGATAACATTTGAGATCCCTTGTGACAAATGTCCTGGAGGCCAACCATCTCCTTGATTAGGCAGGGTCCAAAATTCCATATCCCTCCCCAACACCGTGCTTTAAATTTTTTTCTTAAATGAGTTTGAAATGAGTTTCTGTTACTTGCAGGGTAAGATTTCTGACCAATACAGATTAACTAAGCCATGACCCCCATATCTGTAACCATATTGAATATGAGCACCAAAAGATTCATTTATTCATGTGATCATTCAACAAATGTCTGTCAAGTGCCTACTAGTTTGAGAAGATATAAAAATAGAAAATTAACACAAAGAGTATGAGCAAAACATCGTGGAGAGCTCTACATCATCTAAGTCAGTGCCAGCCATTTTCTCTGCTATGTCTGTGCTACTGGAGACAGTAAGTTTCTTTTCAATGACATATCCAAGCAGAGAGTGAATGGCCTTTTGGCAGGAAGAAGATGCTATGGATATTTCCAAGCATTAATGGAGAACAAGATTCAATGAGTTTTAGGGTTTCTTTCAATCATGACATTCTAGGGTGGGGGTTTCCATGTCCTTTACCTTTTCTGCTAGAGAATCTTCCCAAACCAATTGTGATTCTATCCAGTTCTAGCTTGTGGAATGAGGGCATTCTGCATGGCTCAGTAAATGGTGGACAGGTGCTCAGTAAATGGTGGGTGTTAGGTGGGAACCTCCTTTCCCCTTTGCTTCAAGTTTCCAAGTGGAGGGACCGCTATTAGAGTAATATTTTTGTGTTCTTTCCCCAGAGGAGGAGTGTCTCACCTGACTGGTGAATTTAAGCTGAGGTGAGCATCTTCAATTTCATCTCTCTCTTTGGGGGCCAGATGCTCACAAAATATTCTCATCAGCTCTAAGCAGATCCATCCCTGCAGGAGAGGCCTGCATTTGGGGAATTAAGTTCAGTACTGGGAGTGTTAGCAAGCAATTTGACCAGATCTAAGCCATGCTTATTGTTTTATCAGCAGTAAAGCTGACATTTTTATCTCCATCTGCTTGACTCCTTGGGGTTTTTTTTCTCAATTAATTAGGAACCCGGGCAGGGAACAAAGGTGTCATCTATTAGCTCCCTAAATCCCAACAGTAGAATTATCTTACTTACAGACAAGGCCTTCCCAATTTGGTTTACCCACCTTGTCAGCCTCTTCCCACACTACCTCCTGCCCTCCTTTCTATCCTCCAAGAACATCAGGTTGCTTGTCATTTCTTTCATACTTCTTGCAATTTCGTGATTTATGCCTTTGATTATGTTATTCCTTCTGCGGCATATCCACTCACCCCCACCACACTGCTTCATCAGCTAATGCTTATCCATTATCTGCCCATAATGCCTCATCTGAAGGAACACCTCATCCAAGAAGTCTTCCCTGGCTGTCACCTTCCCACCACTCTGGGCTCAGTTTGATGAATACATCTGCCATATTGTTTTAAAATGTCAATCTCTCACCACTAGATTGTGAGCTTATTGAGGTGACTGTGATCTTTTCATCTCTGAATCCCTCAGAATTCAGAATCTTTCACAGAGGACATGCATGGTAAATGTATGTTAAATCAATGCATAAATTAGCCAATAGTGGGCAATACCCATTCCTGAGGCCAGGCAGAACTGGGAAGGGTACTTCCACCAGCCAGAGGTCAGAGGCAGAATCAAAATTATAGCCAGGGAGACAGGGCCAAGCATTTAGTCCTCAGGGCAAGGCAAGGTTAAAAAAAAAAAAAAGACAAAGTGAACAAAGGTAAAAATAGACAGGTGGAAGAAGAAGCTGAAAAGGAATACAGTACAAGGAATGGGCCAGGGCAAGGAATACAGAACAAAGGCTGTGAAGGGCAAAGGAGCCTGGTGCTCACCTATTACATGGTGCCAGGTGTGTGGTCAAGGGAAAGGACAGAAATCCCTAAGATCACAGGCAAAAATTTGATGACAGTGGAGTGCAGGGGAAAATCACGAGAGCAGAAGAATGTGGAGCCTGGTCCCAGCTCTACTACTAAATACTCAGATGAGCTTGGACAAATTCCTTCCTTTTCCTATGAAAGAGTTTCCTCATTGATGGGCATGAACAGCATGTCCTACATCACTTCTCACTTCTCTTCCAAGTCAAATGTATTGTGATCCTTCAAATGCTATTCCATAGTATGATTGTAGAGGGCTCCTCTGTTACATAAATAATATTTAGTCACCATGTTATTCTTTATATTCAGTCAACCAAATGTACTACCTCTGTTTTGATCTCAGTTCTGAAATCAAGGAAATTAGACTCAATTATTTTTGTGATCCCTTCCAGCTATAAAATATTTACTGTGCTGTAATTTTCTCCATTCCTTGAGCACATACTTTTTGTCCCTCTCTGTGCTTGGCACTGTGGCACTCTCTGTTCTGAATGAATTTATAATCTAGTTGAAACAACAAGAATAACATCTTCAAAGTTATTGAGAGAGAAATCCAAGTCATTGTATAATTTAGTGCTAAATGATGTGTTAAAGACTATAAGGAATTGACAGAAATGAGGAGGATCAAGAGGGGTTGAAGATATCGGGGAAGATTTCCTGGAGGAAGTGGGCCTGCAAGGGTGTATAAGACATAGATTGGAAAAGGGGAGATAGAGACTGACGGATGGATGGATGGATGGGTGGATGGATGGATGGATGGATGGATGGAGTAGGACATTCTTAAGAGGTATAGCCTAAGCAAAAGCAAAAACTTAAAGATGATCATGAATTTCTGTGGGACTCACTATGGAAACCTATCCTGGTAGAGTAAGAACAAGGAAAAGGGATGGAGGTTAACATTGGTTGTGCTCTTACTGTGTGCTGGATGTTTGTAACTGAGATGTTTGGTATCTGCATTCCTACAGGCCCTCGCTCTAGGAATCATCCCCATACAGAGCTGAGGGTGTTGCCTACCAAGGGCTCACAACTTGGTCACAGATAACTGTCCATCACAGACACTGGACCTAAACTCAGTCAATCCAGTTCTTCTTCCAGAAACACAGTATTGGACACAGGAACACCAAACAGGACTTTCTGTGGCAAAGCTGGGGCATAGAAAGGTCGAGAGAAAGGGAAAATAGAGATGGAAGGGATCTGAGGAAAGCTAAGGAGACCAGGCTATGGAGAGCAAAGAGGGGGAGAATATGCGTAGAGGAAAAACTGGGACACTGTTGACAGATTTGGTGGCTCCTGGAGATGAAGCATGTACCTGACAATCCCATTCCTTGTTCCTCCTCCTGAAAACTCTGTATTTTATTTCCTGTTTCTTGATTTCAGCCAAACCAGCATAAGTGGTTTCTTGTTCTTTGTAATAAAAAGGGCCTTTACTAGGACAGTCTGTTCACAAACGTTTTTCCCAGTGAATCCTCACAACATATTGAGATATTATTTCCAATTATCAATATGGCTCCCAAGAATTAAGGAGGCAACATTACCTGCATAAGCATTCAGCTTAGTAAGTCATTAAACTGGGATCAGAACCCAGGCCTGTCAGCCTCCAAAGACCTTCCTTCACCACACACCATTCTGAGGGACTTGTACAGTGTTAGAATCAACAGCTGATCCCAAGAACACTTTCTCTGTAACCTGCACCAAACATCTCCACTCTGAGGAGTATGCTGTTTATTCACAGGCCAGTTCAAACACTTTCACTAATTCTGAGATTCTCCTGTGGTGACCTACAAAGGTTACTTAAAATACACTGATTCAGAACTTATGAAAAATTCACTCTGTTATTTGTGACTCTTAATGAGTCAAATTTAAAGCATTCTTGTCCTCCAAGAATATCCAGAGTCTAGTGAATAAAGAGAAGCTGGTTAAAATTAGTGGAATTTTTCCAAACCAAGAAGATTAAGAATTTCCTTAATGTGGGGGTCATTCATTCTAAGCAATATTCATTCCGTGGTAGCCATGCCTAATTCTTTAAGATTTTTTTTTTTTTAAGATTTTATTTATTTATTTGAGAGACAGAATGAGAGAGAGAGCACATGAGAGGGGGGAGGGTCAGAGGGAGAAGCAGACTCCCTGCTGAGCAGGAAGCCCGATGTGGGACTCGATCCCGGGACTCCAGGATCATGACCTGAGCTGAAGGCAGTCGCTCAACCAACTGAGCCATCCAGGAGCCCGCCATGCCTAATTCTTATATTTTAATGACCCATGACAAATACACCTTCTTCGTGCAGCCTACATTCTAGTCAGACTCAACTCTTACAATCCTCTCAAATACCATATTACTCCAACCTCCATGCCATAATATGTGTGAAAATTCATTTCCTTCTGCCAGCGCATCTGGAGAACATCCATTCTTCCTTCAGAATTCAGCTAAAGAGTCACCTCCTCCACTGAGCTATCTTGGCCACTAACTCTCTGCCCCATGCAGGTCAGCTGTTTTCTCTATGACCCAGGAGAGTCTGACCTCAACTTTCATCCTTCTATGTTGTGATTGTCTCATTGCTGATGAGGTGAGATGTTCTCGCTCCCATGCTGAAACCATGCCCCACAGGATTAGTGAAGTTGAAACTAGCAGAAAAATTAAAGCTTGTTTTTCAGAGAACTGTTTTTCCTTAATCAGCTCTTGTGTCTCTTCAAACCCTACTAACAAATCCACTAGCTGTCTCTGCAGATGCCTGGACTCAAGGTCAACTGATATGGTTCCAGCCTATGAACAAGCAAGGCCCTGCATTCCTTACCAGAGATACTGAGCCCAAGACCCCATCCAGTTTATAGTGGCTCTTGGGAGTATATTCATAGCCCCTTCTTCTTGTCCTAAGATAACTTCCTGAGGTCAGGGGCTGAATTTTGCCTCATTCTGATGTTAAGTGTCCACCCCAAAGAGAACATGGGATGCTTATCACATATGTGTTTGTTCAATGTGCATGCTCCATCCTTCCTCATGAGCAGTTATGTTTCCCTGCACTTTTCATCAATATGTATGTAATCTCAACCTCTGTGATTATAAAACACTTGTTCTTTTCCCCTTTGAGGAGGCGGATTTGAGGCTTGCCTGCCTGTCTCCGCGTTTGGCTGCCTCTCGAATAAATCCCTTCCTAGCTGCATAGCTGATGTCTCAGTGATTGGCTTTGCTGTGCTCTGGGCAGACAGAACTGGGTTTGGTTATGATGCCAGAGCACCTCTCTTTCTTTTCCAATTCCCACCTTCCCACCACCCCCCTGTGCATCCTCCACCTAATGGGAAGGTAATTGCTAATCTGATACACTTGAGAGGTTGATTAGGCCACATTTCATTAGTGAGTGAGGTTGCCATGGTCAAGACCCTTCTTCGTGAAATATTCTAGTTCAATGATTCTCAACCCTGGTTACGTTGGAACCACTGTGCTCACCAGAAATCCCCAGTTCTAATGTGAGGCTACATTTGAGAATGGTTGGAAAGGAGAGCTGAACAATTCCTCTCACCCTGTCCCACCCGAGGCCATGAGTTCTGCTATGCAGCAATAAAAAAGAAGCTTCAGGAATCAGTAGATTTAAGCAGAGCTCTGAGTGACTTTGACTTACTGCATCTCCTGTGCCACAGACCCACCATCTGTGAAATAAGAGGTTTCCCTGAGAGCTCAGCTTTTGACATTCTGGAAGTCATGGGCACCTTTAAAATCTTCATTGAAAACTATGGACATCTCCCCAGGAAAATGACATTGCCCCACACTCACATATTTGCATATGGTTGCTGGGGTGTTTGGACTCCCTAAAATGCTGGCCTAAAGGACATTTATCTGGCTCTCAAGTCCATAATCTCAAACTCTTCAGCCCCTACTAGGGAGGGGCAATTGGGCCAACCCAACCTCACTCCTTTTCCACAGTGATTCAAAACACACATGCTCATCACATCATGTGTCCTCCTTAAAGCCCATCACCCAGTTACCCCATCCCCCCACCCCCCTCCTCTCCAGCAGCCCTCAGTTTGTTTCCTATAGTTAAGAGTCTCTCATGGTTTGTCTTCATCTCTGATGACTTCCTATTCAGTTTTCCCTCCCTTCCCCTATGATCCTCTGTGCTGTTTCTTATATTCCACATATAAGTGAAACCATATGATAATCGTCTTTCTCTGATTTCTCCGATTATTTGGCTTAGCATAAGACCCTCCAGTTCCATCCACGTTGACGTAAATGGTAAGATCTCATCCTTTCTGATGGCTGAGTAATATTCCATTGTGTGTGCATGTATATACACACACCACATTTTCTTTATCCATTCATCTGTTGATGGACCTCTCAGCTCTTTCCACAGTTTGGCTATTGTGGACATTGCTGCTATAAACATTGGGGTGCAGGTGCCCCTTCAGATCACTACATTTGTATCTTTGGGGTAAATACCTAGTCGTGCCACTGCTGGGTCATAAGGCGGCTCTGTTTTTAACTTCTTGAGGAACCTCCACACTGTTTTCCAGAGTGGCTGCACCAGCTTGCATTCCCACCAACAGTGTAGGAGGGTTCCCCTTTCTCCACATCCTTGCCAACATCTGTCGTTTCCTGACTTGTCAATTTTAACCACATTCTGACAGGTATGAGGTAGTATCTCATTGTGGTTTTGATTTGTATTTCCCTGATGCCAAGTAATATGGAGCATTTTTTCATGTGTTTGTTGGCCATTTGTTGGCTAATTGAATTTAAATAAAATAAATAAAAAATTTTAAAAAGATACAGGCTAAGCTGATATAGCAAAGAGACACCAAAATATAATGTTTAAACTAGGAAAAAAAACCCCAAAAATCACACATGCTGTATCTTTCAACACCAGCATCAACAGGACGCTCACACGGGAGCCGTGCACAGCTTCTGATGACAACAGAGGGAACCGCAGAGCCAAATATTGAGACCTACTAGGCACCAGGCTTGGGGGTTAGTGGTGAGGAAAACAAAATGGAATCCCTACATTCATCTCTGATGGGGGATTTGTATGAGGACACATGTTCATTGAGTGGAATTCCTTACTCTACTTAAAAATATGTCTCTGTCTCTTTCTCTCTCTCTCTCTCTCTAATGGCTGAAAAATGCATACTTGGCTTTTTATAAGGAAATGCAGTATTTTCCTTAAAACTGGACAGGTGACTCTTCCCTTGGCCCACACTTTTAAGGGTCCCATTCTGACCCTCCTCTGCCCTTGTCTACACAAAGTGAAGAGTCCACAAGGCTAAGAATTTATATTCACTCTGAGGCTTCATGCTGCCCCCCTACACCATGCACTTGTTACCCATGACCCACATCCCCTACCGCAACGTCCCGGAGTCCCTTCCCAGAGCCTTGCAATCCTCTCCTCCAGACCTGTCCTCCCTAAGCTGGACCACACGCTGGGTGGCCCGGGGGCAGCTGTTTGCTGGGGATGTGGAAGGAGCTAGCACGTGCAGGCTGGCATGTCCACAGGAAGGCGTGAGGTCCCTCGCAGAGAATCAGAGATGCTAAAAGGGGTGGGGTGGGTCATGTGCTGGGGGCTGGGGGCTGCCTCTCTCTGGGCGGTTCCTTGACAGTCCTAATCTTGGAGAGAATGGAGAATTCTAAATTCTAACCTGGCTTTTAGACCATGTAAAGATAGATTTCTCAGAGTAGGAAATAGAACATATTCTAGTTAATAGTCTCTTAGCCTGATTTATAACTTAAATATTTATATAAATGGTGTTTGGGCCTCTAGATATAGCCTTGTTCTAGGCCCCTCAAACGTTAGGGGAGAGTCTGAGGGAACACAACTGTGGTATGCATCCACCCAAGCTGCTTTGATTTCTCACGGCTTTCCTTCACCAGTCCCTTATAATAATAATGATGATGATAATAGCTAACCTTTTAAAAATAAAATTGTTAAACTAATGTAACACAGCTTCTGAAGTATTCCATTTTTCCCATATTCCCAACTAGACTTCAATAAAAAAATAAAATAAAATTCTTATTGAAACATAACATACATACATATAACTCTTATTGAAGTGTAACAAACATACACAAAAGTGTGCAATCACAGGGTAAAACACATCCTTGTAACAAACAACTGGATCAAGACATAGAACATTACCAGCATCTATATCCCCTTCCAATGACTACTCCCTCCATCCCTCCCAAAGGTAGCCAATATTCTGTCTTACTTTTGCCTATTATTGAACTTTATATAAATGGAATCATATGTATTCTTTTATGTCTGGCTTCCTTCCCTCAATATTATCTTTATAATATTCAGTCATGTTACTGCATGTAGAACTAGATGATTCATTTTCATTGTTCTCTAGATTTCCATTGAATGAATATGCCATTCCCATGTGCTCATCCTATTGCTGATGGACATCTGGATTGTTTTCGCCTGGAAATGCCAAGAATAATGCTGTTATGACCATTCTTGTTCATGTCCTTTGGTTTCCATGTAGACTCATTTATGCTGAGTATATACTCCTAGGAGTGGGGTTGCAGGATCTTAGGGTATGTATAGATTCAGCTTTACTAGATATGGCAAAAAGTTTTCCCAAGAAGTTATACCAATTTCCATCCTTACCAGCAATGTATGAGAGTTTTGATTGCTCCATATTCTTGCAATTACTTGATATAATCAAGTTTTTTCATTTTGGAGATTTTGGTGGATATATAGGGATATTTTGTTGTGGTTTTAATTAGCATTTCCTTTTTGAATATTATTGTCAATATTATTAATAAATGTGTAATAATCATGTTTTTGTATATTCAGTAGCTATTTGGATATCCTCTTCTTTTGTAAAGCGTCAGTTTAAAAAATTGGGTTCTGTGCCTTTTTCTTTTTGATTTGTAGTACCTTATATTTTCCCAGATACAAGTGCATTGTTGGTTGTATCTAATACAAATATCTTTTCCTATTCTTTGGCTTGCATTTCACTCTCTTAATGGTGTCTTTAGTTAAACAAAAATTCTTTATTTCAAAATAGTTCCATTTATTAATTTTTTCCTTTATGGTTAGTGCTTGTTATGCCCTGTTCAAAAAAACCTGTGTCCATAAAGACTATGAAGGTCTGAAAATATTCTCCAATGTTATTCCCTAAAAGCTTTGTTTTATCTTTTGTATTTAGATCTATAACCCACCTGTAATTGATTTTTGTGTGAAGTGGAAGCCCAAGATCCTTTACGTGCAGAACTCCTTGACATAGCTTGACCATTTATTAAAAAGCCTTTCCTTTCCCCACTGCTCTGCAATCCCACCTTTACCATAAATCAAATACCCACACAAGTGTGGATGTGTTTCTGGATCATTTTTTTTCTCTTCCATTGGTTCATTTGTCTATCCCTGTGCCAATTACCATACTGTCTTAATTACTGTAGCTTTATAACAAGCCTGGATATATCAATATTGTTGTTCTTCTTCAAAATTATCTTGACCATGCTGAGCACTTTACATTCCCACATAAATTTCAGAGTCAGCTTGTCAAATTCCAGAAAGAAAAAAATACCCTGCTGAGGTTTTGGTTGGGATTGCATTGACTCTGTCAATCGATTTTCAGAGAACTGGCATCTTTATAAGAATGAGTCTACCAGGGTGCCTGGGTGGCTCAGTCGGTTAAGTGTCTGCCTTCAGCTCAGGTCATGATCTCAGGGTCCTGGGATGGAGCCCCATGTCAGGCTCCCTGCACAGCAGGGAGTCTGCTTCTCCCTCTCCCTCTTCCCTTTCCCTACTTGTGCTCTTTCTCTCATTCTCTCTCCCTCAAATAAATAGATAAAATCTTAAAAAAAAAAAAAAAAAAAAGAATGAGCTTACCAATTCATGAAAAGGGAACATCCTTCTATTGGGGCATTGTTTATTTTCTCTCAGTAATAATTTGTACTTTACAGCAGAGAGGTCTTGTACTTCTTTCCTTCCATTTACCCTCAGTATTGGATATATTTTGGTTCCATTGTAAATAGAATTCTAAAAAGTAATTTCTATCTGTAGTATGGTATATAGAAATACAATTTATATTATATTTTTATTACATTCAATGAACTTGATAAATTCATTTGTGATTTCTAGGAGGTTATCTGTAGATTCTTTCAACTTTCTATGTTCATAATCTTGTCATCTATGAATATGATGTTTCTTTCTTTCCAATTTTACATTTTTATGTATTTTTTCTTTTCTTTATTTATTTTGTATATTTGTTTTTTCTTTTTCACCAGACTTGTAGTATGTGTTGAATAGGAGTAGTGATAGGGAACATCCTTGTTTCATTCCTGATCTCAGGGGCAAAGTCTTCAATATTTCATCATTAAGTACGGTGCTTGTAGAGAGGTGTTTTGTTTGTTTGTTTGTTTTTGTTTTTAATAGATGTCTTTATCAGATTTGGGATGTTAACTTCCATGATACATGATCCCAGTTATTTACTCCTGTGGCAAATGAATGTGGTAGAAACCATACCTTTGCTATTGCCTCAAGGAGAGCAGAGTGCATATCCACCCTTTTTGAATTTGGGGTTGACCATGTGACGTGTTTGGGGTTGGCCACATGGGGTGCCTTGACAAACGGGATGTTAGTGAATGTGACATAGTCAGAGACTTGAGATGTGCTTGTGCTGTGAGCTTGCATTCCTGTACTTGTGCCATTCCTATGAGAAGAGCATACCTGGGTAGCCTGAGCCATAGAATGTGACAAGAGGAGCAGAGACACCCCAGCCAATGCATGGACCCGCAATTTCAATCATAGCTGCTCCACTTAACCCTCAGATGTATGAACAAGAAATAAATGCTTAGTGCTGGGTATTTACCCCAAAGACACAGATGTAGTGAAAAGAAGGGCCACATGCACCCCAATGTTCATAGCAGCAATGTCCGCAATAGCCAAACTGTGGAAAGAGCCGAGATGCCCATCAACAGATGAATGGATAAAGGAGATGTGGTCCATATATACAATGGAATATTACTCAGCCATCAAAAAGGATGAATACCCAACTTCTACATCAACATGGATGGGACTGGAGGAGATTATGCTAAGTGAAATAAGTCAAGCGGATAAAGTCAATTATCATATGGTTTCACTTATTTGTGGAACATAAGGAATAGCATGGAG
>NC_138373.1:146179900-146210869 GCF_054177405.1 Leptonychotes weddellii | reverse complement strand
AAAAAAAGAATTCCCAATCTGGGTGTCATGCGGGGCAAGACAAAGTTGTCTTCCAAGTCCATCTGAGCAGGAGAACGTGTGCATGTTCTTGTTCCCCAGGCATGACTCAGTTCCACTGCCTGGGAATGGGAGGGGGGAAACCTGAACGGAAACCCCACTGCTCTTCCCTTCTCCTCCTCCTCCCCCAGGAGTCAAGCGTACATTCTGGCCAAGTTCAGCTCCAACCGCCCAGGGTGGAGGAGGTAACCTTCCCAAGGATCAGCTGGCGGGGGAGAGGGAGAGAGGGGAGGAGGGAAGGGGAGAGGAGCAGATGGAGGTGCGGAGGGGGAGAGAGGAGCCACCGGGGAGCAGCCCGGGTGGTCACTCTTAGTTTCTAGATTCCAGGCAGAGCCTTTTGCACCCTCTAAGACAGAACTGATAAACGCGCTTGTTCCTGTCTTGCTCACACCCTCGCATGCTATCTTCACATACATCCTCATTCCTCTTTCCCTGACTGTAAAAGAAATACATGCTCACTGAAAAAAAAAATAAAGAAAATAAATAAGGAAATCAAAATCATCCCATCCAAAAATAACCATGTTTTCAATTTTATGTATATCCTCCCAGATATTTTTTCATGTATCTAAATACGTTGATTTTTAAGACAAAATTGCCTCATACCATATGTACTGTTTCCTGCTTTTTTTCCACTTCATAATAAGTTGTAGATCTCTTTGTGTGTCTATCAATATGCATCTATGTCGTTGTTCCTAGTGGTACATTATTGGTCGATAATTACAATTTATTTACTAGTCCCCTCTTGTTGAACTCAGTGATGGACAAAGGTCCTCCTCCCTCCCTGTCAGGCCTCCCAGCAAACAGAGCTAGTTTCTCCCCCACAGCCTTACTGGTTCTCACTTTCCCCCCTGCCTTGGGGCTCTTGGGTCTTTCTCCTGTGTCTCCCCAACTCCTTACAAGCTCCTTGTGGGTGAGACAATGACCTCTAGACATCTGAAATTCCTACAGCGTATACAACACTGCCAGAGACTGACCCTGGGACAGATGGACTCACAAGCCCCCAATAAGGACAAGTATTTGCTCTGAAGTCACTCTTTTCCCATCAAGAGTTCTCCACCTGTGCTTTATTCTCCCTCCCTCCCTCACACACATTCTTAACACTTTCTCAGTCTCTGTCTCACTTTCTCTACCCATCTTGCCTCCTCCCCGGTTTTACTTCTGCTGAAACACATTCTAGAATTCTTTTTCTTTCTCCCCCCACCTTTTTTCCCTCTTCTCTTCCTCTCCCTCCAGAGGATACACACACCCATGTCACACCCACATCCCCTCACAACTCCCCCAGCCCCACACACATCCTCTCAGACATATACTCCTAAAACAAGTATCTACCACACATAAACTGACCCTCTGCATCCCTCCTCTGTTCCTCTCTCCTCCTCAGTGAAGAAAAGCCAGGCTTTGAAAAACCAGGCTGAGCAGACCTGTTGATGGCCTACCAGTCTGACTGCAATGCTGTTGAGAGGCTAATTCACCCAGACTCTAGAGCTCATGGAATTCCTCCAGCCCCTCAAGCAGCATTGAATTTGAGCTAAGAAAAGAAGAAAGAAAAGGAGAAAAAGCAACGTATGTCATCCTGGATCCACATGGTGCTATTGGGACTGGGAATTTTTGATGCATGGAGTAACCCTTTCACAACAATGAACAGACAAGGCTACAAGCCTGGTTAGGAGAGATCTCTTCAGGGATGTCAGGAAGATTTATAGGAAGCCTGGAAATTACTAGGAGTGATTTTTTTTAAAAAAGATTTTATTTATTTATTTGCGAGAGAGAGAATGAGAGACAGAGAGCATGAGAGGGAGGAGGGTCAGAGGGAGAAGCAGACTCCCCGCCGAGCAGGGAGCCCGATGTGGGACTCGATCCCGGGACTCCAGGATCATGACCTGAGCCGAAGGCAGTCGCTCAACCGACTGAGCCACCCAGGCGCCCTAGGAGTGATTTTAGAGTGCTTCTACCAGTTTTCAAATGGGCATTACTGTGCTTTATCTAGCTGAAAGGATTTGTCTGTGTTTTGATTTGCCTCACCTTTAATGATCTTCTAAGGGAAACTTCAGAGCTTCTGGACCTTTCCAGATGTGTTGTTCATTTTCTTGGCATTGTCCTCCAGCAGGAAAACGGCAAAGGAAGGGGCTTAGGTGAGGAGGGCTTATGTCCCTGTGGTGGGATGGAAGCAGGACACCCACGTTCAAGTCCCACCTCTGCTACTATCTGAGTGACCCTATACAAATCATTCATTTTGAATCCCTATTTCTCCATCTGTAAAATCAGAAAACCATTTTCACCTCCCAATTTCTATATGCATAATGACTTTGACTTTCATGGCCAGAGAGAAGAAATGAAACCGAAGAGAACTTGAAAAAAGCAAGAGATGGAGTGCCTCGGTGGCTCAGTTGGTTAAGTGTCTGCCTTCGGCTCAGGTCATGATCTCAGGGTCCTGGGATGAAGCCCTGCTTGGCGGGGAGTCTGCTTCTCCCTGTTCCTCTGCTGGCATCCCCTGTCCCCCTGCTTATGCTCTCTCTCTCACACTTTGTCTCTCTCTCTCTCAAATAAATACATAAAATCTTAAGAAAAAAAAAGACGTAACATCTATTTCTCAGCCACACATAAAGCAAATGGCAAGAAAGCAGTCTGGCCACTGGTGGGTAAATGCTGATTCGTAATAAAACTCAGAATCAGAGGAAGAGAAATGTTCCTGAGGGGTGTGATGGAGCCTGTAACCATTTCCTCAGGACTGTCTTCACCTTTTCTTTTAAATAATGGAACCTCATCCCCACCCACACAAGCACTTGGAATTTTAGCTAGGCACCTGATCACCCAGCCAGAGCTAAGAGTGTGAGCCAAAGGTCCATTGCACACGATGATATGTAAACAGTAGTGACTAGTGCAACTCCCACATCTCTTTACTTCTGGGCCAGTGAAGTCCACTAACTCTGGACTTCACATGAGAGGAAATAAAACACTCCTACATTGTTTAAAGAGCTGCATTTTGGGTTTCTCTGTTATGGCAGATTAGTCTTTAGTCTAACCAACACGGAGGTCTTCAGATAAAGCTCAAAGAATTTAGGAAGTGATTAAAAATGTCATCAGGAAAAAAGAAACAGCAATGGGATTATATTGAAAGAAGAAAAAAATGAAAACAAAACAAAACAAAAAAAGAAGACTGTCTAAGGAGACTGACAGGCCTGGGTGTGAGCCTGACTCTGTTGCTTACCAGCTGTGTGACCTTGACCAGATCATTTCCCTTGACTCTGTTTCCCATCTCTATAAAACAGGCAAATGCTCTCTTGTTTAGGGTTATTGGGAAGACTCAATGTCAAGACGGAGAAGTTCCCACGTGCTCAATACATGGTAGTTGTGGTCATTATTCAAAAGGTATCATTGTAAGAGCCAAGCAAGGAGGGCTCATGTGTTGAAACTCTAAGGAGGAAAGGCAATTTTATTATTTTCATTTGTGGGGCAATAGCTCTCAGCTTTGGGGCTGTCAGCATTCCCAAGTGTCGTCCAATGTGAGAGAGATGGCAGTTAGCAAAGTGATTAAAAGTCCAAAGGGGACCTGGAAAAAAGAAATATTGTAATATAAAGTGCAAGTTTTGTGGGGCTGGGATCTGGAGACATTTCTTTCTGGTCCTAGAACCAAGAAGAATTGTGACTAATCGGCACTGTAAATTGTGTCGCTGATCAAGGCCCCCTCTCAGCCTTGACTGTGGGAAAACTGGAAGCCAAATGTGTGGCTTTACCATCTAACAACATATAGGCTGGTAAGACAGGCCCTTTGTATTTACTTTACCATCTAACAACATATAGGCTGATAAGATGGGCCCTTTGTATTGTCCTTCATTTGATACCTGTGGCCTGGCTTATTTTGTTCTCCTTCTTGCTTCTTCCAATTTGTGTTCTCTTGTGTTATTTTATGAATTCCTAGAAGACCTTTAAAGTTTTCCTTGGAACAAAGAATGAATGGATGGATGGAGACAGGAGTGAATCAATGACTAGAATCTTAAATTAGGAGAGGATCTTAGAAAATATCTAATTCAATTCAGATGTTTCCTTTGCAACATCTTAACAGATGGTCAGTCCAAGTGCCTCATCCTGTTTTTGCTTAGAAGTTCACCACCTGATAAGAGAACCCATTCCAGCTTTACTATTAGAACATTGTGGTTTATGGGGAGTTGACGTCTCCTTCCTTATAGAAAGTAATAGCAAGAGGAGGTAAAATTTCTAGTAAGAAAAAAGGCAACAGAAGGAAATAAGGGTATAAGAACAAAATGAAATGATGTTAGTTCTTATTCTCAGTGAACCCATATTAGCTTTTTAATTTCTAAATTTCTAAATACTCATAAACCATCTGTGTTTATGATTTTGCCAGTACCCAATTCAAGGCTTAACTAGTTCTGTTTTGTAAATAAAAAATGAGGGACAGAGATGACCCACTGAATGGGAGAAAATATTTGTAAATCATATATCTGATCAAGGATCTGTATCTAGAATACATAAGGAACTTTAAAACTTAATAAAAAGATGCATAACCCAATTGAAAAATTGAGAAAGAAGATCCAGATGGCCAAAAAGCACATGAAAGGATGTTCATTACCATTAGGCATCAGAGAAATGCAAATGAAGCCTACAACAAAATCCTGCTTCACACCCACTAGGATGGCTGTAACAAAAAAGATTAGACTATAACAAGTGTTGGCAAAGAGGTAGAGAAAGTGGAATCCTCATATTTTAACTACTGAGAAATTATAAAATGGTGCAGCCACTTTGAAAACCAGTTTGGCAATTCCTCAGCAGGTTAAACATAGATTTATCACATGACCCAGTAATTCTACTCCATGGTGTATACCCAAAACATATGTCCACACTAAAAAAGAAAAACCCAAAAAACTTGTATACAAATGTTCATAGCAGCATCATTCATAATAGTGGAAAAAACCCAAATGTCCATCAACCGATAAATGGTTAAAAAAATGAGGTATATTTATACAATGGAATGTTATTCAGCAGTAAAAAGGATAAGATATCAAAACATACTACAGCATGGATGAACCTTAAAAACTTGAAACTAAGTGAAAAAAGCCAGTCACAAGAGACCACATAATATATGATTCCATTCATATGAAATGCTCAGAATAGGCAAACACTCAAAGATAGAGAGTAGGTTAGTGGTGTCTGGGACTTAGGGGTGGAGGTGCAGGGTGTTGCAGCAATATAGGGAGTGACTGCTAATGGGTAGAGAATTTCTTTAGGGGGTGAGGAAAGTGTAAAAACTGATGGTGGTGATAATTGTGCAACTTTGTGAATATACTAAAAACCACTGACTTGTACACTTCACGTAGGTGAGTTGTATGGTATGTGAATTATATCTCAATAAAGATCTTATTTTTAAAATGGAGTGGAGGTGTTGAATCAATCATTGTTGAACACAAGAGAATCTATTATTGATGGTTTCAGCAGAAAAGGGAATATAGGAAGGTTATTAGGAATCTCATAGACTCTCTAGGAGCATCAGGATGTCAGTCCCCAAACCACACCATGGGGATGCCCCCAGTACAGCCACCACTCACCACAGACTCTACAGCTCTCACTGATCAGGTTAGGAGCTGATGCTAGTTTCCCTTCACTGCTGCTTGCCGAGATCTAGAAAAAATTGTCACCAAGGTTTACACAAAGCTTCCTCTGGATGGTCTCTCCTGAATAGAAGTCTAGAGGAAGGCCATCTGATTGGCTGAGTGTAGGTCACATGTTTTCATCTAAGCTGCAGAGGAAGCTGGGAAAATGACTTCTGGCTTCTGTCTTAACAGGCAGGTTATATAATGTGAGCAATACTCCAATAAAAGGAAGAGTTTTTTTTTTATCCTCCTTTCCTGCGTTCCATTGGACTGGGTGGCTTTTCTTCTGCAGGTTTAAAGGGTATAGATTTTATTTTTGTGATGATGGTTGCTGTTAACTTAAGACCCATTTGTAGGTTTCTGTATGTGGTGGTATGCCCTATACATCTCCTGCGTATCTACTCTCTGCATTCATTGATTTCACCTTCAGAGCTTGAAATCTGTCATGATGGGAGTATGTACACCATGGAAATTGTCAAATGTTACAAATCACCTCCCCCTTGCCCAAGAACCGGTTGTTAAACATTTACTAGCATGCAACTGTCCTTATCCCTATTGATATCTAAATTGTCCCTGTAACGAGACTATATTTTAGTACAGTCCTACCCATGGACCTCTGCTGGTCTTCAAGCTGTGTATTATCAATCTGCAATAAACACAAAAATTTAGAGTAATTTATAGCAATCTGAAATTGCTGTGACTTCCAAATGTGTCAATTTTTTTTTTTTTATATTTCACAAAAGCGTCAGGCTAGGATAGATCAGAAATTTAAAACTGATCCATCACCACAGGTTGTTTGAGAAGTATTGCTTATAGTCTGTTCTCATGGTTCTTTGTTCTACACCTCTCCCCACATCCAGTGGGTGCTGATGTTGTCTTCCCGGGCATGAAAAGTCTCATTATCTCATGTAGATGGATCCTTCATCAGCTTCTTACCTCCTGGCCTTTGAAAATTGATTCTGACGTCTTTGCTCAGGTTCTACTGTTCTGTCTTCTCCTTAGCAGCCTCCTGTCCCAGCTGAAGGGGCTAAAAAGAAATACCAGAGTTTAAAACAAATAAACTCATGTGGATTACAACATATCTCTTCCTCTTTCCCCTTCCCGTACATAAAACCAAGAAGGATATATACAAACTTGGTTGTCTTTGGGTGATGAGACCATGTAGAAGTGTGTTCTTTTGCATATCTGAATTTCCTATATTTTCTACAATCAGTATGTATTAGGTTATCAAGAGAAAAGCCCATGCCTCATTCTCCAGGATTTCATGGACTTTCCATGGATTTTCCTTCTTATTCCCTTGCTCCCTTCAGAGGAAATGCTGAACAAACGTCAGCATTGCATACATCATTCCTGAGAAGTCTTAGGACACTGTCGTTCAACTGTTGTCTTGACACTCTCAGATATTAAATCCATATCAGAACTGTCTGCAAACACTGACTTTCCAGATAGAGTTGTGCTTTCTCCCTTCTCCCTCAATTTCCTGTTAAATCCTGCAGTTTCTGCATTTACTGAGAAATTATTCTAACTTTGGTTTGCTGGAACATTATCACTAATATTCCTCATGAGTGGATATAATACATTCACTAAACCCTGAGTTCTTCATATATAAGGCAGGGATCTTTCTGGGCTTATCCCAAGCGCCTTGAACACAAGGATTTGTGGGAACTATTTTCGTTCACAGTCAAACTTTAAGCATTGCAAGACAGTAATACATGCCTTGCATTTCTATAGAATTTTTTTTTACATCCAGAGGATTTTAACACTTACAATCGCATCTCATCCTTTTCTCAAGTAAGATCCTTGAAGTAATGATAATTAGAGAGGTTTAAATTAAGCCCATAGTGTGGTAAATTTTTTACCTATAAATTATGATAGATTTATTTAATGCTATTATCCAATCCTGGAAATATTAGGGGGCAATTCGCACTCTCATATACTACTTATAGGAACATGAATTGGTATAATCTTTCTGGAGGGCAATCTATCCCTCTGTATCAAAAGTATTAAAAATGCGTGCACAGACAGAACTTCTCACTAGGGCAGAGAGAAGATGTAGGCAAATTTTTTGCCCCCCCCCCACAATAAAATTGGACAAAATTGTTCAAAAATGATCATTCCAGAGCTCTGGAAATGGGCCAAAGGCCAACATGAAATTGAAAGCTATTAACTCATGAGAAACTGCTGAACTTCGGGTAAGAATCAGTCTTACAGAAAGTCTATGGCGTTCTTATCTAGAACCACTCCCATCCCTCCACCTAACTCGTGACACAGTGGAGCTACTGGGGCAGGGCAATCTGTGAATAGCAGTAACTTTGCTACTGGAGTGGCTTTAATTTGGAGTGGGTGGAGAAAACCCATGCCCAAAAGGATTGTCAGTAAAAGTAGCAAACTTGGTAGAAAACAAACAGGGGAAATCTACAGTTATGATAGTTTGAAGTCACACTGCTGGTTGGGGTGAGTGACAAGAGGGGGACTAGCCAGAAATTTAACAGGGAGATACTGGACATGAACAAGTCAGAGGAGCTAGATGAGCAGTCCAGGCATCCCTGGCTACTTAGGAGCCTGCATGCATTCATCTGTAGATCTGAAGAGTTCAACAACCCCCAAATAGAATAGATAAACGCAAAGACACTCTCACCTAGACACATGATAGTCAAAACTATTGAATGCCAAAAACAGAAACAAAATCTTAAAAGCAGCAGGAAGAAAATGACATCACCTCAGGAAAACACCATATGATTAATGGCTAACTTCTCCTCAGAAACAACAAAGGCAATAGGCAGGGGAATGAAACATTCAAAATGCTGAAGAATACATACACTGTCAAAAAAGAATTCTATATCCAGCAAAGCTATCCTTCAAAACTGAAGGGAAAATAATGATATTTGCAAATCAACAAGGACTGAGGGAGTGTGTTGCTAGGAGACCTGGCCTACAGGAAGTGCTAAAGGAAGTCCATTAGGCTGAAAGAGAATGACACCAGGTGATAATGTGAATGATAAAAAGAAGTAAATGGTAAATGTGTGGGTAAGTAGAAAAGACAGTATGAACATATTTTGTCTTTTCTCTTCCCTTAATGTCTTTAAAAGACATAAGATTGTATAAAGCAAAAATTATAACACTGTATTATCTGGTTTACAATATATAGATGTAATATATATGACAAAAGCACAAATTAGGGCTAATAAATGAGATATATTGGAGCACAGTTGCTATATTTCACTCAAATTAAATCAGGAATAACCTCAATTAAAATGTGGATAAGATACATACTGTAATTCCTAAAGCAATCATTAAGAAAACAACTAAAAATATATAGTTACAAAACATGATCTCATTAGGGAAATACAAATCAAAACCACAATGAGATACTGCTTCACACCCACTAGGGTGGTAGAAAGAAAGAAAGAAAGAAAGGAAGAAAGGAAGGAAGGAAGGAAGGAAGGAAGGAAAGAAAAAGAAAGAAAGAAAGAAAGAAAGAAAGAAAGAAAGAAAGAAAGAAAGAAAGAAAGAAAGAAAAAGAAAGAAAGAAAGAAAGAAAAGAAAGGAAGGAAGAAAGGAAGAAAGAAAAGGAAAAGTGTTGGTAAGGATTGAAAAATTGGAACCTTCATAAATTGCAGGTGAGGATGTAAAATGGTACAAATGCTGTGGAAAGCAGTTTGGTGATTCCTCACGAAGTTAAACATAGATTTATCATATAATACATTAATTCCACTCCTAGGTATATACCCAAAAGAAACTCAAACAGGGATTCAAAGAGATACTACTTGTACAGAAATGCTCAAAGCACTATTTGTAATTGCCCTAAGATGATAACAACTCATATGCCCATCAATGAATGAATGGATAAACAAAATGTGATGTGTGTATACAATAGTATATTATTCAGCCTTAAGAAGGAAATGAAGTACTCCTACATATTATAATGCAGATCAACCTAGAAAACATGCTAAATGAAAGAAGTCAGGCACAAAAGGTCACATCTTGTATGATTCCATATATATGAAAGATCCAGAAGAGGTCTATCCACAGAGACAGAAAAGCAGATGATTGTCAGAGCCTAGGGTTTGGAGGGGGAAATGTGGAATGACTGCTTAATGAGCATGGGGTTTTCTTTTAGGGTGTTATGTTTTGGAAGTCAATACGGTTGGTGGTTGTACAACTATGTGAATGTACTAAGTGCCACCTAATTGTACACTCTAAAATGGTTGATTTTTTATTATGTGAATTTCACCTCAATTAAAAAAGATACAAATCCTACATGTGGAAAATCCTAAGAAATCTACCAACATTTTTTTAAAACCCTACTAGAATATATGATTTTAGCAAGATTGCAGGAAATGAAATCAAATACAAAAATCAATTATATTTCTGTATACTGACAGCAAACAATTTGAACATGAAATTTAAAAAAACAACTCCATTAACCGTACCATCAACAAGAACAAAACATCTAGGTCTATGAAAAGGTAAGCTATAGGCCAAGATAAAATATCTGCAAATCACATATCTGATAAAGAAGTTGCATCCAGAATATAGAAATAACTCTTGCAGCTCTAAAAAGACAAAAAATTTAAAAATTGGCAAAATAGTTAAACAGACATTTCACCAAAGGAAATATACAAATGGCTGATATGCATCTGAAAAGATGCTCAATGTCATTAATAATTATGAAAATGCAAACTAAAACTATAGTGAGATACCACTATGCATTGCTAGAATGGCTACAATCCAGAAGATTAGCAATATCAAGCGTTAGCAAAGACGTAAAGAAACCAGCACCATCATGTGTTTGTGATAGGAAAGTAAAGTGGTACAGCCACTTTGGAAACCAATGTGTAATTTCTTAAAAATTTAAAAACAAACTTACCATACAACCCAGAGATTCCATAGTTAGGTATTTACCCAAGAAATGGAATGTACGCCCATGTCCACACAATGACTCATTCATGAATATTCATAGCAGCATTATTCACAATAGTCAAAAAATTGCAACAATTCAAATGTGGGTCAACTGATGAATGGATAAACAAAATGTGGTATATCCGTACAATGGAATACTATTCGGCAATAAAAAGGAATGAAGTGCTGATAAATGCTACCAGACGAACCTCAAAAACAGTATTCTAAATGAAAGCAGCCAGGCACAAAGGACTAAATATTGTATGATTCCACTTATATGAAATTTCCAGAAAGGACAAATCTACAGAGCAAAACAGTATTTGCTTGGGATTGGGATAGGAGTAGGGTTTATCTGAAAATTGGCATGAAGGAACTTTGGGGAGGTGACAGAAACATTCCAAAGCTGAATTATGGTGATGGTTGTATAACTCTCTAAATTTAGTAAAGACCATTGAATTATACCCATTTGGTAAATTTTACGGTATGTAAGTTATACCTCAATCAAGCTGTTAAAAAGGTATGTACATTTTAATCAGTAATTCCACTTCAATTTATTTTTATAATCATAACCATTGATGTGATCAAATCTTCAGCTCTAAGGATGTTTATCATAACCTTAACTATAAATAGCACACAATTTGAAATAAATTGTATGGTTCAACACTGAACAATGATTACATAAAATGTGGTATAGCTATACAGTAGAATATTATAATGCTAAACAATAATACTATAAATATTATACATTTAAAAATGATATGGAAATATATTTACTAACAACAAAAGATGTTTGGGGCACCTGGGTGGCTCAGCTGGTTAAGCGGCTGCCTTTGGCTCAGGTCATGATCTCAGGGTCCTGGGATTGAGTCCCTCATTGGGCTTCCTGCTCAGGGGGAGTCTGTTTCTCCCTCTCCCTCTGCCTCTCCCCCCAGCTTGTGCTCTCTCTTTCTCGCTCTGCTGTCTCTCTCAAATAAATAAATAAACAAAATCTTTAAAAACAACAACAACAAAATTTGCTCAAGACATTCTGTTAAGCAAAAATAAATGATTATAAAACACTATACGGGACTATTTCATTTAAGAAATAGATACAAGGGGCGCCTGGGTGGCTCAGTCATTGGGCATCTGCCTTCAGCTTGGGTCATGATTCCAGGGTCCTGGGATCGAGCCCCACATCGGGCTCCCTGCTCAGCCAGGAGCTGCTTCTCCCTCTCCCGCTCCCCCTGCTTGTGTTCCCTCCCTGGCTGTCTCTCTCTCTGTGTCAAATAAATAAATAAAATCTTTAAAAAGAAATAAACACAAATACATGCATGGAAATAAGTCTGAAAGGGTTACACCAAAATTATATCTGGATGACAGGATTATGAGTGACTTTTCTAGTTCTTTTTTTATATTTGCTTACCTGCATCTTATAATTTTATACAATAGGAGTATTTATGAAACAGGAACAAAATGATTTAAAGGAAAGTTCTGCAAGGTAGGGATGGCCAATCAGTATGGCAAACAAGTGGTCTCCTGATTTACCATCTCAGCAAGTGAACTGCTGCATAAAAATCCCTTCCATTATGCCATCCATATTCATTAATTATTGTACTTCATACTCATACAATATTTTGTAAGTCACAGCATACTTTCATGACATATCATACTCCATAATTCCTCCTGTCCTTACAATAACCCCATAAGCAATGAGGAAGAGTATACACATGCACACATATATAAAAAATTAATATAATTAATATAATAGTATATACGAGTACATATATATTAAATATATATGCTAATAATTAGTATGTATTTATATAATCTACAGGGGCACCTGGATGGCTCAGTCAGTTAAGTGTCTGACTCTTGATTTAGGCTCAGGTCATGATCTCAGGGTCATGGGATTGAGCCCTGCATCTGACTCTGTGCTGGGCATGGAGACTGCTTTAAGATTCTCTCTGAATGGGTCAACCAAGAAATTAAAGAAGAATTTTAAAAATTCATAGAAACAAATGAAAATGAAAACACAACTGTTCAAAGCCTTTGGGATGCAGCAAAAGCGGTCCTAAGAGGGAAGTATATAGCAATACAAGCCTTTCTCAAGAAACAAGAAAGGTCTCAAATACACAACCTAACCTTACACCTAAAGGAACTGGAGAAAGAACAGCAAATAAAGCCTAAACCCAGCAGGAGAAGAGAAATAATAAAGATCAGAGCAGAAATTGATGAAATCGAAACCAAAAGAACAGTAGAACAGATCAACGAAACTAGAAGCTGGTTCTTTGAAAGAATTAATAAGATTGATAAACCCCTGAACAGACTTATCAAAAAGAAAGAGAAAGAACCCAAATAGGGGCACCTGGGTGGCTCAGTCATTAAGCATCTGCCTTCGGCTCAGGTCATGATCCCAGGGTCCTGGGATCGAGTCCCACATCGGGCTCCCTGCTCGGCAGGAAGCCTGCTTCTCCCTCTCCCACTCCCCCTGCTTGTGTTCCTGCTCTCGCTGTCTCTCTCTCTGTCAAGTGAATAAATAAAATCTTTAAAAAAAAAAAAAAGAACCCAAATAAATAAAATCATGAATGAAAGAGGAGAGGTCACAACAAACACCAAAGAAATACAAACAATTATAAGAACATATTATGAGCAACTATAGGCCAACAAATTAGGCAATCTGGAAGAAATGGATGCATTCCTAGAGACATACAGACTACCAAAACTGAAACAGGAAGAAATAGAAAACCTGAACAAACCCATAACCAGTAAGGAAATTGTAGCAGTAATCAAAAATCTCCAATAAACAAGAGTCCAGGGCCAGATGGCTTCCCAGGGGAATTCTACCAAACATTTGAAGAACTAATACCTATTCTTCTGAAGCTGTTCCAAAAAATCGAAATGGAAGGAAAACTTCCAAACTCTTTCTATGAGGCCAGCATTACCTTGATCCCCAAACCAGACAAAGACCCCACCACAAAGGAGAATTACAGACCAATATCCCTGATGAACATGGATGCCAAAATTCTCACCAAAATACTGGCCAGTAGGATCCAACAGTACATTAAAAGGATTATTCACCACGACCAAGTAGGATTTATTCCTGGGCCACAAGGTGGTTCAACATCTGCAAATCAATCAATGTGATGCGCTACATAAATAAAAGAAAGGACAAGAATCATATGATTCTCTCAATAGATGCAGAAAAAGCACTTGACAAAGTACAGCAACCTTTCTTGATTAAAACTCTTCACAGTGTAGGGATAGAGGGAACATACCTCAATATCATAAAAGCCATAAATGAAAAGCCCACAGCAAATATCATTCTCAACGGGGAAAAACTGAGATTTTCTCCCCTAAGGTCAGGAACACGGCACGGATGTCCACTATCATCACTATTGTTCAACACAGTACTAGAAGTCCTAGCCTCAGCAATCAAACAACAAAAAGAAATAAAAGGCATTCAAATTGGCAAAGAAGAAGTCAAACTTTCACTCTTCACAAATGACATGATACTCTATGTGGAAAACCCAAAAACTGCACCCCAAAATTGCTAGAACACCTACAGGAATTCAGCAAAGTCTCAGGATATAAAATCAATGCACAGAAATCAGTTGCATGTCTATAAACTAACAATGAGGCAGAAGAAAGAAAAATAAAGAAACTGATCCCATTTACAATTGCACCGAAACTGTAAGATACCTAGGAATAAACCTAACCAAAGAGGCAAAGGATCTGTATTCAGAAAACTATAGAACACTCATGAAAGAAATTGAGGAAGACACAAAGAAATGGAAAGAAGTTCCATGCTCATGGATTGGAAGAACAAATATCATTAAAATGTCTACGCTACCTAGAGCAATCTATACATCAATGCACCCTCTATCAAAATACGATCAACTTTTTTCACAGAGCTGGAACAAATAATCCTAAAATTTGTATGGAACCAAAAAGACCCTGAATAGCCAGAGAATGTTGAAAAAGAAAACCAAAGCTGGTGGCATCACAATTCCAGACTTCAAGCTCTATTACAAAGCTGTGATCATCAAGACAGTATGGTATTAGGATAAAAACAGACACATAGATCAATGGAACAGAATAGAGAGCCCAGAAAGGGACCCTCAACTCTATGGTCAACTCATCTTCGACAAAGCAGGAAAGAATAACCTATGGAAAAAAGACAGTCTCTTCAACAAATAGTGTTGGGAAAATTGGACAGTCACATACAGAAGGATGAAACTGGACCATTTCTTTACACCATACACAAAAATAGACTCAAAATGGATGAAAGACCTAAATGTGAGACAGGAATCCATCAAAATCTTAGAGGAGAACATACGTGGCAACCTCTGTGACCTTGGCCACAGCATCTTCTTGCTAGACAGCTCTCCAAAGGCAAGGAAAACAAAGGCAAAAATGAACTATTGGGACTTCATCAATATAAAAAGCTTTCTCAGAGCAAAGGAAACAGTCGACCAAACCAAAAGACAAGCGACAGAATGGGAGAAGATATTTGCAAATGTCTTACCAGATAAAGGGCTAGTATCCAAAATCTATAAGGAACTTATCAAACTCAACATCCAAAGAACAAATAATCCAATCAAGAAATGGGCAGAAGACATGAACAGACATTTCTCCAAAGAAGACCTACAAATGGGCAACAGATACGTGAAAAATTTTGCTCAACATCACTCGGCATCAGGGAAATACAAATCAAAACCACAATGAGATATAACCTCACACCTGTCAAAATGGCTAAAATTAACAAGTCAGGAAATGGCAGATGTTGGCGGGGATGCGGAGAAAGGGGAACCCTCTCACACTATTGGTGAGAATGCAAGCTGGTGCAGCCACTCTGGAAAACTGTGTGGAGGTTCCTCAAAAAGTTGAAAATAGAGCTACCCTATGACCCAGCAATTGCACTGCTGGGTATTTACCCCAAAGATACAATGTAGTGATCCAAAGGGGCACCTGCACCTCAATGTTTATAGCAGCAATGTCCACAATAGCCAAACTATGGAAAGAACCCAGATGTCCATCCACAGATGAATGGATAAAGAAGATGTGGTTTATATATACAATGGAATATTACTCAGCCATCAAAAAAAGGAAATCTTGCCATTTACAATGATGTGGATGGAACTAGAGGGTATTATGGTAAGCGAAATTTGTCAATCAGGAAAGACAATTATCATATGATCTCACACATATGTGGAATTTAAGAAATAAATCAGAGGATCATAGTGGAAGGGAGGGAAAAATAAAACAAGATGAAATCAGAGAGGGAGACAAACCATGGGAGACTCTTAACTATAGGAAACAAACTGAGGATTGCTGGATGGGAGGAGGGTAGGGTGATGGGGTAACTGGGATGATGGGCATTAAGGAGGGCACATGATGTAATGAGCACTGGGTATTATATAAGACTGATGAATCACTGACCTCTACCTCTGAAACTAATAATACATTATATGTTGTTTAATTAAATTTAAATTCAAAAAATAAATTGAAAAAAGATTCTCCCTCTGCCCCTCCCCCTACTCATGCTCTCTCTCTAAAAAAATAAAAATAAATAAATATATATATATATTCTTTATTCTACCACAAACTCTGAGGTGGGTATAATTATTCCTATTGTAATAGATCAGGAAGAAAACGGAATTACTGCTCCGGAACTGGCAAAGTTACATTATTATCCCCATTTCAGAGATTGGAAAACAAGAACTGAGCTTCGGAAAGGTTGAGGTACAGCAAAATCACACAGCCAGAAAGATGCAGAACCAGACCTTAAACTTTCTGTAGGAAGTAATCACCATTATGAGATCCTATCCAGAATCTTCTGTATTGTTTGAATGCTGACCTTCTTTGGAAGTGGGGAAATAATAGGCGTTGGCACAAACGGATTTATTTTAGGGCCAGTAGCAAGTAACAAAAGTTAAAAGAGATGGTGTCTCCTTTCCAACAGCTTGTCCAGTAGGTGTTTGGCCTACTTTCTCTCCTCATGGAGTTTGGTTCTTTAAAAAGGTGTTTTTCTTTCTTCAGATTTAGACCTTAATTTGGATTTGAGTAAGCGCAAGCCACAATGTTCTGCTCACGTAAAGGGCTTAATACAAATGGGTCAAGTCATTTTGGTGGTGGATTTAAGGCAAAAACTGCAATGTTAGACATAACAAATGTAAAAGCCCATTCCTTTTGGAAGCTAATGCTCCAAATATTAAAACCCATGTTTGAGTGCCTTCAACATTGTATAATGCCTTTTAGGAACCAGACACTATGTGTGCATGGTAGTGAAAGCAGCCGGGGGGAGTTATAGCAGGTAGTAGTTGCTCATGAATCCAAGGTTGTTTCTGCAGCTGCCAAGCTCAGAACACACAGCTATAATAATATCTATTTCTACTGAGTGCTTACTCTGTGGCGGGCATTGGGCTTAGTGCTTTGTATGCAGGATCTTATGATATTGTCCTTCCAACAACCCAATGAGGAAGGTACCATTTTTATTCCCTTTTTACAAGGACACTGAGGCTTAGACACAGTAGTATCTTACTCAAGGTCACATGGCTAGGACGTGGCATAGGCAGAATTCAAAGTCAGATCTGTTGGACTCTTAAGTTGGATTGCGCTCTAGAGTAGACTCTTACCTGCTGGACCCTAGACTCCCCACTCTGAGAATGGCAGTCTCAGGTATCCTCCTCTTTGAAAGTTGAACTACATCAACTAGGTGTATTCTCAGAATGTTCCTGAAGACCTCTAAAGTAGTAAGAAATACTGCATTTGTACATCATACCAATTTCAACTAAAGTCTCGAAGCACGGAGGAGGTAACGACTTGTTGAAGTCGGAAATTTTAACTGACTGGTAAGGAACAGAATGAGAGGTATTTCAAGTCCATGAATTCATTCAGCGCAGATTTCCAGGTGACTCTGGAGGTGACAGGCTTTTTACAAAGCCCAGAGGATCTAGATTTGACTGGACGTGATCCTGACCTCAAGGGGCTCATATCTAGCAGTAAGTAAAGAGGCACCCAAAGCCAGCTATGACACGATATTAGATGCGTTACAGGGACATCGGCATAGCATTTTACATTTTTAACCTCTAATATGTGTGAGCACTGATCAACCAAGTAGTTTGGACCCCAGGTGTAAACTATCGGTGTAACTGAATTCTCACCAGGGAATGTCAGCTTTGAAAAGTGATATCTGGGAGAGAGGGAAAGCCTCAAAGCCAGGTAGTAGTCAATGATTCAAACTGAAAAATGAGTTGTATTTCACTAGGTCAAGAAAAGCCAAAAGGGCATTCTAGGAAGGAACAGCATGAACAAAGGACACGCAAGGAGCCAGAAGGTGCCTGACAAATGGACCGGGGAGGCTGGGAAGTGGGTGCCTAATGGGGATGGTAGGAGACACACCGGGAAAGGCAGTCAGAGCAACATTCTGAAGGGCCTTGAATGTCACGGTGAATAATTCAACCTTCCTTTACACCGCTAGCAATTCAGAGCCTTCACAGTACTTCCGAGCAGGAAAATGATATACATATAAACTGGTAAGAATCATTAGACATTTCCTAGTCCATCATCCTTAAAAATGCAGGTGTCTGTCTCTCAGAATAGATCAGCCAACCATTCCTTGAATATGCTCCAGGATAAGTGACTTATCCTTTTAAAGTAGCCTAATTCTTTGCCAGCAGAAATACTTTCTCAAATGCTTTTTTAAGGAAGATACACTTGGTTTATGGTGTTGGATGAATAAATGGGTGAATGAATGAATGAATGGATGGATGGATTTCTATGCACTAGCTCTTCAGAATGAGATAAACGATAACTCCCCTGTTGTTTCAAAAGTATGAAGTTAGTTAAATCTGTTCAGTAATCTCTGTGACCTGATTCCCAGCCCCCTCCACCATTTGATCTCTTTCCTTCTGAATATAGTACTTTTAACTTATTGATATCCCTTTGATGCCCAAGGCTAGACAGTAGACATCCCATACAATCTATCTAGGACATTCCTGTTCTTCCTCTGGAAACTCTCCTTCAGCCTCAGTTTTTGTTAATCACTATTTTTTTTAAGTTGTTCAGATTTGCTTATTCCAAAATTAATACAATGCTCATTGTAAAATAAGTCAGGCGATACAGTGTGTATGTATAAAGTAAGAAGTATAGCCCTCTCTTCTTCCTACTTCCACTGCCCAAAAGTAACTACCAAGAACCATTTTATATGTCCTTCTAGACTTCATCCGTATTCTAACACAACGTGATTGTGCCATTATTAGAATTTAATTAGGTTTTTTAACATCTGGCTGACCACTGTCTCTGCAGGCTCATCCAGAGATTGGGGTCAGCCAAACCTCATCTGTCTCCCAGGTTGGGGAACCTTCCTGGTTCTGTGACTAGAAGCAGTCCTTTATTATTACTATTTGTGGAATTTCATCATGCTGTTTTGGGCCCATTGTTCCAATGTATAGCCATCAGATTCTTTGCTTTTATCACCCACAGATTTAGTAAGTAATTTCAGCAGGAGAGCCCTGTTGGCCCATCCCTATTTAAATTCCTTTAGTGTCTTCCCATGAAACCCCTGAGTTCCATTTCCTCATCTGTAAAGTTAAGAAGAATGATATGATGGTCTTTGAGATTCCCCTCTGATTTAGAAGTCTTTACAACTATTCAAGGTGTGACATGCCCTGCTAAGCCTCCTTCTAGCACTAGCTAATGCTTTACAACCTGGAAAGGTCCACATTTCCAAGACACATTGCAGAAGGTGGAGACATTTATCCTGGGAAGCTGGTCAAGGGCAAAGCAAATGGCTTTCAGGAAATTATTCAGGCTTTGGTTTTGAAAGATGGGACACGGTAAGGTCAACAGGATATGAAAACATTTGCAGCAGTTCTAAAGAGAGGGACCTAGCTTAGTATTATTTCCAAGTTTAAGTGCTGGATACATTTTTTTCTGGAGGGGGAGTTTGATCTTTAAAAAATATCAAACCTGTGTGTTATAACTGTGGCTATGGTTTCCACAAAGGTCAGTTGCAAGTTAGTAACTTCTAAAGGTGACTTAATTGCTTGGCTGGGCAATTATTCTGGATGGGAATCTGCCTAACCAGCCTTGGGAGACTTTTCTTGAAATGGAATTGAGTTCTACCTCAAAAACCTTGTCCTCACTTAACCCTGGGAAAAAGAGAGAGCCCCACAAAGCAGGACAAGGAGAGTCTTGAAAGTGTAATTAATGTACGAGTACACTTTAATCATTTGGCTGAAATACATTATGGGAATAATTTTCACTTTTAAACGATTTAATTTTTCCTCTTCTAGTGTAAAGGATTTAGCGGTTCCTCATTTCTTTTTCTCAAGGGCATATTTGCAGGGTTCAGTTATGACCAGAAACCATCCTTCTTCCTCTTCACACCACATACCACTATCGGGAATATTGCAGCACTCAGCCTTGACTGATTTTAGGGAACAGAAGTACGGTAGGACTTTTAGGAACAGGGAAAGTGATGGAAGGAGAAATCCAGGGCATGAGAAGTCACCAAGATGATTAGAATTAAGTAAAGCTACCAGAACAGAAGGTGTCCGGGCATCATTTGGCAAAAGCAAGGATTTTGGAGCCAGACTGCTGAGTTCAAATCACCCCATACCAGCTGCATGACCTTAGGCAAGTGTTATTTAACCTCTACGTACCTGCTTTCTCATCTATAAATTTGAGATAATAATGCCTGCTTCAGGGAGTTGTCCACATCACATGAGTTAAGACATGGAAAGTGCTTAGGGTAGCACCTGGCTTACAGTAAATCTTGATGAAAGTTTTACATATGAAAAGAAAAAGTTTTATATACAATGTGCATATGTTATGTATTTATTTGTAGTACTTACTCAAATACTAATGAGACCTCCACATGTATTAGGATAACTATTGTATCAGTCAGGGTTCTCCAAAGAAACAGGATCAATAGGAGGCTATATATTTAATATATATTATTATATATTTAGTATATGTAAATTATTCTATTTATTATATATCTATTTATTATTATAAGGAGTTGAGACATGATTGTAGAGGTGGGCAAATCCAAAAATCTCCAGGGTAGACCAGCAGGCTACCAGGAAGAGCCAATATTCCAGTTCTAGTCTAGAAGCCAACTGCTGGGGAATTCCCACAACTTAGGAAGGCAGGTCTTTTTTGTTCTGCTTAAGCCTTCAACTGATTGGATGAGGCCCCAACACATTATGAAGGGAAATCTGCTTTAGTCAAAGCCCACGGACTTAATTGTTAATCTCATCCAGAAATGCTCTCGTGGAAGCACCCAGAATAATGTTTGACCAACCATCTGACCACCGAGGCCCAGCTAAATTAATACATAGAATTGATCATTGCAGCTATTATCAAATAAACAGAAAACAACCAGTGTTGGCAAGGATGTGGAAAAACCAGAACCCCTGTGCATTGCTGGTAGGAGTATAATATAGGGTCATGGCTGTGGAAAATTGTATAGCAGTTCCTCAGAAAATTAAACAGAATTACCATTTGATTACCAATTCCACTTCTGGGTATAGACACAAAAGAATCAAAAGCAGGGACTGCAACAGATGTTTGCATACTTATGTTCATGGCAGCATAATTAACAGTAGCCAAAAGGTAAAAACCTCCCTCCCCAAATAATCTGTATCCCTAACATCTACTCCCGTCAGGGGCTGGGAAGCCACCTGCCTTGGACCCTCATTCTGGCAATAACCACAGATTTGCAAATCGTGATAATAATAATAATAATAATGGCTAATACTTATATATAATCTGACCCAATTACTGTGTAACAGAAACTTACAGATTCTGTGTTTCACATGTATTAAGTTATCTTAGTACAATAATCCTATGAGTTAAATACTATTATTATCAGTCCTCTTTACAGATGGAAAACCTTAGGCACACACCAAATTCACATACTAAGAAAATGAGAGTCTGGGATTCCAACCCAGACAGTCTGACTCCAAATTCCATGCTCTTTATCACTGCACACTATTCTCACATCATTGTCGCATAGACAAGTGATCCTCAGGCTGTGACCACAGGGTGGCCGTTGGAACTAATGCAAGGGGCCTGTGAAGCCATATGGCAGGCAAGCATAATCTGTAAACAGAGAATGCCTGAGACACTGGTGTACAAATATTTTTTTTTTTAGATTTTTATTTATTTATTTGACAGAGAGAGACACAGTGAGAAAGGGAACATGAGTGGGGGGGAGTGTGAGAGGGAGAAGCAGGCTTCCCGCCGAGCAGGGAGCCCGATGCGGGGCTCAATCCCAGAACCCTGGGATCATGACCTGAGCCGAAGGCAGACACTTAACGACTGAGCCACCCAGAGGCCCCCAAATATTTTTCAAATATATATAGATGCTGTTGTGAAGAATAAAATATCAATTCAATTTTAAAATATAGAATACATAGTGGCTTTTACTCATTATATAGTTTCTTGATCACTGATAAAAAGGAAATATCCAAGCCCATGGTGATATATTCAATTACAGTCTTCTTTTCCCCTTATTTGAGACATTGATAGATTTGCTTTTTCCTAATATTTTAGAGAAACATAAATCAAAAGAATAAACAAGTGTATATTCTAAACAAAGGTGACTTAAAAAATTTTTTTATCAAAGCATATATCTATAGAGAAAAGTACATATATCAGAGAGGAATAGCTGGGCAAATTTTCGTAAACTGAAACCACAGTGTAACCAGCACCCGGATCAGGAACAAGAACATCACTGGCATTCCAGAAGATTCTTCCTGATTCTTACAATCACTATCCAGCTCCCTTCAAGTGTAGTTATTTGTAGCGGGTAGAATTGTGTCTCCCAAAAAGATATACTTAAGTCTTAACCACCATTACCTGTGAGTGGGACCTTATTTGGATGCAGGGTCTTTGCAGATGTAATCAAGTTAAAAAAAGGTCATCATGGATTAGGGTGGGTCCTAATCCTTGTTTTTTTTCAGGCTCTCTTTCTGTGGATATCTGATAAACTTGTTATGGAGGTCAAGTATCTGTGCTTTTCCTTTGCTGGTTCAATGAAATAATTTACAAATGCAATTAATAAACAAATAATAAAACTATACTTGGAAAGATGAAGAGCCATCAGAGAAAATGATGTTATTAGTTTGCTAGGGCTGCCATAACCAAACTTCACAGGCTGGGTGACTTAAACAAGAGAAATTTATTTACTCACAGTTCTGGACGCTGGATGTCCAAGATCAAGGTGTCTTCCTGAGGTCCCCATCCTCCGCTGGCTGCGTCCTCACATGGTCTTCCCTCTGCGCACATGCTTGTTTGTGTCCTAATCTCCTCTTAGAAGGAAACCAATCAGATGGGATTAGCACCCACCCTAACAGCCTTGTTTTAACTTAATCACCTCTGTAAAGGCCCCATCTCCAGATACACTCACATTCTGAGGTACTGGAGGTTAGGGCTTCAACATATGAATTTGGTGGGGGGGGGGGGGTAACGCAATTCAGCCCCTAACAGTGATTTAATATCGTTTTCACTTTAAACTTCCGTGATCGCTCTGCTCTCACCATGGAGGACTTTTGCATAAGCAGGTTTTAGACAGTAAAGCCTGAGCCGGGGAGATGGTGGATGGGCAGCCCTAACCCAGAGGCTGTCTCTGAGGCTGCAGGATCTCATCTCTTTTGTTTCTTCTTCTTCTTCTTTTTTTTTATATAAAGAAGTTCTGTTTTTAAAATGCGGAAGGAGGGCGCCTGGGTGGCTCAGGTCATGATTCCCGGGTCCTGGAATTGAGTCCCGCATCGGGCTCCCTGCTCCACAGGGAGCCTCTCTCTCTCTCTCTCATGAATAAATAAATTTAAAAATCTAAAAATCAATCAGTAAATAAAATGTGGAAGGAAATGCCAAGTGAGGTTTTAAATCACCTTCCGCAATGAGGTCTGACACCAGGATTTTCATATGAAACAGCTGTACTGCCCATGACTGACAGTGATTACCTTAGAAGGCAACTTGCCCACTCTGTAACTTTCTGCTCAAGCACTTTTCAGGATTGTTCTTTCCTCTTTCCACTTTCCAAGGTTATGGCGCATGACCCTCCTCGTTGTTGTCGATCACACGCTGTGTTTTGTTTCGTAGTATTTTATGGACAGGTTTGTAAACAGGGGATTTTGTCGTCACTTATGAATGGAAGCAAATGAGTAAATGCTCCTTCATTTAAAGAGTCTTTGTTAGGTGTTCACAATGTGCCAGGCAGTGTGCTAGAGAGATGAGCCCCATGGGAGCTTCTAGTGTAGTGGAGGAGACAAAAGACAGGTAGCAAAAGATTTCCAGGGAACATGATAGGAGTTAGGATATGGTTAGCCACGGTGCATTCAACCCAGACTCTCATTTCTCTGAGAACTGCCGCCTTCTGATCCCCAGGAATAGGACCTGGCAACTATGTGGGACAGTGATCCCGCCACCCAGCTCTAACAGATAAGATAGGAGGTGGACAGCTATCCAAACTGGGTGAACTAGGGTCCCTCTCCTCTGGAATTGTGGTTCAGGGATGCTCATCAGTCTTCACTGGTCACTTGAACTAAGGACATGTGAATTTGGGAGCTGTGGGTGGTCATCTGCTGCTGCTGCTTAGCAAAACAGATAGCCAGTCTATAAACAGGGAAGAATAAAACTCAGTCTTAGAGAGATGCAAAGATGGGCTACTACATGGAGAGATAGAGAGAGGGGAGAGAGACAGAGACCAAGACAGAGGAGAGAGGGAGAAAGACTGGCACTATTAGTATTTAGGGCCGGGTAATTCTTCACTGCTGGGGACTGGCACATGTACTATAGGATGCTTAGCAGCATCCCTGGGCTCTGCCCACCAGATGGTAGTAGCACTTTCCAGTTGTAATCATCAGAAAGGTCTCCAGACAATGCCAAACATGCCCAGTGGGGGTCGGGTGGGAGTGGGGGGCAAAATCCCACCTCCGTGGAGAACCAGTGTGCCAGAGTGAGTGAGGTTCTGTTATCTGCAACCGAAAGGGCCCTGACTGAGCTCCTTTCAGGAGGAGGCTGGGCTCTCCCAGAGCATTGCCAGATGCAGAGACAGCAGAACGGGGTGCTCAGACAGAGGACTTAGACTGGACTTTGGTACCAGACTCTTCAAAAAGACAAAAAATTGAGAGAGGCACCGCCGCTCCTATTAGAGGTTATGACAGGGGGAATAACATAATTTTAGATCGAACAGCTCTTCAACATTTGAAATATAAATATGGTCACATCTCTTATTTTTCTAAATTAAATTTAGACCAGCTGGACCACTCATTTACCACATTATCAGGAATACTCACTCTTTTGGCTCCTTTTCCCACCATGATTATCTGAAGCAAACAAATTCTGGAACTTAGGCAGTCGGGAAGGGAAGTCAAGTCTACTTTTAACCCCAAGGGAAAGAGAACATTGGTTCTAATGCAGGGAACTTCAAACTCTATTGATGGTGAATTTCTATCAGTAAAGCCTTTTTTAAGATTTTCTCCCTGGTGCATGTATGTTTGTATGTATACGTTTACTTATTTATAAACTACAGGTGAGTCCTTTTATATTAATATATTAAATTTTATACTAGTATTCTATGTTATATTATAAAACACAGAAAACATCAACATTTTTTAAATAATTAAAACTACATATAGTCCATACAATGGAATAGTATTTGGCCATAAAAAGGAACGAACTACAGGTGCATGTTATGAGATGGATGAACCTTGAAAACATTATGCTAAGTGAAAAAAGCCAGTCACCAAAGACCACACAGGATATGATTCCCTTTATAGGAAAGTTCAAAACAGGGAAATCTATAGAGACAGAGGGTAGATTAGTGACTAATTAAGACTAGTAGGGATACCAGGTGATGGAAGTGTAATACCTAGGGGCATGGGGTTTCTTTTTGAGATAATGAGTTATTCTAAAATGACTATGACAATGATTGCATATATTTGTAAATATACTAAAAGCCATTGAATTGTATACATTAAATGGGTGAATCATATGGTTTACGAATTAGATCTTAATAAAGCATACAAATACAAGTTCTCTTGCATCTCCCGACCCCTTGGTTCATGCTCTTTTGGGGAAACACACCTCACTTTGGAGATCTTGGGGGTAATGGATCAGACCCATTCTGGCACTTGCCTTCCACTGCCACATTCCAGGGCTATGAAAAGCAGATCATCCTTCTGTACACTCAATATAATGACTAAGGTCAAAGAGTCTTTCAATACCAAATATTGGCAACAATGTAGAGAGGCTGGTACGGTGACACTGTTGAACTCATTTACTCTTTGTGGGAGTGTAAATCGGCACAACCCCTTTACCATTAAAACTGCATATACACATTTCATTTCTTGGTATCTACTCAACAGAAATGCAAACACAAAATATGTACTAGAATGTTTCTAGTAGTATTGTTCACAATAGCCCCAAACCAGAAACAACCCAAATGGGCCTCCGCAGTAGAATGGGCAAAGAAATTACAACATACTCATACGAAGAAAACTTAGTCAGCACTGAGAAAGAAAGAACATCACACACGATAAAGGAATGAATCTCACAAAAAAAACTTGAGCAAAAGAAGCCAGACACAAAAGAGCACATACCGTATGATTCCATGCAGATGAAGAACAGGCAAAATGAATCTATGTTGTCCAGGTCAGGCTAGCGATGACTTCTCAGGATGGGGGTGGAGATTAATGACAGGGCATGAGGTGGGACGGTTCTCGGTGGCTGGTGATGTTCTATTTCTTGACCTAGGTGGTGGCTCTGTGGCTGGGTTCAGTTTACAAAAATTCGTTGAGCTACTACAATTAGATTTTTGCAGTTCTCTGCATGCGTGTTATACTTTAATAATACATTTATTAAAATAAGTGAAAAATGAAAGAACGTAAATAACTAAAGTTGAGGCAGGGTCTCCCAGAGCCCTGGTGGAGCAACTGATTTACTCCCAAGCGCTGCATCTGTCAGCCAGCTCAGCTCCCAGGACAGAAGGCTGCCAGGTCCTCTGGGGGATGCCAGGGCTCGCCCTCTGCCTCCCACAGGCCACGCAGGACCAAGGATGCCTCCACCTTCCCAAGTCCTCAGCTCCTTCAGCAGGCCCTTTCCACCACCTCCCCTGCCTCCGTGCCCTGGCCGCCCCGGAGGGTTTTATCAGGATCATTTAAGCATCCTCCTCTTTCATATCCAGAACCACTTGCCCTGTCCTGGGAAATACAGAGGGAATCAGACCGGTTCCTTTTCAACCTTAAAGGATTCAATTCCCAGTTCACACCCTCTCCAGACAATTGTGTTATCTGCTCCACCCGCCTGTGCGAAACTCCCCTCAGGACTCTTGGGAGCTGTGGGAGCCGTGGGTCCACCTCCCGAGGGAGCCTCTCCTCAGTGGCCTTGGCAACAACTCTTGTTTACGGAGGGCTCTCTCTTCACCACATCCTGGGTTAGGTGCTTTCGAGGCATCATCACATTTAACCCTGGGAGGTAGGTACTATCACTCTCCAGATGAGGAAGCAAGAGATGGCAAACCATTTGCCAAGGCCACTCATTCCTGTAAAACAGCTTCACTGGGGATTCCATCCTCCCCGTGGTTCCCAGGTGAATTCGTAAAACATTTCTCAGAAGAGTGAGGGGGGAAGAAATTGTTCTTGCGAGGCATCTCGCTTCAGTCATAAATTATATAAATAACAACGACATGAGGGAAGTATGTTAAATGCCAGAGGGGGACATAAGCGAAGGAGAAGTGAGGTACAGTCACACTGAGGATGACAGGATGCATTGCGAGGAGGAGGCGGTGTTGGCCTCTATGATGGGCGGGAGCTGGACAGGCAGAGATGATGATGGGGCGGGGGTTGGGGGGCCCCTGCTGGAGCAGCTCAGGAAGTGCCGGGCATGATTAGAATGCAGTCGGGGGTCTGGAGTGAGGTGCAGAGCATGTGGAAGAGTAATTGAGAGGTGGGACTGGAAAAAGAGGCGGGGTACATCTCACTGTCCGTGTGCTGGATGGTCTTCTGTGCCAACTTGACTGGGCCACAAGGCGTTCAGATAGTGGGTCAAACATTACTCTAGATGTTTCTGCGAGGGTGTTTTTGGAGGAGTTTAACATTTAAATCAACAGACTGAAGAAAGCAGATTGCTTTCCCTAATGTGGGGGTGGGGGGTCTCCATCCAATCAGGTGTTCTAAAATAGAACAAAAAGGCTCACGTGATTATGGAGGGTGAGAAGTCTCGGCATCTGCCGGATGAGAGCTGGTGGTGTAGTTACAGATCAAAGGCCGGCAGGCTCAAGACCCAGGAAAAGCCCATTCAGTTCTCTCCCATCATCCGGTCTCTACTCAAAGGTCTTCCCAGAGAGGACTTCCCTGACCACCCTTTCTAAAGTAGCCCCCCACCGTCACTTTTCATCCGGGTACCCCTCTCTAAATTCTTCACAGCACTTACCCCTACCTGAAACTACGTATTTGCTTTCTATCTCCCCAAAAGCACATAATCTCCATGATTATTATTGAAAGTTCACTGCTATATCCACAGCCTTAAGAAGAGCAGCTGACACACAAAAGATGCTCAATAAATATTTGTTGAAGGAAGGAAGGACTTGTCACATTGCATTCTCCCTCATTATGGGAGGTACCATTTCTCCTGGGCTCACCACTGAGCCTCAATCATCTTAGCACAGGGCTGGCCAGTGAGGGGTCAGGGAATACACACTGAGTGTGGAACTGCCTGGATTCTGGTTATTTCTAGGCTTGCTTCTCTTCCACCCTGAATTATAAACTCTCTGAAGGCAGGGACCCCCTGCGTATGTCCCCCATCACCTGTCAGAGAGCTTTTTGCCCTGAAGCCATGAGTGCGCTGAAGTCGACTGAATGGCGTGTCTAAAGGAGATAGTAATTGCTGTGCACCTACAAAGTGCTCCATCAATATTTTTAAATTGCTACTGAACATTTCCATTTAAACTTTCCATTATTGGGTTCATAATGAAGAAGGAACACACACATTAAACAAGAGAATGACCACTCGGGGAAGATTTGACCCTCATTTTGATTCATTGGATGATTTTATGTCTACAACACCAGCAAGCTGCTATTTGTGCCACAATGATTTTGTTGAATACAGGATCGGATCTGCTTACAGTGTGATTGGGTTCTCCTTAAAGTGCCGCTTTTGCCATTTTTAAAGGATGCATCTTTGAACTACCATTTCGGGACAGAGTGTGTCAGAAAGTTGCATCTTCAGTGAAGTACAATAACCTTGATGAGAAACCCTTTTTAGAATAAGCAAGTGAAGGAGAAAAGAGACTTTTCTTTTTGATCGGAAGGTCTTGAGAGAATGAAATCGTCAAACTTCTGCTCCCGCGAGAGAGCTTAAGTGCTGAGCTTAAGCTGTTTCATTACAGGGGGAGGTGAAGAGTGGAAAGGAGAGAGGGAAGGAATGTTAGTGTTATTTAGTTAATTTCCCATGGAAAACCCTAAGCATGCTGCAGGAGTGAGCTCGAGCGGCAGTGTCCATCTGGAGCTTGGCTTCTTCGGTTGGGTCGGGGCTGTGTGTGGGCATGGCAGCACAAAGATGATGCAAGTTCTCCTTTCATCCACACCTTCACTGCTTATACACAAAGCTCAGGAGAATTTGTATTCTCTCTGATTCTGGGGAAATCAAATTTAGAAACAGGACAGAAAGAGAATTTTCTAGAACCTAATGACTCCCATTATAAGCCAAAGGCAAAATGTGTGCTCAGGGTAGCGTGATGATGAAGTTGGTCATTAGCAGCTAGGAATATCATTCCTGCAGACCTTGCTCTGGTGAACCATGTGAAATTGGCTGGAAGATTACAGATTGCCAATTTATCCTGCTCTCCCTGATCTGTTACACGGCGAGAGTTGGGGTTTGTCACTGGTTGCCTGTTTGTGTGAAAACAAAAGAAGCTGAATAAAGCTGAAAGGAATCTTAAAAAAAGAAAAAAAAATCTGGAAACAATATGGAAGGGTGATTTTTTTCAAAGGTGATCAGGGTCTAAGGGATGGAGCAGGGTTTCTCATCCATGAGGAATGTATATACTCATTTTAAAGGGAAAAAAAATGTGCCCCCTACCCCCAAAGAATTTGTTTCCGCTAAGAAACTATGGGTATTAAAGAGGGCACGTTCTGCATGGAGCGCTGGGTGTTATATGCAAACAATGAATCATGGAACACTACATCAAAAACTAATGATGTAATGTATGGTGAGTAACATAACATAATAATAATAAAAAAAAAAGAAACTAAAGCTTGTTTGCTAAATGGCTGTGAATCATGCACAAAGAGAAATTTTATCCTTATAAGTGATAAAGTTTTTTAAATTACCATGGAAAACAAATATTATATTTTTAAATTCTAGTAGAACATGCAGACCCCGGTTTAAGAAATACTGTGTTGGGCCGCCTGGGTGGCTTAGTCGGTTAAGCGTCTGCCTTCAGCTCAGGTCATGATCTCAGGGTCCTGGGATCAGGCCCCGCATCGGGCTCCTTGCTTGGTGGGGAGCTGTCTTCTCCCTCTCCCTCTGCCTGAGGCTCCCCCTGCTTGTGTTGTCATGCGCTCTCTCTGTGTCAAATAAATAAATAAAATCTTAAAAAAAAAAATGAAATAGGTCTGGCTTCTGTCAACTTTAATTTCTATCATATGGTCACTGGCTTATAACTGACATTTCTGGAATAAGCCTAAAAGTATGTTAACTATTACTTAGAGGTAAGAGAGAAAACGCATACAAATTTAGTGCATTTCTTTAATATGACTTTGCTTCTATTTCTGTGAGTCATGAAACACCAGGTTTTACAAACATGTCTTCCCCCAGAAATGGTTTAAGTCAGTATTACAGGTTAAACCCCGCAATTTACCAGAACACTCAAGGACACATGTCGTTCTGGAGCTTTGGCGATCAGATTCTAAGGACTAAGCGCAAAGATCCATACAACACAAAGGCACGGAAGCAGAGATGTGCTGATGTTGCTATACTGGTTCTTGAAGGCTGATCATTAAATATTCCGGAATTTTATGAACTAGTTGTTAAAGTGATGCTGTCTTGAAATCTGCTGTGGTGGGAATATTTACACCATGGAAATTGTTACACACTACATATCCTGGTGGTTTTTTGTTTGTTTTGTTTTGAGACCCATTTTACAAGCACACCTCACTACATAGAAGGATTTCTGGAGGCAGGCAAAATCAGAAGCTGGCAAGGTAAGCCCAGGAGTCCAGGTCAACTGAGAGGCATGTATTGATTGACAGCACTGGCCTCGGAGTCAGGCAGACAAGTTTCCTGATCCCAGATTGTCAGTCAGAGTTGTATGACCCTGGCCAAGTCACTACCTGAGCCTGAGTTTGCTTGTTTATAAAATGGGATGATAGTCACCTCAGATGTTTGTGAAGATTAGGTAAAACATTTGTGC
>NC_138373.1:146162204-146179400 GCF_054177405.1 Leptonychotes weddellii | reverse complement strand
TGGGAGGATGGGTTAGCCTGGTGATGGGTATTAAAGAGGGCACGTTCTGCATGGAGCACTGGGTGTTATGCACAAACAATGAATCATGGAACACTACACCAAAAACTAACAATGTAATGTATGGTGATTAACATAACAATAAAAAATTTTAAAAAGAGATTCTCTTTCTCCCTCAGCTCCTCCCCACCTCATGCACTCTCTCTGTCTCTCTCTCTAAAAATAATAATAAACAAATGGTGGGAGGAGATATATGGAGACTATCAGGTGCCTATCCAGTAGTTCTTTCACTTCTTCTTGGATAACAGAACCCCAACTGTGAGTAGGTGGCAGCTGCCCCACCTTCAGAGGATTAATTGTGACTGATTTAAGCCAACAATGGCAATTTGTTTTTGGACACTAATTAGTCTAAAGGTAAGCTTGTAATCAGGTGATGGCCAATGAGATTAAGGGGAAATCTGCTAGAGGACTTTGGGAAAAGTTTTTCCTCTTTGATAAAAGAGGAAGCTGCACAAGATAGAAGACTTTTTGGCCCTATCCATTTCCTTCTTCTTGGGATGCTGAAAGGTAAGATTGCAATACCTGGAGCCACTGCCCCTTGCATAGCACCTTGAGAGGAGAACTTGCAAACACACTGAAGATCCAGCACAGAAAGATTAGAAGAGCCGGGGTCCTCAGTAACATTGTTGAGCCTTGGAAGTAACCCTGGGACAACCTAGTTCCAGTCTGAGTGTTACATGAAAAATGTGCATCCCCATTGTTTGAACCACTTCATCTGCATATGCTTTTACTTGCAGCCAAAAACATTCCTAACCAACAAAGTAGATAACTTTTAGAAGTCTTTGCAGATCCAAAATTGTCAGAATATTAAATAACATTTCAAAAGGGAAAAAAAAAGTAATTGTCAGGGAATATACGAAGTGATAGGAGAAGTTTTAAAAGGAGAAGAAACAATTGAAGGTGGGCTAAACTTAGATATATCAATCAAGTGACAGGCATGGCATAAAACATGGAAATGCAAATTGAAATGCCCCTATGAACAGAAAATTAGGTCAGGTCCCTGTGGAGGAAGGAAAAGAGCTGGTGCAAGTCTGTAGGATCAGAATTAGACAGTAAATATACCCTGAACAAATGCACAGCTTTATTGAGAAACAAATGACCGTAAAGTCTTTTGAAATTATATTCATTCAAAGTAAGTGCTGTCTTTTGATAAGTAAAAGAGTACTAAAGACAAGTGACTTCAAAATGATCTCTTCCCATCGAAATTTTATGTGTCTATGGTTGCTTTTTATAGCTACCATCTTTCCAGAAAAGATCGCCTATGATCAGATGATTAGAACAAGTTGAAAGTCAAACCGGAATAAGGAATAAAGGCATTGCAGACTGTCTGCGGGTCCTACACAAAACAAAGCTATCCACTGCCTGCGTCTGATTTTGGTAAAAATCTATGAGCAAGATATCTGATATTTACAAGGCACTCCATAAATATTGGTTGAATCTGATTTTGTATAACATATTTTAAGTGACTATTCTCTACTTAGAGAAACAACCAGAACTAATTGATGGGCACCAGTTGGCAAGAAATCGGTAAGAACTCTTCTGGGATCTTCCAGAAGAGACATAAAGACCTGAGGTCCACTTTGAACAATAGATCACAGTTACAACCCTGTATTTGAGTGATGTACACAGGGTTATAATAAAAATGACCAATATTTATTGAGTGCTCACTATGTGCCACATATTGTATATTCATTTTTTTCCATTTAACCCTTGTAACAACTCTGTAAACTAGGAATCTTTATTAGCTCCATTTTATAAATGAAGAAACTAGAATTCAGTGGAGTAACCTCATCAAGGTCACTCAGCCTAGAAAGCAACAGAACCAGGACTCAAGCTCAGCTCTATCTGAGTCAAAAATCTTGTCGTGCACCACTACACTCCACTGCCTGTCCAACAGAAGGGGGAGAAAAGAGGAAAATGAACAGGAGGAGTGGGTTCTGGAACTGTCTAGGCTGGAAGAAAGGCGCTTCTCAGGTAGGCAGGATTGGAGAAGTGTAGGCTACATGGAGGAACTGGAAAGGAAACAAACTTCCTTGGAGACCTGAGAGAATTGGGGGATGGAGACAACTTAGCTTGGAGCTGGGATAGAAACAGATAAAACTGGAAAAAAAAAAAAAAACAAATAAACACAGGCTTCTAAAATAATCTGAAAAAGAACTGGACAAAGAACCATTGAATTCCAATACCCAGTGTGTCTGGATTTCTCTGGTATCACAGGAAATCTCAAAACAAGTTTTTACCTCCCATGCTAGATTCTTCCTAATTCAGCTTTTCTGCTATCTGATGGAACTCTCATTCTGCAAAAGCAAAACATTTGCTGAATCCTCCACTTGCCTTGTTAGCAATTTCTTCTTTTAGAAGATCCAGGGAGCAATGATTAGGGACATGTGACTGGGTGGAGAGTGTGCTGATGAGCTCAGATTTTCAGACGGTACGTACAAGAGGAGGGGATGAGGGACACATAATCAAGACTGAATGCACGAAGACGAGCAAAGCCCTATACGAATAGTGCCCGGATCTCTAAAGCTTATTTAAAACTGCTACGAATGATTAAAAAAAAAAAAAAAAAAGGATTCTTATAGTTTATAGAGACTAGGCCTGCTGCTTGGGGCTGAAAACACACTGTTAACAGATTTAAAAATAAAAAGCAACAAATGGAAACAACTGGCAAAATCAAATAATATGTTTAGAAAGGAACTAAGAATGAAAATGTCCAGTGGGATCTAGGGGAACCACAAGAGATAGTGCAGAAATCCTGGACTAGCAACAGAAGAGCTGTTTGCCACTTGGAGGACAGAAGGAATCCAAGGGGAGAGATTACCAGGACCTGGAGGGGGAGAGGGTTATAAAGAGTGGGGAGGCTTGAGAGGAGCAGTAACCTTCAGCAGAGGGACATGCAAAACCCAAGGCTGCCCTACAGGAAGAAAGCATAGATCCCTGCCCTTGCCTCCTCTCTCCCTTCAGTCTCCTGCAAGGGTTGCCATTGGCTAAATCCAGCTGGGACCCAGAGGGCAAAGGAGACCTTAGTGTAGAACAGACTGGGAAACTCCTAGGACAGAGAGAGGAGCCAAAAATGGTGACAGAGAATCCAGGGTATCCGCAGAAGCTGGCACATGCCTCAATGTCTTGGTGTGTCTACTATTACCACGTAAAATAGGCACCAGATAGTAACTAGCAAAACATCCTTAAAGCAGAGTCTTCCCAACATATCTCCCTGGCTCTAGCTATTGCTCTGTCTCTGACCTATTACTTATACCTGAACCAACACTGACAGTGCTACTCACTGCAATTCTGCAAATGTTCTTATACAAAATGCCTTCTTTCTAGATAGCTGCAATGGAACAATGTCTTTAGATCTTGCTAGGTTTTAGGAGGGTGAGAAGAACCAGATGGCTGGTTACTTTGAAACCAACAGCAGAGACGGCTAGCACCAAAGAGCCCTGTTCCCTCCCATTATGCAGCTTGGTAGGGGGAAGCAGCCAGCCAGGGAGGGACTACATTACCCAGCCTCACTTTCTTCTAGAGGAAGGTCAGGTGACTAGTACTAACCAATGGAACGAAAGCAAAGCTGATTTGTGTCTGTAGAGCCAAAGCCATTAGGGATAAGGTGTGACCTCATGCTCACTTCCCCTTTTATAATGAATACTGGGGGTCATGTGTGAAGACTGTGGTGTCATGAGATGGAAAGACCCAATTTCCTAAGTTGCCACTTACATGAACACCACTCAGGAGAGTCACCTGACCAGGAATATCCACATTTTGAAAAAAGCGACAAGTAAACTTTTATTGCGTTAAGAGTGGTTAGTTCTTTGTTATAGCTGTTAGCCTATCCTAACAAATGTAAGACCCTTTACTCTGTAGTTACTTCCTGCAATCTCACTTTCAAATTCCTCACCCTTGGCTTCAAATTATAGGAGTCAGAATAAAAGATGAGTAGAAAAATTGTCCACTAGCTGCCTCACCAAGATTTTGCTATTTGACCATTCTGTGACAGAAACATTTGCACTGAATGTTTTTATTGTTAAAAGACATCCACGTTATTTTCTTTTTGTAAAATTGCAGTTTGATGCAGTCCTGGAATCATGTAAAGAATATTGTATTCGGAGTATCTGAGTCCAAGTTCTACCACTTCCTTATGCCGCCTGACCTTGGGCAGGTCTCATCAGCCCTCATCTCTGTCAAGCAAGGATATTAATAATGCCTCTCTGTCAGGTTGTTGTGAGGATCAAATAAGATAAGGGCTGTGGAAACACTTTGTTCACAATAAAGCTTTAGACAAAATCAGTTCTAATCTCCAGGAACAGGGAGTCAACTTGCATTTGCCTTTTAAATGCATGGTCATGGTGCTGTCAAGTTAGCTCTCCCTTCTTTTCTCTCAGATGGTGAGGTTCACTTCCTTCCACTCTCTCACACCTCTATTAACAAGAAAGTAGTTCTTTTTATTGTTCGGAATTTTTGCAATTTGAGCTTTGCCCAAGGAAGAATGATTTTAAAAACTGGGTCCAAAAACAAATTAATAGAAATATCTTCTGTACATTGTAAGGCCATGGGTTTACAATACAGCTCATTCTTTGCCCTGGGCTGTAGTTTCTCAGTGAAGTTGTTGGACTTCTATGCATTCCACCCGCCCCCAGAAAAAGTGTGTGTGTGTGTGTGTGTGTGTGTGTGTGTGTGTATCTCCAGATGCCCTATTTATTATTCCAAATAAAATGTGCCTTTTGTTGTTTTAAATTTCTTCTGTATTTATAAGTAGGATTTTTGAAATCATTAGGTCTTTTTTAAACCTCAAGACATAAATAGTGGATCTACTTCAATCCTCTCATTTTATAAATAAGGAAACAGAAGCCCAGAAGACCAGAGATATTTCTGACCCAATTTAAGTATCACCTCCTCCAATTAGCTTTTCCAGTTTTCTCTTCCCTCTCTCAAGCTGAGTGGGGTACCCTTCCTCTGTCATAGAACATGTTGGTGAGAGAACCAGATTCTGAATGCTTCATAGGAAGGCACCAAGTCTTCTCTGTCCCTCCAAGAACTTCTGACCTCCATGTAAATATCCAGCTATCTTCTGCTTCTGTGTCCTTGGCCAAAACTGGGTCACATGATCTACTTCAAGGGAGGCTGGAAAAGAGAATTTTTAGCTGAACACATTACCTCCTCCACAAAAATTGGGGTTCTATGAGCAGAGAAGAAGGGGAGATGGATATGAGTTAACTGTCTAAGTTCATCCTGGTAGTAGAACGGGACTAGGACCTAGGTAGGCTGTTTCAGCCCATCCACTACCTAGTACCACCTCAATACCATAAATCTAGTTATATGAGTATTTGGTTCTTCATTCTTTCCAAGAATCATTGTTCTCTCCCTGCAGTATCAGAATTCCTCTAAAAGATCTATAACCAATCTTATTATCGGGGGTTTTCTCTCCAATTCCTCTGTAGTATTTACCCAAATACCTTAGTAATAGGAATGTGACATTGATGGAAATCTAATAAATGTAAGCTCTTGGTGGGGTTTGTGGGGTTTTCCCAGTTTTTGACTTCACTTATTTCCAGACTCAAATGTATTGTGACAGGTAATTCTATCTCGCCCAACACTAGAGAGTTATTAATAACCTGCCCTGCTGAATAAATCAGAGACCCTGAAAAAATGTGGAGTAAGCATTTGTTATGCACATATGGGATTTACCAAGTTTCTGTATTTGAAGGTCTAATATTAGGATTCACATGCTGTGCAAGGCTTTGCAGAGAAAAAGACATTTCACGTCTTCTCGACTTTGAAAATAGGGTATACTTTGCATGCAAACAAGTCTATGTGAGTATAGTGATTTTGAATAAATCATCAAGAAACAAGGTTTCAATAAGCTGTAAGAAACACATTTCCAAGATCATTTTTAAAGGAGAAAATAAAATTAGGTGCAAGGATTTACATGACCTAGGGGATCAGGAGTTAGGCTACACTTTTGGTTGGGTTGTGCTCATAATTAGCGGTGTGACCTTATGGAACATTTAGGTCTTTGGTTCTGTCGTCTGTAAGAGGAGAGGATCGTACCAGGTGATCTTCAAGGCCCCATGCATGTCTAAATTCTGTGATTCCATTTCTTATGCACTGAGATCAAGAGAGCCAATTTAGGGAGTTACATGATGGCCAAATCCTGAAAAGGGCATACTAACCTTTCGCTGGCATTACCCTTGGATTTAAGGCTGATAAATTTTTAGAATTTATTTATCATAGAATTGTTACTGTTTTGGCATATTACCCTTTGTTGGCAATTTACAGGCTTGTAATCATCAGAAACATGCTGTTTTGAATTCTACTCTTTTCACTTAACATTTTATCATAACTATTTGGCAATATTTCCACAGAGTCTTCATAATCACTGTTGTAGTGGGGCAATGTCATTCCATTTGGCTGATATGTCACAAATTTGGGGTCCTCCCTGCCCTTCCTCTCATACTCCACATCTGGTTCCTCAGCAAATCCTATCAACTCCACCTTCGGATTATGTCCAGAATCCGATCCCTTCGCACCATCTCTGCTGTAACCACCCTGTCCAGGCCGCCATTATCTGTTGTCTGGATTATTTTCATGGTCTTCCATCTGGCATGTCTGCTTCCACATGTGCCCACTAGAGTGTGTATTTCACACACCTGCCCTGGTGAGGTCCTTTCAAACCATTGTCTTATCTTGTCCCTTTTCTTCTAAAAACTCTCCAGGGACTTCTCATCTTACTCAGATCCAAATCTTCCTATAGCCTTAAGATCCTATGTGACCCGGTTTCCCTTCTACTTCTCTGACCCCATCTTGAACCATTGTTCCCCTTGCTCACTCTACTCCCACTCTCCAGGCCTCCTTGTTGCTCTTTCCAGACACGATCTTGACCCAAAGCCTCTGCAATTACTGCAACCTCAACCCAGAATGCCATTCCTCCCACATTCTGATGGCTCCCCCTCTTATTATTTTCAGGTCTCTGTTCAAAAGTCACTTCATCAGAGCAGTCTTCCCTGTCCACCCTGCTAAAATAGCAACCGTCTTCCAGCACTCTCTGGGTTTCTTTATTTTTGTTTATGACACTTAGCATCACCTGACATATTATTTACTTATTTATAGCCTTTCAACACCACCACCAGAAATGGAAGCCCCACAAGGGCAGGGACTTTGTTTTCTTCACTGCTGTATTCCCATACTCAGAACTGCAGGTCAATAAATATTTGTTTAATGAACGGATTAAACTAGTTGATCAACGTAGGACTTCAGGTTATAGGTCTGGTGGTGAAACACTCAGGAGAGAATGTTAGGAAGCAAGACAAGACAAGCAAAAGAGATCATATCATAAAGATCCCTGTGTGTCATGCCAAAGTTTTCAATTTTATCTCTGCCTAAGTGGAAGCCATAGAAAGACTTTGATCAGGGAAACAACAAAACCATATTTGTATTCAAAAAGCCAACTCTTGTCAGTAGTAGGGAGAATGCATTTGAGACAAAGGAAAGAAGTCAGGAAGGGGGCTATTGCAAAATCCATGAGAGAGACTACTCAAATGAGAGCCAACATAACAGAAGGGGAAATAGGAGGAGACAGATTTGAGGGATAGAAAGGAAATTAGAACAGTAGGATTTTGAGATTGGTTGTGGGGGAGGGAAGACAAGGAAAAGGATGATTACCAAGTTTTCAGTTGGGCATCTGGAGGGGGTAGGGGTGCCCAACTGGAAAAAAAGGGGGAGAAACAGATCTGAGGGAAAAGAGGATGAGCTCTGTTGTGACACTTAGGTTGGAGTTATCTGTGTCTTCCAAGTGGAGATGACTGGTGAGCCTCTGAACATACAACGTAGGATCTCAAGAGAGAAGTCTGAGTTGGAAATACAGATTTGGCAGCAATGGCAAATAGTCATTGGAGTGACTGACATTCCTCAGAAAGTGTGTTGGAGGAAGAGGAGAAGGGGGGTTGGGATAGAACCCTGGGGTCCGGGAGACAATGAAGAAAGAGTTGAAAGAGCGCTGAGCAGCATGGAGTCAATGGTTTTAAGACCACAAGGTGGTCACTGGTGTCAAAGCAACAGCAAGTTCAAGAAAAAGAAGGACTGAAGTGGATCCCTGAAATCTAGCCATTAGGAAAGTCAAAAGGGACGTTGATAGGAGCAATTTCAGGCTTAAAAAACAAATTGCAGTGAAGCTATGGAGAAGGGGGAAGACGCTAAAGGCACGGTTAGGAATTTGGAGAGAAAATTACAGTGTAGTTTTTTGTTTTGTTTTGTTTTTTGCATCTCCTATAATTCAGACCTTTGATCTAGCTGAAAGAAAACTAATCAGCTGGGGGGAAACCACTTATTTTTTGGTGATGACCTAACTCTGCCAAGTGCATTAGCCTATGTCCACCTTTAGCCCTGAAAAACAAAACAAAATAAAGAAGGTAGCTGGTTTAAAAGAAATATTATCTGTGGTAGTGACAAAAGTTACCTACCCATCATCCTTTCTCGCCTTCTGTATCATGAACAGAACTGTGATTTTATTCAGGGTAATAATGTGTTCAGCTAAAAGTCTACTTCTCTTAGCCTCGTTTGCAACTAGGGAGATGTACATGCAAATCTTTGGGTGGGGCTTTCAGGAAAGCTCCTTCAAGAAGAATACTAACTCAACAGGAGGGGGCTTTTTTTTTTTTTTTTTACCTTTGCCCTTCCTTTTCATCTTTTGGAAAGGAAATGTGATGACTGGATCTCCAATAGCTATATTGGGCCCATGGAGCTACTTTAAGGATGGAAGTTACAGGCTAAGGATGGCATAACTGAGAATACATTCAGATCCCTAATGCTATCACAGAGATACTATCCTTTCCTTAAAATTTCTGCCCACAGGCTTCTTGTATGCGAAAGAATAAACTCCTATTTGGCTGTAGTTGTGTCTCTGCTTGCTATTAGCAGCTGAACACAATTCCTAATAATACATCACCTTATACACCTGACTTTGAATTATTCTTCTGTTTGGGTCTGGCCTTCTCCAAGAGCTGCCACCAAAGTACTGCAATATTAAGAGCACTGAAATAGCCACCTGCTTGAGAAATATATTCACCTGGTTGCTGATGCCTAAAATCCCTGGGGTAATGGCCAGAGTCTTGTTTTCCCACTCAAAATAAGGCTTATGTTGCAAATACCCATGAGAGAGATGTCTCATGAAGTGAAGTTTATTCTCTGAGCTTGAACTGGGTTTCAGTCTGGGGTGGGGAAGGAACATGATAATGGATGGACATCTGAGGCAGAGGGGGCATCGAAGGGATAGGAGCTCCTGCCAGAGCCAAGCAGGTGGGCACTAGGGCCGAGATGACATATTTTACCAGCTTTATAAGCTTATCTTAAGGTGGGCCCAGGAGAGGGACCAGTAGTAAAATAACTAATGTTTACAGAGCATTCATTCTATACCATGCATTTTACTTACATCATTTCATTGAATCCCTACAACATCCCTGTGAGATTAGGTGGTCTTGTTTTTAAACCCATCTTACACATGAGGGAACTGAGGCACAGAGATTTTAAATAAACAGGAGATCTGACATTTGAACCATGGTCCAGCTCATGCCAGAGCCTTAGCTCTAACTATTGATAATTTAAGTAATAATAGCATTATTATTTTATATGTATTGACATTAACAACTTCATGAAGTAGTTACAACTCATGTCCCCATTTTATAGGTGAAAAACTGAGGCAAGGAGAGGTTAAGGAATCTGCCCCTGGTCGATGTGGCTAGAAAGTGAGAGAACTGAAATTTAAGCTCACGTCTGTCTCACTCCAGAACTGATATATACTGGGGAGAAATTTAATTTTTCTAACGTTTTTCAAGGCTCCTCATTTTTAACCCACTAAAAAGCCAGAAAATAGGTGATATCATTCAATACATCTTAGTCATCCAATGCTCAATTCACTACTAGAAGCAAACACTATATAAATCCACTCATACAGGCATTAATGACACCCAAGAGAGTGACACCCATTATTCTCCTTATTTTACAAATTTGGATGCACAGAGATCACGAGACTTACCCAAATACAATTAAGTAATCAAAATACATTTTGGTGGGGTGCCCTAGGACCCTAGTCTGGGCTGTTTAGCAGTGAGATGAAAGATGGAGCTCTTCTGTGTAATTCTGAGCTTGAAAAGCTCCCAGAGGCCTCAGACTTACATTTTAAAGATGAACTTTTATTTCCCCTCCTCCTCTCCCCTTTTTGAAATAAAGGCTTATTTTTCATTCCTGAGGAACTCACTCACTGCAGCAGATCGTCTGGGAACAATGTTCATGTGTTAAGGACTCAGAGGTTGGGGCTAGAGGTACCTGGAATGGAAAGGGGCCCATGGATCATACTGACATCTGAAAAGGCCCCTGGAAAGAAGGAGGAGACTGAGCCGGGCTGACTGGCTATCAGCTGCCGCTTTCCAAGGCCTCAGGCATGTTCTCTTTCAGCTGACAGGAAAAGTCACTGAGGTGAACAGAGGACACAAAAGAAATCCCGAGCTCAGGCTGGAATTCACTTACAGGTGCATCGAGACAGGCTCCCCAAGCGTCTCCTTGGCCTCTACTCTTCACTGTGACTTCTGAAGTGGATGGATGGAGTCTCCAACAATTCAAGCTGTAGGCTTCTAGAAGGGAGACAGGTCCTGAAACATTCCACTGCAGTGCTGCTGTGACAGGAAGTGGCTGCAGAGGGTCAGCACCTTTCAGCTCCGCCATGTTAAATAGCCCAATGACTGGACTGTTAAAGCACATGTTGGTTAATGAGAATTTTTGCATGAATTTAAGCACGATGATAATTTTTTAAATTAAAATCATAACAATGAGAGGTTTTTTCCCACTTTTCAAATAGTTGATGATTTTTTTTTTTTATAGTAGTCAATGCTGAGATAGGGTAGGGGCGTGGAATGATTTTCTCAGACTTACTGCGTGGGCACAAAGATTGGCAAACAGCTTAGCAAGAGCTTTTAAAAGGTTCTTCTTCTTTGGCCCATGAATTTCACTCAAGAACTTATCCTAAGGAAATAATTAGAAATGCAAACAATGATTGGCATCCAGGGATATTGTTATAAATACCTTTTCTGAAATCTGTCCAGCGCAACCACTACATACACTTACCTTTGTGGAAATTCTCCTTCTCTCATGGTTGAAATGTCATCTTTCCACCCATCCTACCCCGGGCCACCACTGACTGGAGGAAGCAGGACTGGACACCCGACCCAGCCTAGGCCAGTGAGAGTTCCCACCCCCCCTTGACCAATCGTCATTTATTGGTCCAGGGATGGCCAGTTATTTTTCAAGTTGGGTTTCCCTTGCACCTGAAATAGTGCAGATGTTTAGTTATAAGAGCAACAGTTGGAGACACAAAATGTGTTCTAATGTAAGATCAATTAGATTAACTATGGTACACCCATAAATGAAATACACATTCCTTAATAAATGGAATGTATTATTGTTGTTACCAGCAGCATTCAAACATGTTGTGTCATATCTTCTATTTAAAAAGATACCCTCCTTCTTGTTCTCCTACTTCCCCATTCACTGTCTCTTAGTCTTCTTTTGCTGGTTCCTTCTCACTCTCCCCACTTCTGGACATTGTAGTGCCCAGAACGCAGTCCTCAGGTCTCTACTCTTTTCTTTTCATACTCTCTTGGGGGTTTCATCCTGCCCATGACTTTAAATGCTTTGTATACACTTTCTATGTACTATGATGACTTGCAAGTTCCAGCTCCAGCTTGAGTTTCTGTCCTGAATTCCCGACTCCTATATCAAAATGCTTACTCTCCTTCTGAACTTAGATATCTAATAGGCATCACAAACTTGTCCAAAATTGATTTCATAATTTCCTCTACCCCCCAAGATCCATCTCTGAAACTTGCACTTCCAATCTAAGTAAATGGGCACTGCCATTCACCTTGTTGCCCAGGCCCATCTATTAGTAGGGGCTGTTCCTGGACAGTAGAATCACAGGTGATTTTGTTTGTTTGTTTTTCTTTGCATTGTTGAATGAACAGCATTGATCAGAGGAAGAATCAATCATATTAGAGAAGGGAATGGATTCAGGAATAAAGAGTAGATAAGGAATCTGTGAATTTAAGGCAATGGGTACAAATGCAAATAAAAACAAGTGGAAATTCAGATAAAATAAGGAGATGGAAACCAAAAACTGTAGAATTTTGCAGCCTATGACCAAGAAAACCAGGTAGCCAAGAGCAGCTGGACTTTGACCAAATGGAGCAGCCAGTCCATGTGAGACTGACTATTGCAGGACTTAGCTTTACTGCATGTACTTGGCCAGACTGTAACATCTGGTCTGGGTTCTAGGCTAGGTTAGATTCAGTTCAAAATTCCTTCTCCTCAGCATTACTCCTGAAGCAGCAGAAAGTGTATGAAATAGTACAAGTATGCAGGACCATGGACTTGGCCCCCATTCTCTCTTATCTCAGTGAGGTGCACCTAGACTTAGCTCACACGAATGCAGTATCTGCCAGATCAGAGGAACATAGAGTCACCAGCTCAATGTTTTCTCCACCCTCATCCAGGGCAGGCTAGAAACAATGAATATTACCATCGAAGGCCGAAACTCTGCTTCTCAGTCAGTCAGGTCATCTAAGCGAATGGCCCTGGTTCCAAGACTTGAAATTCTGCACTGGCATAATCTTGCATTATCTGCACTTGTACTTCAAGGCCAGGGGCTTTCTTTTTCTGTCTGCCCAGAGGCTTTCTGTGTACAAGACTTGCCCTGGAAATCTGTATTAGTCAGGGATCTCCAGAGAAACAGAACCAATAGGATGTATATACACATATAAATAGAGATTTCTGTTAAAGAGTTGGCTCACATGATTATGGAGGCTTAGCAAATCCAAAATCTGATGGGGTAGGCCAGGAGGCTGGGAATTGAGAAACAGCTGCACTTTGAGACTGAAGGCTACCTGCTGGCAGGATTCCCTCTTGCTGGGGACCCACAGTCTTGTTCTGTTAAGACCTTCAACTGATTGGATGAGGCCCACCCACGTTATGGAGCATAATCTGCTTTACTCAAAGTCCACTAATTTAAATACTAATCTTATCCAAAACACGGTTTCACAGAAACATCCAGAATAAATAATTTTTGACCAAATATCTGGGAACCATGGCACATAAAATTAACCATCACAACAGCTGGATTTCAGTTAAAGGACCCCTACTTCATGATGAGGCAATTCCATTCAAGCAAAATCAAAGAGCCATGTGTGGGGGGTGCCTGGGTGACTCAGTCGGTTAAGCGCCCCACCCTTGATTTTGGCTCAGGTCATGATCTCAGGGTCATGAGATCGAGCCCCACGTCAGGCTCTGCACTCAGCAGGGAGTCTGCTAGAGATTCTCTCTCTCTTCCTCTCTCTCTGCCCCTCCCCCCACTCCCTCTTAAAAATAAAATATTTAAAAAAAAGAGCTGTGTGGTCTAACTGGATCCACCATGGGAGGAAGTCAAGGAGGGGGTTTGGGAAAGGTTTGTGTACTGGAGGGAACTCCTGTGAGTTATGTATAAATGGCTTAAATTGAGCCTGCAGTTAGAGCTTCTGGTTTCCAAATGATCTTCTCTTTTTTCCTATTGACTTCAGATGGAGTCCATGCAGATAATAAGTCATGTGGTTATGTATCCATGATGTTTTGCCTGGCTCCACCCATTGGCATCACTGCCTGGAGGGAAACTTCCAGCAGTCTGTCAGGAGCTCATTTACCAGGCACCTGGGTGGCTGTCATTAAGCATCTGCCTTCAGCTCAGGTCATGATCCCAGGGTCCTGGGATCGAGCCCTGCATCAGGCTCCCTGCTCAGCGGGGAGCCTGCTTCTCCCTCTCCCACTCCCCCTGCTTGTGTTCCCTCTCTCGCTGTATCTCTCTCTGTCAATTAAATAAAATCTTCAAAAAAAAAAAAAAAGGAGCTCATTTACCTGTTGACCTGGGACCACAATTGTAGCTGCCTGGTGGTTAGATGCTACAGCCCAGGAAGGCTGAGCGTACCTGAATACGATCATGGGAGAACAAGAAAATACATACTTTCTTATTTTAGAAATTTCCTATAAAAACATTAAAATAGGGGCGCCTGGGTGGCTCAGTTGTTAAGCGTCTGCCTTCGGCTCAGGTCATGATCCCAGGGTCCTGGGATCGAGCCCCGCATTGGGCTCCCTGCTCAGCGGGAAGCCTGCTTCTCCCTCTCCCACTCCCTCTGCTTGTGTTCCCTCTCTCGCTGTGTCTCTCTGTCAAATAATAAAATCTTTAAAAAAAAAATTAAAATAAATTTTATATAACAAAACAAAAATAACAAATATAAAAAATATGCTTGTTGAAGGAGAGGAAGGACAGCAGACGGCAGGGGTCAGGGAACAGGAGAGCACGAATAGCAGAACTAGCACGAATAGCAGGAACACATTTCACCTCTGAGAAGCTCCTTCCCCTGCACCCCACCCAAGTCACTGGCTGGACTTGATCCCTTTGCTCTTGATTCCCGTCATTAATCTAACTTTGAATTCTGGATTCTGATGTTACCTGCTATTTGGTTCTTATAGTCCAATTTTCTGAACTTGGGCTATGAGATTGAATGTGATTAACATCATAATAAGTGTTTATGGGAAGAGTTTGGAGCCTTTTTCCTAACATTTGACTGAGGTTGCCTTTGTAATATTGATTTTTATAAGTTATTTTCCCATTAATTATTTATAAAATCATAAATTACAAGGCTGGACGATATCTTAGGGTTGATGAAGTTCAACCCTCTGAGGGTTAGGAAACTGAGGTCCAGGGAGGAAACGGAGCAAATCACTTGCTCAAGATCAGTGTCTCCCTGAGATGAGCCTAGGCCCCAGCTCACCTGTGTCCCAGCGCTCTCTCTAGCGCATCACAGGGGGAAAAGGCACGCTGCATTACAGGCAAGAAGCAGAATCCCTTCCTGCCAACAGAGGCACAGGACTCCTTCCACATATTTCACGTTATTCTGGGAATTAATAGCTCAATTTGGTATTAAACGAAATGGCTCACGTGGCTGATCTGGACCAAGTGAAGGATCAGCAAAATGGGGACCTGAGCTTCTCTGTATGATAATCAGGAGCAGTCCCTGAAGGAGTAAGACAAACACATTAAAAGCCTTTCTGCAAAGCCAATTTTGGGCAATGGTCTGATTGCTGGATAAATCACACCAGGAAATTGCAATGGGTGGTGAGGAGAGCACAGGCTGGGTACGTTATAGGGTAGCAAACAGTTCTCTATACCTTAGAGAAATTACTCTCTCAGAAGTGGAGAGGAACTGTGCAGTATGTCCAGGGAAATAAGGAGAGACAAGGAAGAAGAAAAGAGCATATATGAGATACATGAATCAAAAGGATAAATTGATGTGAGAGGTGGTATGGAATTAAAAGGAAGTAGGAAACTGATAGCTAAGGACAGGCTGAAAGGGGACAGAAAATGGCAAGGGACGGGACGCCTGGGTGGCTCAGTCGGTTAAGCGTCTGCCTTCGGCTCAGGTCATGATCCCAGGGTCCTGGGATCGAGTCCCGCATCGGGCTCCCTGCTCCGCGGGGAGCCTGCTTCTCCCTCTGCCTCTGTCTCTCTCTCTGTCTCTCATGAATAAAAAAAAAAAAAAAAAAAAAAAATCTTAAAAAAAAAAAAATGGCAAGGGAAACAAAAACCCGAAAGTACACTTACCTCTCAACAGTTCATGGACTTGATGATTTATTCTTTTTTTTTTTTAGCGCCAGTTTAGACTGACATGAGCACAAAATACAGAACTCCTGCCCTCTTTCTTTGCTAGCCTTTATACAGAGAATGCAAATTAGTACGATGCTAAGTGAGGCCAGAACAGGAGCTTGCACTTATTTATTTAGTCTTCACTATCAATCTTATTCCAACGTATTTACTGAGCATCTCCTATGTACAGGCATCACACTAAGGCACCAAACTGCACAAGGTGGGTGCGGTCCCCGCGCTCGCTGAGCTAACGCTCTAACAGGGGAAAGGTGATGTACTACAGAGGTACATCAAAGTGATTTAGGGGATTAGCTGCACTATGGCTTGGGTCTCAGGACTTTATTCTGCTACCTATAGCAGAAAATCTGAATAATGGTGGCTTAAATAAACAGAGGTTGATTTTTCACACACAACAAGAAATACGAGTAAATAGAGATTTATTTTTTCATACAGAGAAATATCAATATAAGATCCAGGGAAGGTGCAGCTGCTCAAACGTGACACCAGAACTCAGACTGAGCCTATATATCTGGACAGCGAGGGTGGTACCATGGTTAAGTACAGGGATGCGGGCACGATTAGCTCTTATTAACTCGTATTAAATCTTGGCTCTGTGACTGTGTGATGTTGGGAAAGTTACTTAACCTCTCTCCAGTTCTCCGGTCTTCTTGTCTGTAAAGTGGCCATAAAAATAATAGACCCCCCCCCCACCATAAATATAGTCAACTGGTCTTTGACAAAGAAGCGAAGGCAACACGATGGAGTAAATAGTCTTTTCAACAAATGGTGCTGGACCAACTGGACATCCACTTGCAAAACAGTGACTCTAGAGACAGACCTTACATTCTTCACTAAAATGAACTCAAAATGGATCACCAGTCTAAATATAAAATTCAAAACTATAAAGCTCCTGGAAGGTAACATAGGAGAAAACCTACATGACCTTGGGTTTGCTGATGCCTTTTTAGATACAACACCAAAGACACGATTCGTGAAAGAAATCATTGATAAGCTAGGCCTCATTAAAATTAAAAACTTCTGCTCCGTGAAGAACAATATCAAAAGAATGAGAAGACAAACCACGGACTGGAAAAAATACCTGCAAAAGACACATTTGATAAAGGACTGTTATCCAAAATATGCAAAGAACTCAAAACTCAACAGTAAGACCACAAACAACCTGATTAAAAAACAGACCAAAGCCTTACCAGACATGTCACCAAAGATGGTTACATGCATATGAAAAGATGCTCCATGTCCTATGTCATCAGGGAAATGCAAACTAAAACAATAATGAGATGTTTCTTTTTTTTAATTTTTTATTGTTATGTTAATCACCATCCATTACATCATTAGTTTTTTTATTTTTTTATTGCTATGTTAATCACCATACATTACATCATTAGTTTTTGATGTAGTGTTCCATG
>NC_138373.1:146145019-146162104 GCF_054177405.1 Leptonychotes weddellii | reverse complement strand
AAAAAAAAAAAAATGGCCAGAATCCAGAACACTAACAACACCAAATGCTGGTGAGGATGTGGAGCAACAGGAACTCTCATTTGTTGCTGGTAGGAATGCAGAATGGTACGGCCACTTTGGAAGACAGTTTGGTAGTTTCTTACAAAGTAAACACACTCTTACCGTACGATCCAATAATCATGCTCCTTGGTATCTGTGCAAAGGAGTTGAAGACTTATGTCCACACAAAAGCCTGCACACAGATGTTTATAACCAGGTGTTCATTCATATTTGCCAAAACTTGGAAGCATCCAAGATGTCCTTCAGTAAGTGAATGGATGAAAAACCTGTGGTACATTCGAACAAGAGGATATTATTCAATACTAAAAAGAAATGAACTCTCAAGCCATGCAAAGACATGGCGGGATCTTGAATGCATATTACTAAGTGGAAGAAACCAATCTAAGAAGGCTACATACTGTATGATTCCAAATATATGACAGTCTGGAAAAGGAAAAACTATGGAAAAAATTAAAAGATCAGTGGTTTCCAGGGGTTAGGGAAGAGATGCATAGGCAGAGCACAGAGGATTTTTAGGGCAGTGAAATCACTCTGTATGATATTATAATAATGGATACATGTCATTATACATTTGACTAAATTCATAAAATGTACAACATCAAGAGTGAACCCTAAAGTAAACTAGGGATTTGGGTAATTATGATGTGTCCGTCTAAGCTCATCAATTGTAACAAATGTACAACTCAGGTGAGGAATGTTGATAGTGGGGGAAGCTATGCATGTGTAGGGGCAGGGGATGTATGGAAAATCTCTGTACCTTCCCCCTCAATTTTGCTATTAACCTAAAACTGCTCTAAAAAAATGTCATTTTAATAATAATAATAACAGCCCCCACCTCCCAGGCCTATTGAAAGGATTAATAATTTAATATATGCAAACCACTAGAATAGTGCAGTAGGCAACATGTGTTGTTACAGTTGTTAATATTAACATCCTGCCAGCCTTAACAAGTTGGATTTTGTCCTCATGTTTGGCTCCTAATGGTCTCAAGAAGGCTGACACATCCTTAGGCATCATATAGCATTCTGGACAGAAGAAAGGGAAAGATATGAAAATGGCATGCCAGCTAAATCCGGCTTTCTTTTTCTTTTTCTTTTTTTGTTTTTTTGTTGTTATTGTTGTTGTTGTTGTTTTTAATTTAAATTCAATTAGCCAACTTACAGTACATCATTTGTTCCACGTAGTGTTCAATAATTTATCAGTTGCATATAATACCCAGCGCTCATCACATCACGTGCATAAATTTTCTTTTTAAGATTTTTATTTATTTATTTGAGAGAGAGAGACAGCAGAGTGAGAGAGAGCATGAGCTGGGGGGGAGGGGCAGAGGGAGAGGGAGAAGCAGGCTCCCTGCTCAGCAGGGAGCCCGATGTGGGGCTTGATCCCAGGACTCTTGGATTATGACCTGAGCCACCCAGGTGCCCTAAATCTGGCTTTTTAAAAATCAGGACTACAATCACTTCGCTGACAGTCCTGCTTAGCAGACTTTGCTTTCATCTCATTAGACAGAACTGTGTCATATGCTCACATCTGGCTGGAAGGCGGTGGAGAATAAGGTTGTCGATGGATTAAGGAGATCATGCATGGGGGTTGGGGCCTGGAATATGGGCATAGGATCAGCCAACCAACCATGTCTGCTATGGCTTCTGTCCAGAGACAGTCACTGTTAACATGGGACATATGTCCCTTTTTATGTGCACTTCCCCCCTTAATTACATGGATCAAGCTGGTTGAACTGAATTGTCCCTCCTTCTTATCCAGTCATTTTCCACCTGGGTCTCATTTCCTTCATGCAAAATAAGGCACCCCAAGTGATTCCATTCCAGCCATATCAACCAACCCAACTATTTATGACATGCCTCGTATGTACGTAGAGCTATGCCCTGAGCTGCATGAGGACCTGGAAATTTAGAAGTGATGCCTAACAGCACAGATCATATCATCTCTTTCCCAAGAGGTGCCCAAGACAAAAGAATTCCAGAACGCTGTGGAAAGAAATCTGGTCTTAAGAAATGTTCATCTCTTGGGCGCCTGGGTGGCTCAGTTGGTTAAGCGACTGCCTTCAGCTCAGGTCATGATCCCACGGTCCTAGGATTGAGTCCCGCATCGGGACTCCCCGCATCGGGACTCCCTCTCCCACTCCCCCTGCTTGTGTTCCCTCTCTCGCTGTGTCTCTCTCTGTCAAATAAATAAATAAAATCTTTAAAAAAAAAAAGAAATGTTCATCTCTTTAACCCAGTAATCTCATTCCAAGATTACTCTAAATAAACAATTGGAAAGCCAGACAAAAATTCCATGCAAAAAGATGTTGACTATATGCTGTTTTTAATAGCCAAAAAGGTCATGTCAGTGACTATTCAGCAGTCACGAAAATTATGCTTTTGAGGAATTTTTAATGTTATGAGAAAGGCTATGTTCTATTTTTTTTTGGTTTATATTTTTAGTGTTATGAGAAACATATGGTGAGAAAATGCTTATCATATATTACTCAGTGGGCGGCAGTTTACCGATGTGTGATATAACCTACAAAGTATAGTGGTTAAGTACATAGACTCTGGAGTTAGACTAGTTCCAAGTTCTTTCTTTGCAATTCACCATTTATTTATCTGTTTATTTGGGGGCACTTTACCTAACTTCTCTAAGCCTCTAAAGTCAATACGGAAAGGTAGAGGGAGGAAGGAAATGCCTTTACGAGGAAAGAAATGCCTTAGTAATGCAACACAGAGCCCAGAACAAGAAGGCTCTGCAATGGGTCCAGGAGGCCAGGCCAGGTGCTCTGACACCTGGGACCATAGCATCCAGCAGATCCAGGGGTGCTTGAGTGTCAGTGGAAGCCAGGGACGCTGTTTGGAGCCTTGGGCATGTCCCTTTGGGTGAATTGCAGCACAATCCTGCCGTGGATAACCACTCTCCTTTTGAGAAACGGCTCGTGGCCTGCTCCCTTAATAGAGATGAACACTTAACCACGGGCCATCAAGTTACCAGGAGACCCAAACTGCTCATCATGCACGGGGTGTTATCTGCCACACAAAGCCACAGAGGTGGGTGTGCAGAGCAGCTGTCCATCACAGAACACAGGCAGGCCCTGAAGACACCATTAAGTGACCTGAAGAAGTGGCCCAAATGCCCAAGGTCCCCCTCGGGCTACACTTTATCTCTCTCTCCCAGCCTGCACCTATGGCCTCCTGGGGAGTTCCCCATAATCAGCTGAGTCTCAGGCCTGGTTTATAGATGGTTTTACACAATATACAGGCATCCCCAGGAAGTGGAGAGCTGCAGCACTCCAGCCCCCTTCTGGGATGTCCCTGAAGGACAGGGGGGAAGGGAAATCCTCTCAGTGGGCAGAGCTTGGTTGTTGACTTTGCTTAGAAGGAAAAGTGGCCAAACATGTGATTTTATACCAGTGCATGGGCTGTGGCCAATGATACGGCTGAATGGTCAGAAACTTGTGAGGAACATGACTGGTGACAAGGAAATTCGGGGAAGAGAGTAGATCGACTTCTCCCAATGAGCAAAAACCATGAAGATATTTATGTCCCATGTAAATGCTCACCAAAGGATGACCCCGGCAGAGGAGGATTTTAAAAATCAAGTGGATAGGGCAACCCATGTTTGGATACCAGTCAGCCTCTTTCCCCAGCCACCCCTGTCATCATCAATGGCTCATGAACAAAGTGTCCATGGTGGAAAGGATGGAGGTTATGCGTGGGCTCAGCAACATGGACTTCCACTCAGCCAGGCCAACCTGGCCACAGCCACTGCTGAGTGCCACTCGCAGAGACTAATACTGAGTCTTTAATACGACACCATTCCCTGGGGTGATCAGCCAGCTACCTGATGGTAGGTTGATTACATTGGACACCTTCCACGGTGGGTGGGAAGGGGCAGCGTTTTGTTCTTACTGGAATAGACACATACTCTGGACACAGATTTGCCTTCCCTGCACACAATGCTTCTGCCAAAACTACCATCCATAGACTTACAGAATTATTTATCCACTATCATGGAATCACTTCACAGCAAAAGAAGTGGGGAAATGGATCCATACTCATGGAATTCATTGGACTTGTCATGTCCTCCACCACCCTGAAGGAGCTGGCTTCATGGAACCATGGAATGGCCTTCTGAAGACTCACTTACAGCACCAGCTAGATGTCAATACCTTGGAGGGCTGGGGCAAGGTTCTCCAGAAGGCTGTGTATGCTCTGAATCATTGTCCCGTAGATGGTACCGTTTCTCCTATAGCCAGAATTTATGGATCCAGGCGTCGAGGGGTGGAAATAGGAGTGGCACTGTTGCCTATTACCTCTAGTGACCCACTAGCAAAATGTCTGCTTCCTGTTCCCACAGGCTCTGTTGGCCTAGAGGTCTTAGTTCCAAAGGGAGGAATTCTTCTACCAGGTGACACCATGATTCCACTGAACTGGAAGTTAAGACAGGTACCCAGCTCCTTTGGACTCCTCATGCCTCTGAATTAATAAAGAAGCGAGTAACTGTGCTGACTTGGTGGTTAGTCCTGACTCCCAAGGGGAAATTGGATTACTCTTTCACTGTGAAGGTAAGGAAGAGAATCAGGAGATCCCTTAAGGCCTCTGTTAGTATTATCATGCCCTGTGGTTAAAGCCAATGGAAAACTACAACAACCTAATTCAGGCAGGACTACTAATGGTCAAGATCCTTCAAGAACAAAGGTCTGGGTCACCTCACCAGGTAAAGAACAACCGGCTGAAGTACTTGCTGAAGGCAAAGGGAATACAGAACGGGTAGTAGAAGAAGGTAGTTACAAATACTGGCTATGACCACTTGAACAGTTAAGAAACAAGGACTGTAATTGTCATGAGTATTTCCTCCTTATTTTGTAATGAATATGTTTGTGTGTGTATATGTGTCAAATACCTTTGTTTTCTCCCCTCTTATTCCCTTATCATGTAACATAAGATGAATTGACTTTATATCATAATATAGTTAAGTTTTGTTAACTTTACATCATAGTATTTAAGTTATGGAATATCAAGGAGCATAGCAAACATCACTCAAGAGTAAACATCACTCATTTATCTCCTCTCCTGGGGAAGGAGTCAGTGTAGTTTTGGTTGTATGCAGGACAGTTATACCATGTTAGGTGGATTTATGACTTTGTAACTGTCTTCGTCTGGAGACTAATTATGGTTTAAGGAGAGGCATGTGGGTGCCAAGTTGACAAATTGGTAAGTTGACAATTAACTACTTGTGATAGTTAACATTATGTGCCAACTTGACTGGGCCACAGAGGTGTCCAGATATTTGGTCAAACAATATTCTGGGTTTCTGTGATAGTATTTTGCAATGAGTTTTAACATTTAAACTGATAGACTGGCTCAGATGGTAGAGCATGTGACTCTTGATCTCGGGGTCATGAGTTCGAGCCCCACATTGTGTGTAGAGGTTATAAATAGATAAACTTTGAACTGATAGACTGAATAAGGCAGATTGCTCTTCCCAATGTGGGTGGGCCTTGCCCAATCAGTTGAAGGCCTGACTAGAACAAAAAGGCTGACTCCCAAGTAAAAGGGAATTCCTCCTGCCTGCCTGTCTTCAAACTGGGAAATTGCAGGGGTTCTTTTGGTTTTTTTGTTTGTTTTTTCCTGCCTTTGGACTCTAACTGAACTAGTGGTTCTCCCTTGTCTCAAGCCTCCGGGCCTCCAGACTGAAACTACACTATTCGCTCTCCTGATTCAAAGGTGTTTCCTGGGTCTCCAGCTTGCCAACTGCAGATCTGGGGACTTGTCAGTCCCCATAATCATGTGGGCCAATTCCACAGATAGATAGATAGATAGATTATATATATAATTATTATTATATATATGTTATCATATATGTATAATAATACACACACACACACACACACACACACACCTCCCACATACTATTGGCTCTATTTCTCTGGAGACCTCTGGCTAATACAGAATTCTTCCTTGCTTTTTCCAGCTATTTCCCTGCAGGGCTTGCTGAGGAGGCTCCAGATTGGTAAAATACCTCCATCTACCACCACCTGGTCACTCCTCACATAGGACTCAATGCCCATAAGAGAACTGGAGAGAGAAGACCATCACTGGCTTTAAAGAAAATCCAGCATTTGTGGAGAGAGGATATTTCCTCTTCTAAGCCAGGTAAACTTCTTGTGAGGTTAGGGGTGCTTATAAAAAGAAGAGACTCCCCATTCCCCAGTGGAGGATCCTTGTATCCACTGACCCACTATCAAACTGTCCCCAAGCATACTATAGTGCAAGAGCTCTTGGAGAATGTTCTAGAAGCCTAGAAACAGCCCATCAATTTTATCATCCTTCTCTTCACTATGGTAAAGAAAAATGGGTGCTTGATGTATATAGCCTTCGATCTGGGAGTCTTTGGAAACAGACTGGTAATCACTGAACAATTTCTAAAGATAAGCATCTTGATGGGCTGGGTCATACCCACAGGGCTGGAAGCATCTATGGTGCAGCAAGATATGGCTGGGAAGAAACCCCACTCCATCCCAGTTCTCTGTCGCCTTTAGAGGGTACAGAAGATGACCCTGGAAATTTCTGTGGCTCCCCTGGGTGGAGCAATACCAAGGTAAGCAATAGAGCAGAAGTCTCTGAGTGACCCTCACCCAGTGACGACTGGGCCAAGTGATGGGCTGCCCACTAGGGGAAGCAGTCATCAGTGACACCATCCCAAAAACACACACACACATCACTTGCAAGGAGACTTGCAACAGACAGCACTAGCCTTAGACAGAACCTGCCAGAACTGGGGAGAAATCAGATACTGCCCTCTTTCAGGCAATCACAAAAGAATACCTCTGCCTTGTCTAGCCTCCTCCCTGCACTGTTGACACAGGAGAGCTCTCGGAAGAGGGTGGGGCAGTTTTCTCAGAGCCCTCTCTGGCCCTCCACTCCATGCTCCTGGGGCCACAAAGAGAGTCATCTGCCCCAGGGCCAGGAATCGAGGGAACAGAGCTTTTAATAAGGCTTGACATTAACTGGGGTCATGAAGACATGGGGTCAGAACTAGGTCCTAAATGCTGAAACAAGACTGCTCACATCACCAAGATGACTAGAGAGTCATTAAATCTGTCCAAGATATCACCAAGGGGGTCCTCCCCCAGGGGAAAGGAATACAAAGACCCCAGCTGCGAGCAAGACTGGGAAAAATAAAACTTCTGCCTGTTTTTTGTACCTACATAGAGTGAGCCCCTCAAAGAACTGTTACACACACATGATTATCCATTTGGGCTTTAGAATCATTCTGTGAGGTGAATTATTATTAGCCCATTTCTCAGATGAGAGAAGAGAGCCCCACAAGCCCTGTTAGATAGATGCCCTGTCCAAGGTCACAAAGCTGATACGCAGCAGTACCAGAAGCTGAACTAGAAGTCCTATTAGTTAGTTAATTCCACTAACCACACTATCACGATTACCTTTTAATAAATGGTTACAGTGCAGCCAGACCCTATATAAGGACTGGAGTTACAGTATCTTATATAATCCTTGTAACTCTCCTATGAGGCTGATTGTACTTCTTGCAGTTTACATATGAGGAAACTGCCTTTCTTGTTGCAGGTTCCCAGTGTGGCGATCTGCAGAGTACTGCGTGTGTGTGTGTGTGTGTGTGTGAGTGTGTGTGCGTATGTGTGAGAAAGATCCAGTTCCAGCTTTCTGTGGCTCACAACAGTGCGGTCACGCACAGCCAAGTCAAAGATAAGTAATAAATCAAAGTATAATATGATTAAGAAGCAAATGAAATACATAGTCTATAATGTTATGGGACTCAATGTAGGGAATGATCATATGAAGATGGGGTTACAGCCCAGGCCTTCAAGAAAGAAATGGCATTTTTACTGGGTCCTAAAAGATGGTCCAAGTCTTAATGGAAGACTAAGTCTGGAAAGAGAGAGAGAGAGGGGACCCCAAGAGGTGGAATGGGGAAATAATCAGCAAGGCCACAAAAGAAGAATGAACAATGTGGATTCCAAAGACAGTAAATCCTCTAGTCTGGCTCAAAATGCGTCTTTGGGAACAACAGACCTTTATGGCATGCTAGAACTTTCCTCTTATCCCTTCTTTCTCTCCACCCCTCCCAACTGCTTACACCTAGCTTACTCCTACTCATCTGCTCAGTTTCAGTTTAGACATTTCTGCCAGGATGACTTCTCTGACTCCCCTCACTGATCCCCACTGTACTTCATACTGTACCTCTCCATTTTAGTACCCAGCACTTTGTAATTCATTGTCTACTTGCCAGAGCCCCCCACCCACCAGGCAGTAAGCTGCCTGAGCAAGACTGTGTCAATCTTGGGGTGCCTGGGTAGCTTAGTTGGTTAAGCATCTGCCTTCAGCTCAGATCATGATCCCAGGGTCCTGGGATCGAGCCCCACATTGGGCTCCCTGCTCAGCGGAGAGCCTGCTTCTCCCTCTCGCTCTGCTGCTCCCCCTTGCTTGTGCTCTCTCTCTCTCCCTCCCTGTCAAATAAATAAATAAAATATTTTTTTAAAAAAGACTGTGTTGATCTTGTTCACCACTCAGTGTCTAGCAGTGTCTGGAACACTGTAGGAGATCCAAAAACTATTTGTTGATTGGGTATGTGACTATCTATGGGCCTCTTTACATGCTAGAGTGAGGCATTTTTACTTCATCCCAAAAGCCCTAGGGCATCATTCAAAATTCTAGAGCAGACAAGTGACATATCACAAATAGAATTTCTAAAAATAAACTTATTTTGGAATAGCTTTAAATCTATAGAAAAGTTACAAGATAGTACCTGGAGTCCCCGTACACCCTCACCTGGATTTCTCTGTTGTTAACATCTCACATGTAGGGGCACCTGGGTGGCTCAGTCGGTGAAGCCTTCAGCTCAGGTCATGATCCCAGGGTCCTGGGATCGAGGCCCACATTGAGCTCCTTGCTCAGCAAAGAGCCTGCTTCTCTTTCTCCCTCTGCTGCTCCCCCTGCTTGTACTCTCTCCCTCTTTCTGTCAAATAAATAAAGAAAGAATCTTAAAAAAAAAAATCTCACATGTATCACAACTAAGAAACTAACACTGCTACATGACTGTTAACTAAACTCCAGACTTTGTTTGGATTTCAATAGTTTTGTCACTAACATCCTATATCTTTTCCAGAATCCAATGCAGGGTGCCACATTGCATTGAGTTGCCACATCTCAAGCTCAGCATTTAGTCAAAGATCTGGTAGCCTGAGAAAGAGTCTCAAAGTGAAGAGACCAGTTTAATGAGAATTGTAAGGTTTAGGGATCTAGCCAAAGGAGATGAAAACAGGAATGAATGGGAAGACATATTGATAAAGGAAAAAAAAATTGCACTTGGTAAGAATTTAGAAATAATCTATTGGTCTCCTTGACATTCTTAAAATTCCAAGACTGCTCCTGACTCAGGGCCTTCACACCTACTGTTCCCTTTGCCTAGAAGGTTCTATCTCTCCATAGCTTTCACCTAGCTCCCTCCTGTCCATCAGTCTTAGCTCAAAAGTGACTTTCTCAGTGAGGCTTTCCCTGACCCACTTTTCAGTCCCTCCCTAACACTTGATATCCCTCTTTCTTGCTTTTTTCCCTTTCTTTCTTAGCGCTCAGCATGCTATAACATGCTATATATTTGACTCATTTATTCTACTTATTTTCTGTTTCCTTCATGAGAACAGAAATTTTTGTCTGTTATGTTCACTTCTATATCCTGGAGCCTAAAACATTTCCAAGGGGCCCCTGGGTGGCTCAGTCTATTAAGCGTCTGCCTTTGGCTCAGGTCATGATCCCAGGGTCCTGGGATTGAGCCCCGAGTCCAGCTTCCTGCTCAGCAGGGAGCAGACTCCCTCTCTCCCTCTGACTCTGTCTCTGCTCACGTTCTCTCTCTCGCTCACTCTCTCTTAAATAAATAAATAAAATCTTTAAAAAATAATAAAATAAAATAAAACATTTCCAAGCACATGTTGAATCCATGCTGCAGGAACTAGCCAATAGGTACTCCAGAGTTTCCAATCTGGGTGATGGGAATGGTGGTTTTGTTGGCAGAAACAAGATACCTGGGAAAGTTAGCTTGGAGAGAGAGATTCAGCACCTGACATTTATAATAAGTCCTCCTAGAGTGGCAATCATGAGTATAAAGAGTAGAGGAAGAAAATATTGGATATTTAACATCCCCTACCCATGGTCAATGAGTTCCGCCTGCACCCGGTCTCGCCAACAGGCCCATTGTCTCCCTGAATACATCTGGTACCCATTCCCTCTCTCCCGTGCCCCCGCAATGTTCACCCATTAGCGGACAAGCACCAGATGTAGAGCAAGCCCACTGGGGCTCCCATCCTGGCTGAGCTAAGAACTAGCAAGGTGACCTTCAGTGATCAGTTCATCATGTCAGGTCTCAACTTTCTCATCAAAAAATGAGAGGGTTGAAGATGATTTCTAAGGTTCCTCCAAGCTTTACAGAGCCTGTGATTCTGGGACCAAAGGCTGCAAGCCAAGCCATTACGTAAGAGGTGTTCTCTAGCCTTCACAGACTGGTTCCAAGAAGGGTTCAGTGTGGGCATCCTTACACTCAAACAGCAGATGCAAAGGTGGACAGCTCGGGAAGGGGAGCAATCTAAGGGCACAGGGCAAAATCATTTCCATCCGGGAGATGCCAAAGAAGGGGGCAATTTTGCTTTCCTAAACTGAAAGCGTTGCACCCGCGGTATAGTAATCTCATTCTTAGAGCGCCACCTACTGTTAAAGGGTTTTTTGGCAGCAGATAAAATGTGCTCTCGAAGGGTTAGCTCTTCCTCGTTTTGAGCATTAGTATGTTTCAGGAAAGAGTTTCAGGTAATACTTAAAAACAAAAATTCTCCCACAAAGCAGCAACCGTAACAGCCTTAACATTTAGAACGAAAAAGGAGTAAAGCTTTGCACGCCTTCTTCAGTATTTATAAGATAAAACTAACCTTTCATTTGCTCTTCTCCTGAATAAGGGATCCCTTGCCTAATAAAACAAGGACTTTCTTGACAGGTCTTGAGGGTTAACCAAATTTGAATAGAGAAATTTACATTTTAATTGCACTAAGGGAGATCACTGTTTTAAGGAGTCCCAAGGGTAATCCTGTTCTAAAGCAAAATAATCACTGCCTAATGTTTGCTTTGGTAAATTCAGCCTTTCATTTATTTTCTTTTCAATCAGGCCCACCTGTTCTTGTGACGTGGGTTCTGGGCAATTTTAAATGACAACCTTTAGCTCACACTCCCTTTAAAAACAAACCAAATACACTCAAAACCCATTTCGAACTGGCAGCAAGGCCTGTGTGGGAGGCTATTTACGATGTGCTATGCCTGCCTGGATCCCGTGGGCAGCCCAGATGGGCCCCACACTCTTGTCTTTTTCCAGACAAGAAGCCTCTGCTCAAGCATCCTTTACTTCTTAACTGTTGTCTTCAGCAACTACCACACTAGGGCGCTTGAAATCATTGTGTGAATTCTGTTGGGGTTTGTTACTAGCCCGTCCCCCAAAGAGCAGAATTTGATGTAAGATAGACTTAAGGGGGTTAGAAGGATACAACAAAGAGAGCCTATTTTAAAAGAATTCTATTCTGACTTGTCCGCCAGAAGGAGAGAGAGCACTGTAATGAAATCCTAGGTCCTGGGGCGCCTGGGTGGCTCAGTCGTTAAGCGTCTGCCTTCGGCTCAGGTCATGATCCCAGGGTCCTGGGATCGAGCCCTGCATCCGGCTCCCTGCTCCGCGGGAAGCCTGCTTCTCCCTCTCCTATTCCCCCTGCTTGTATTCCCTCTCTCGCTGTGTCTCTCTCTGTCAAATAAATAAATAAAATCTTTAAAAAAAAAAAAAAAAAGAAAAAGAAATCCTAGGTCCTGATAAGGATGCTATTCATATCAGGTAGGCTAACTTAAGCCTTGGGAGCCGAGACACTTTAAAAGACAGTTTTATATATTTTGCCAAGGAAAGAAGGTTCTGAGAAATCCAGCCATGGTACCAAAGAATTAAAAGCTTGGGTGTGAGATCAGGAAGAACTGGATTTGAATCTCAGTCCTGCCTTTTACTCACTGTTATTTAAAATACTGGTTAAGTTACTTATCCTCTCTGAGACTCAATTTTCTCAGCTCTAAAATGGGATAATAAGAGGACCTACCTCTTGTGTGTATGAGTGTGTCATACAGCATCAGACACCTAAAAAGGGCTCAATAAATGGTAGTGATCATTATTAATAATAATAATATTGAATGCAATAGTCCATTAGCCAGCATCAATAATGGGACTAGACAGGCAGAATGAGGCAGTTGGAAAAGGCATTGGGCTGGAAATTAGGAAACCTAAGGTTTTTGTCCCAGCTCCATTAAGAACTAGCCATCTAACTGGAGGCTAGTTCAGTTGGTTCTCTTTGAGCCTCAGTTTCTTCATTTACCAGATAACATCTCTAGTGTACCTGGTCCTTTTCATCTCTGAAATTAAAATCAATGAGCTCTGTTGCATTTAAAGTGGTTGTAAAGTTCTGGGTAATGGAAATAATGTTATTATTATAAAAATGATTATTCTGAGGCTAAGAAAATACTTTCCAATCAAATCTTTAGAATATTTTCCCCCCACATTAGAGCTATCATAAATTCGAGAACATTTTTGGAGCACAAAGACTTCCTTGTAGATGGTTATTAAAAGTTTGAGTTGGAAGGAGGTGGGGGGTGAGGGGTTTGTGAGGGGTGTCAGGCCACCTTGAGACAGGGCTGGAACAACTCTGAGGTTTAGCACGTCAGGGTCCCTAAGGAGCAACTGCCCATTGGATTGAATTAAGTCAAATTGAGGAGCAGCTTATAAAATGAGCAAATATTCCCCAAGGATCCGATTTTAACCAACACATTGTACCTTTCAAACCGCTGAGTACCACCTGTGGGAAAATGACCTTGTAATTAGATCAGGCAGCCACTGTGAGATCAGCCTGGAGTGGAAATGATTTTGGATACAGAAATCAAATTCATGACTAGTCTTAATGCCACCAGCTTTTATTGATTCTTTGGCTACGTTGGGGATAGGTAGAGTTAATGTAGCCAGTCTGAAGGCAACTAGCCTGCTGAGAACTGGAATTCTCTTTCCCAGAAAATTTAACTTAGTCTCAATAATGAATCAATCCAAAGGTAAGACCCGTAAGAACCACATGAAGGGAAATTGCAGCTATGGTATATTAACCCTTGACAAGCAAACCGTTCTGGAACTGGGGCATTTTCTAATAAACTCTAGCATTTCCATTACCAGCTAACTTTTTTTGATTGGATTTGTATTGTTCTAAAATAAGTGAATTAGGAGTGCCTGGGGGGCTCATTCCATTAAGCGGCCGACTCTTGATTTTGGCTCAGGTCATGATCTCAGGGCCCTGAGATCGAGCCCCACCTCCAGCTCTACACTCAACCTGGAGCCTGTTTGAGATTCTCTCTCCCTCTCCCTCTGCCCCTCTCCCCCTGCTCCTGCGTACGCTCTCTCACTCTCTCTCTCTAAAATAAATAAATAAAATCTTTAAAAAAATAAAATAAGTGAGTTGTATTTAAATGGAATTGCTTAGGACTGAGAACTATTTTCTAGGTCCCCTTAGAAAACCAACACCACACATTTTTATTATGAAACTAAAATTATAAATAGAAAAATGATAACAAAACAAAGTCTTCCCTCGATCCCAGAACCCAAAGAGAACAGTGAGTAATGTCTCACAGTATTTTTTTCTCTATCTGTATGTAGATGTGAATAAAATTGGTGTTGAATCTCTAATCTTTTTTAAAAAATAGCTATAAAGAAAGTTCTGGCATACTTTGAAAGTCAAAAAGATTGACCAAGAATGAATAATAGACAAGTTAAAAAACTAAAACTTACAATATTCAAAACCCAGGATGATCTAAGGGAAAAAAAAAGAACAAACAAAAAAACAAACAGAGACTCATAAATACAGAAAATGAACCGAGCAGAGAGGAGTGGAGGGATGGGCGAAATAGGTGAAGGGGGTTAAGAGGTACAAACTTACAATTATCAAACAAATCACTTGGATGAAAAGTACAGCATAAGAAATATAGTCAATAATATTGCAATAATGTTGTTCAGTGGCAGATAGTAACCATACTTATTGTGGTAATCATTTATGAAATGTGTATAATTGTGGAATCACTATGTTATATACCTAAAACAAAAATAATATTGCATGTCAACTATACTTCAACTAAAAATAAAAATAAAATTCAGGATGACATTTGACTGATAGTCTGTAATACAGTATAATTTAAAAAAACAAAACTATGTAATTTAAAAGGTGTGCTCTTCTTTTTGGAGGCTTTTTTCCCTGCTACCTTTATTTGGATTTTTGCTTCTAATCTCTACAAAAACCTAAGACCACTTAATTATGCCCTGTACATATTTTTTAGTGTCCCTGTTTTTAATAACAGGGACACTAAAACTTCAAAGCGCTCCCCAAAATCTTACCATAAAGATCCTCATTAAACAGTAAAGGAAAGTGACGTGATTTCAGATGTTGTGCAGCCCTGAGACTGAAGGGATAATATTGTCAGGTGAGAGGAAAATTTACAATTAAAACTAATTGAACATAAAACACTATACAGATCTGTGTATCAATAACTTTGAAATGAGTCTGTGATTTGCTACCTTAAGATTCAAGGACTCTCTATCAATGTGGCCAGGGTATCTATGGGATTAGGAAGAAAAGATTACATTATAGGACTCATAGCTAAATTATGTGGCATGAAATTATATGAAACGTGGCTGGATTCTCATATGTCATCTACACAAGACACATATACAACAACCAAAGCCAAAAGGTGGCTGTGCCTCAGAAACAAAATTTAGCAGATTGGAGTCCACTGGGTTTGCGCTGTTTCAATTCACAGAGAATTTCTGAATCTGAAAAATAATTGAGGCACAACGGATATCGCTGAATTTCCAGGAAATGACAGCAGGGGCCGACACTGAGTGCTTACTTTATGCCCCACACATGAATTAGTTCATTTAATCCAGACAGTAACCCTGGGAAGTGAGTTCTGTTACTTTCCTGATTGTACGGATGAGAAAACTGAAGCATAGCTAGTAAATGGCAGAGGGAGGATTCAATTCCAGGGAGCATAGCCCAGAACCTGTGTGTTTAACAGGACCCTGTCTTTTCTCCTCATTAAAAGAACAGATACCCTAAAGGTAAAGCAGAGGCCCTCTCCCTGGTTCTTGGTCCGTTTAACCTACTCATCTTCCAGAACTCACTAGAAACTGTGCTTCCCTGGAAGAATTTCCCTGGTTCCTTAGGCTACATTTGGTCCATTTTGTTTCACTTGCTCTCCTGGAGCCATCTACTTCAACCAGCATAACCCAAATCCTAATTTTCAAAATTACTCTTTGAACTAACTGTCCTCTCCAGTAGAATTCTTCAGGAGGGCAGAGGCCGTGCCTGGTTTGCTCACCACAGTAGTCTCCGTCCAGGACATGGAGTAGGCACATGATAAATTTTTATCAGGTGAATAAATAAATAGGCATATCAAAGGTGTCCTGGATCATGGGAGATGAGAAAGAAAATATGCCCTGCGTGTACAAAGCATGCCACATACAGAAAAACATGGTGTAATGAAAACAGTTAACCAAAAGCAAACAGCAGAATCACCACAGAGATCAGGCATGACATCTGCTGGTGGTTCTGGGCATATAGGAGATACTGGTTCTCAAACAGAAAACTCCAGAATGGCCGCACTCATTCATCAGGCTGCCTACCTTTCTGGGGCTCTCCCAGGGTGCTGTTCTCAGAGGGGTATGACATAAAATAGAGATAATCATTACCAGCCTGACAAGTTCTGGCTGTGAACGCTTGCAGGGAAAAGGGCAAAAAAATAAAAATAAGTAAAAAGATTCACTTACACTGACTTGGAAGCCACCTCAATTTGTCCAGGCTTTTTGTCATTCATTGGACTTTACACAAAAGAAGCAGACACTCCCCCAAAGACTTTGCTGTTTTTGTATAAATATTATCTCTATTTTATCATGGGCTTCTGATGACCATAGCTTATCTTTACTAAGTTGACCCTGTTCATTTGATGTGGGACCTTAGTCTTGTGTTCTAATTCCAGTTTAGTTTGCTTATTCATTGCACACATTTTCATCAAAGGCTTATTATATGCCAAATGGGGTGCTGGTCACAGCACATAATAGTGAACAAAACAGATGCAACCCGACCTCACTGTGTGGTCTGGTGGAGAATGCAGATGTGTTCATAGGCAGTTGCAAAATTAACAGGGACCTACGGCTCATGTGTGAAATTCAGGTAGTTCTTAAACATCCCTTAAGTGGTAAGCACAACTGGATATATTTGTTGATGCGCATTTTTCACTGTTTTCACATGCTTAATCATCTTCAGTCTAATGGTTGAGGTAAGACAATACTACATGCAAAACGTCCATGAGCATATCTAAGCAAAGCATAAACAAATCATCCAGCTCAGCTACTTTGAACTGGATGTACCCTAAAATTGGGGCCAGGCAGGGGCAACCCTGAATTAGTTACCAAAAATCTTGTTTAGAAATTCTATGTAGAGACTACTCAAAGAGAACAAAAAGGCAGTTGTTGTAGATTATATTATTGTTCCCTACCATTCTCTCCTCCCTCTCTGTGATATAATTATACTTCCCACCCCTCCATCCCTGACATCAGGCGGGGCCACATGGCTTGTTTTGCCTAGTGCAATGTGCGTGGAAGTGTTGTATGCCTCATCCAAGCAGAAACTTCAACAGCTTTTTAGTAGTCATTCATTGCTCTTTTCCCTCTAACACAAAGCAGCCCATCTTAGGTATGGATTTCTCCACCAACCTAGGTCCCAGAATGAAGACACAGAGCAGGGCTGACTAGGGAATAACATGTAAGATGGAGAAAAAGGAAGGCTTTGTGGTTGTAACCATTGAGATTCTGGAGTTGCTTGTTTCAGATGTAGAATTTAGTGATTCATCACTTACGTACAAGACCTGGTGCTCATCACACGTGCCCTCCTGGGGC
>NC_138373.1:146119074-146144519 GCF_054177405.1 Leptonychotes weddellii | reverse complement strand
AACAACAACAACAACAAAAAACCACATTGAGATACCACCTTACACCAGTTAGAATGGCAAAAATTGACAAGGCAAGAAACAATAGGTGTTGGAGAGGTTGTGGAGAAAGGGAACCCTCTTACACTGTTGGTGGGAATGCAAGTTGGTACAGTGTGGAGGTGCCTCAAAAAATTAAATATAGAGCTACCCTATGACCCAGAATTGCACTCCTGGGTATTTACCCCAAAGACACAGATGTAGTATAAAGAAGGGCCATATGCACCCCAATGTTCATAGCAGCAATGTCCACAGTAGCCAAACTGTGGAAAGAGCCGATAGGCCCTTCAACAGAAGAATGGATAAAGAAGATGTTGTCCATATATACAATGGAATATTACTCAGGCCTCAGAAAGAATGAATACCCAACTTTTACATCAACATGAATGGGACTGGAGGAGATTATGCTAAGTGAAATAAGTCAAGCAGAGAAAGTCAATTATCATATGGTTTCACTTATTTGTGGAACATAGGAATAGCATGGAGGACAGTAGGAGAAGGAAGGGAAAAATGAAGGGGGGGAAATCAGAGGGAGAGATGAACCATGAGAGACTATGGACTCTGAGAAACAAACTGAGGGTGTTAGAGGGGAGGGGGGTGGGGGGAATGGGTTGGCCCGGTGATGGGTATTAAGGAGGGCACATACTGCATGGAGCACTGAGTGTTATACACAAACAATGAATCATGGAACACTACATCAAAAACTAATGATGTAATGTATGGTGATTAACAAAAAAAATACAACATAAAAAAAATAAAAATAAAAAAAATAAATATACCATAAAAACTAATGATGTATGATGACTAACATAACATAATAAAATAAAATAAAATGATTTTATTTATTTACTTATTTGTTTATTTATTTATTTAGGTGGGGAGGGGCAGAAGGAGAGGGAAAGAGGAATCCCAAACAGACTCCATGTTGAGTGCTGAGCCCCGATGCAGGGCTTGATCTCACAACCCTGAGATCATCATCTGAACTGAAACCAAGAGTCAGTGCTCAACTGACTGAGCCACCCAGGTGTCCCTAAAAGTTTTTTTTTAAGGATCAATAAAATTGACAAATCTCTGGGAAAAAAACAATTAGGAAAAAAAAAAAGAGAAAACATAGATAAATACTACTAGGGTCATAAAAGGGATATAATTAACTGTTAAAGAGATAAGAGGGTATTAAGAACAACTTTACAATGACAAATACCTAGAAAATTATAACTTACCAAAAATGACTCTACATGAAATAAAAAACCTCAACAATCATTATAACCTTTTAAAAAGTTGAATAATTAATCAAAAATCTTTCCATGAAAAATACTATGCCCATATAGTTTCACAGGGGAGATTTTATCAAATATTTAAGGAACAAGTAAATCCAATCTGGCATTCTGTTAGGATATAGAAAAAGAGAAGATGTTTTCCAAGTCACTGTATAGTGTCAACATAAGCATCACATACATCAAAGACAGACAAAAAGCAATAAAAGATTGAAAAATTATAGATCAATTTCAATAATGATAACAAATGCAAAAATCCTAAACAAAATTGAACTGACTCTAGGAACTAATAAAAAACATATTTGATTATTACAAAGTTGGCTTCATTCCAGGAATTCAAGATTGGTTTACTTTTTGAAAATATTTAATATACCAAGGCAACAAATTAAGAGTGAAGAAACCATATGATCATCTCAACAGAAGTAGGAAAATAATTTAATAGAATGAAACAGATTATGATTTGGGGAAAAAATTCTTTGCAACAAAATAGAAGGAATAGAAGAAAATCTCTTTAACCTTATAAAGTTTATCTAGAGGAAAAAAAAGCTATAGCAAAGTTCATGCTTGATAGTAATATATAAAGGGGTGCCTGGCGGGCTCAGTTGGTGGAGCGTGCAACTCCTGATCTCAGGGTTGTAAGCTCGAGCCCCACATTGGATACAGAGATTACTTAAAAATAAAATCTCTAAAAAAAATAGATCTATTTTTTTAAAGATTTTATTTATTTATTTATTTGAGAGAAAGAGACAGAGACAGAGAAACAGCATGAGAGGGGAGAGGGTCAGAGGGAGAAGCAGGCTCCCCGCTGAGCCGGGAGCCCAATGTGCGACTCAATCCCAGGACTCCGGGATCATGACCTGAGCCGAAGGCAGTTGCTTAACCAACTGAGTCACCCAGGCGCCCAAAAATAGTGAGATTTAAAAATATAAATATTCTTTTAAGATCAAGAACAAGGCTTCTATTTATCATCGCACTAGAGGTTCTGACCAGGGAATAAGATAAGAGCAAGACATAAAATAGATAAGGTTGGGAGGGGAAGAATTAAGATGGGGAAATCAGAGGGGGAGACGAACCATGAGAGACTATGGACTCTGAAAAACAAACTGAGGGTGTTAGAGCGGAGGGGGGTGGGGGAATGGGTTAACCTGGTGATGGTATTAAGGAGGGCACATTCTGCATGGAGCACTGGGTGTTATACGCAAACAATGAATCATGGAACACTATATCAAAAACTAATGATGTAGGGGCGCCTGGGTGGCTCAGACGGTTAAGCGTCTGCCTTCGGCTCAGGTCATGATCCCAGGGTCCTGGGATCGAGTCCTGCATCGGGCTCCCTGCTCCTTGGGAGCCTGCTTCTCCCTCTTCTTCTCTCTCTCTCTGTCTCTCATGAATAAATAAATAAAATCTTAAAAAAAAAAAACTAATGATGTAATGTATGGTGATTAACATAACATAATAATAAAAAAATAGATAAGGTTGAAAAAGAAGAAACAAAACTGCCTTTGTTTGCTGATGATAGGATTATCTACAGACAGAATTCTGAAGAATCCAAAGTCTAAAAATTAATTAGAGAAAAGTTTCTGCTTACGAAGTCAGTATGCAATAGTAAATTGCATTTGTATATATCAGTAACAAAGAGGATTTACAACAACAATAAAAAGTAGAAATAAATCCAATAAAAGACATGTAAGACCTCTATGGAGAAGATTATGAATCTAATGTTAAAAAGATAATAAAGAAGACTATTAAGTTAATCAAACAAGAAGGCTGTTAGGCTGAGGTGGCTTTAATGCCTTAGTAGCCTACGTAAGCAAACCAAAACCTAAGCCTGTAATGCCTCAAAGTTAAGAAACCGAAACCCAAGGACAGCCAATCAGGAAAGAGCCACTAGCTCTCCCAGGTAATGCAACCCCTTATCTATAGCCAGATAATTCCCTGGCTTTGCTTCTGCCTCTTCTCTGTAAGTCTTTCCCCTAGCTCCTGTTGGTGGAGCCCTCCTGTTTCCAGTTTGGCATTGCCCAACTTGAATTGATTTTTGCTCCAATAAACTTTATAAATTGTAATATGCCTCAGTTTATCTTTTAAGAAGACCACATAAGTGGAGAAACATATATAATAGATGTGGGGTATGTGTGTGTGATCAAGTAAGCTAATTCTAACATTATATGAAAACAGAAAAAAGAACGAGGTAGAAATACTTGCCCTATCAGATAGTCATTGAGACAAACAGACCAATAGAAACAGAATAAACAATCCTGAAATAGACTCTAACATGTGTGGAAACTGGATTTGTTACAGAGCGATTATCAATGGCTCTGTCACCAACTACACCAATACCTCATGTCTTAAAATTACAGCAAGCATTTTATAATTTCTTACAGTTCTTTGGATTGACTGGCCTGTCCTAGTGTATGTCTCACCTTGACTCAGTCATTCCAGCTGCATTCAGGTTCGCTGGACCCAGCTGGAAAGTCCAAAAAGACTGCTCTCCCATGGTTGGAGTGCTGTCTGGGGTTCAGTTCTCTTCCAGATGACCTCTCTCTATTTGTTCAAGCTAGTAGCCAGGCCAGTCCAGATTCGAGGGGAAAAAAACAGGCCCTAGCTCTTGATGGATAGAGTGGCATATTTATATGGAGGAAGGAATTGATCATAGCCATCTTTGGAGGTTATCAAACACAACTGGAATTACAAGCTAGTGAGAAATGGAGGGCCTCTACAATGGGTTATGTATGTTAAATAAAATGTAATTGGGTCCATACCTCAAACATCAGAAAAAAAACTTCTAGATGGATTCAAGGCTTAATTGTAGAAAGTAAAACTATAAAACTTCTAGAAAAAAAAAAAGAGAGAGAATAAATTTAAGACCTTGGAAGAGGGGTGCCTTGTGGCTCAGTTGGTTGAGCATCCAACTCTTGATTTCAGCTTTCAGTCGTAATCTTGGGGTCATGGGATGGAGCCCTGTGTCAGGCTCCCTGCTCAGCAGGGAGTCTGCTTCTTTCCCTCTCCCCCGACCCCCACCGCCTGCCCTGCTCCTATACGCATGCTCTCTCTCTCTCAAATGGGTAAATAAATCTTAAAAAAAAAAAAAAAGACCTTCGAAAAGAAGAGGATTTCTGAAACAAGACACAAATAGGCACAACCTCTAAAAGAAAAGATTGGTTAAACTCAACTACATTAAAATGCAGAATTTCTGTTCATCAGAGGATCATGAGAAAAATGAAAAGACAGACTGGGAAAAGATATTAACAACACATACAACTGGCAGAGGACTATTATCCAAACTGTGTGAAGGATTCCAAAATTTCAATAAGGAAAAGACAACAACAATTTTTAAATGGGCAAAAGACTGGAATAGAAAACTTCAGAGAGGAAAAAACATAAAACCAATGGGAAATAAACATGAAATGATTCTCACCTTCATTATTATTTGAGAAACTGCAAATCAAAACTAAAATGAGATATTTTGGGGGCACCTGGCTGACTCAGTTGGTAGAGCATGTGACTCCTGATCTCAGGGTCATGAGTTCAAGCCCCACTTTGGGCATGGAGGCTACTTAAAATAAAATAAAATAAATAAAATAGAATGAGATCTTTTATATCCACCCAACTGGCAAAGATTTTAAATCCTCACAATATCAAATTTGATTGGAGATAAGGAGCAAGAGATACTCATACACTCTTCTAGTGGAAGTACAAGTAGGTATTACCTGTTTGGAAAACAATTTGATGTTAATTAATAATTTCAAGGGTACACATACCCTATGATCCAGCAATCCACTTCCAGGTATATATTTTTTTTTTTAATTTTATTTTGTTATGTTAGTCACCATACAATACATCATTGGTTTTTGATGTGGTGATCCACGACACCCAGTGCTGCATGCAGTAAAGGTATATTTTCTTTTCTTTTTTTTTTTTAAAGATTTTATTTATTTATTTGAGACAGAGAATGAGAGAGACAGAGAGCACATGAGAGGGGGGAGGGTCAGAGGGAGAAGCAGGCTCCCCGCCCAGCAGGGAGCCCGATGCGGGACTCGATCCAGGGACTCCAGGATCATGACCTGAGCCGAAGGCAGTCGCTTAACCAACTGAGCCACCCAGGCGCCCTAAAGGTATATTTTCTAAAGAAACTCTTGCATATAAATACCAGAAAACAAAATATTTATAGAAACAATGTTTGTAATATCAAAAAAATAAAATGCACATAAATCTGTTGGTAAGAGAACGGATAGATTGTGGCTTGTTCTTTAAATTGAATACTATGCAGCAGTAGAAATCAGTAGCCTTGGCTGCATTTCAAAAGCATGAGGTGAGTAACAAAAACAAGTCACAGAAGACTAGGTTCTGTATGATTCAACTTTAAAAAGTTCAGGAATACAGAAAATTAAACAATATATTGATTGGAGATTGATACATGATAAAATCATAAAGAAAAATAGGGAAATGACAAGCATAAAGTTCAGGGTCATGGTTACCTCTGGGCAGAAGGGAGAGGGGAGAGATCAAGGAGGCACAAAGAATGGACTGGGTTCCAAAGGCACTGGTAATAGTCCATCTTAAAACTAGATGTTGAACATTCATTTCCAATTCCCTCACCCCACAATGCCAATAATAATAAATAAATAAATAAATAAATAAAACTAGGGGCGCCTGGGTTGCTCAGATGGTTGAGCGTCTGCCTTCAGTGCAGGTCATGATCTCGGGGTCTTGGGATCGAGCCCTGAGTCAGGCTCCCGGCTCAGCGGGGAGTCTGCTTCTCCCTCTCACACTGCCACTCCCTGTGCTCATGCTTTCTCTCTCTCTCAAATGAATAAATAAAATCCTTAAATAATAATAATAATAATAAATGAAACTAGATATTGAATATATGGGTGTTCGAGGTATTGTTATTTTTTAAGTTTTTCACATCTGTTATAGTTCCTGCTTTTTATATATTCAGTATCCAATAAAAACAAAAAAATTAAAGTCTTTTTAAGAAATATTTTATTTATTTATTTGAGAGAGAGAGCAGTGGGAGGAGTAGAGACAGGGAGAAGCAGACTCCTCACTGAGCAGGGAGCCTGATGCGGGGCTAGATCCCAGGACCCCAAGATCACGACCTGAGCCAAAGGCAGACTCTTAACCAACTAAGCCACCTAGGAGCTCCATAAAAGTAACATTTTGAAACAAAGAGATTAGATTCCCTTGTCTTTGTTTCCCAAAAATGCTATAAAAAAAATCTTGGATTTGTTTTTTCAATCTTCTAGTTTACACCAGTAATCTTTCCTCCCCACCTTCAGCAGGGACCCAAAGGGAGTGAGAAAATAAGCCATGGGGCTATCTGGGAGAAGCTTCTGGAACCAAGGGTAGAATGGAGAGGGAAAAAGTAAATTGACCTTTGTTCCAGAGTATCTAAAGTTAATCAGACCCATCAAGAAGGCAATAGTAAATCCTCTCAAGTGGCTTGCATCCGGTCTGTGTATGACATTCATCCCACCTCCCACCAGTGTCCCTCTCACCCCGAGATCTTGGCTTACATTGATCTTATGATAAAGATACTGGGTTGCATTACAAAGCCCTTATCCATTAACTTGACACAATAAGCTCCGTGTCTAATCACCACTTCCGAATTCCCATGATCCCCAGGCTAGCTCTCAAGGGCTACATTTAGTAAGAGATGGAAGTCCCACATTCCCATTACTTCTCAAATTTGCTCTTTTCTATCTTCACTCCCACATACCTCATTGTTTCTTGCCGAGAGTGGTCTCCTTGCTTGGTCTGGTCAATCCTCCTCTCTGCTGCCAGAAATGCCTCTTTTCTTAAAATATGAATCAGCTCAATCCCCTGCTTAAAAGACTTATTTAATTCCCTTAAGCTCCAGGAAGTGTCCACAGTCCTTACTTGGGTAGACAGGATGCCTTCCGAACTGGCTTTAGGCAATGTTCTCCCTCTTTCTCTCATACTCTCTTTCCTCCAGGCTCAGTGAAGGGATCTTTCTCAGTTCCCGTATATACCAATCCCCTGTGCCTTTGTACTTGCTGTTCTCTCTGCCTGGACCGTGTGTTCTTCCTGCACTTTTACTAAAGCAGCTGGTCTCCTACAGATTCTTCAAGCCACGGCTCAAAGGTCAGAAAGTACCTTCTCTGGTGCCTCCGATAAAAATCACTGCTCAACCACAGCATTTCCATTTTCACAGGGTGCCAGAAAAGTTAGGAAACATGGGATACATTTATTTTTAAATAGGATGTGCACTACATTTTCAAAGAATATACTCAATAAATTTTTCTTCCATCTTCAGAACTCCTTTTCAGGTGAAGTGGCACCAGATTTAAAGCAAAAGTTTTGATGTTTAATCTAAAAAGAATACAATGATTACACAATAAACAATCCTAAAGTCTAAAACACAAGAAAAATATATATTGTTTTCTGTTTACACGTCCCTCTTCCTTAACCAGGCTATGTACTCCTGAAGGATTGATGCTTTCTCATACTGCTAGCCCCCAACACAAGTCCTGACACATGACAGGCAGACAATAATTGTCTGAGGAGTGAGTAAAATAATATATAAGGTCAGGAAAAAAAACAGTTAAACAAGCAATACATTTTATTTACAAATAGTTATCAAGATATTCCTCTGTTACAGAGTGGAAATACAAATGTATAATGTTGTATCGAACAAACAGTGCTTGGACTAATAGAATTTTCCCTTTGTGAAAAGGTCCTAAATTGTTGTTGTCCTTTGGAACTCACAGGGTAATGAGTGTGTGATAGTGTATTCTTTTTTTTTATTATTTAAATTCAATTAGCCAACTTATAGTACATCACTGGTTTCAGATGTAGTGTTCAATAATTTATCAGTTTCGTATAACACCCAGTGCTCATCACATCACATGCCCTCCTTAAAGCCCATCACCCAGTTACTCCATCACCCCACCCACCTCCCTTCTGCAATCCTCAGTTTGTTTCCTATAGTTAAGAGTCTCTCATGGTTTGTCTCCCTCTCTGATGACTTCCCATTCAGGTTTCCCTCCCTTACCCTATGGTCCTCTGCCCTGTTTCTTATAGTCCACATATGAGTGAGACCATATGATAATTGTCTTTCTCTGATTGACTTATTTCACTCAGCATAATACTCACCAGTTCCATCCATGTCAATGTAAATGGTAAGTATTCATCCTTTCTGATAGCTGAGTAATATTGCATTGTGTATATATATATATATATATATATATATATATATATATATATACCACATCTTCTTTATTCATTCATCTGTCAATGGACATCTCAGCTCTTTCCACAGTTTGGCTATTGTGGACATTGCTGCTATGAACACTGGGGCGCAGGTGCCCCTACAGATCACTACATTTGTATCTTTGGGGTAAATACCCAGTAGTGCAATTGCTGGGTCATAGGGTAGCTCTATTTTTAACTTGTTGAGGAACCTCCATACCATTTTCCAGAGTGGTTGTACCAGCTTGCATTCCTACCAACAGTGTAAGAGGGTTCCCCTTTCTCCACACACTCACCAACATTTGTTGTTTCCTGACTTGTTAATTTTAGCCATTCTGATTGCTGTGAGGTGGTATCTCATTGTGGTTTTGATGTGTATTTCCCTGATGCCAAGGGATGTGGAACATTTTTTTTCATGTGTCTGTTGGCCATTTGTATGTCTTCTTTGGAGAAGTGTCTGTTCATGTCTTCTGCCCATTTCTTGACTGGATTATTTGTTTTTTGGGTGTTGAGTTTCATAAATTCTTTATAGATCTTGGATACTAGCCTTTTATCAGATATGTCATTTGCAAATATCTTCTCCCATTCCATAGGTTGCCTTTTAGTTTTGCTGACTGTTTTCTTTGTTGCATAGTGTATTCTTATTACTGCATCATGGCCATATATATTGTGTAATACTCAGGTTAGATGCTTTTGTGAACTTTGATAATTATACATCTATTTCTCTATATGAAATTTCTCTTACAAATTTTACCAGCGTGGATCAACCCATACCTAATGTTCAAATATTTTTTGAATTTGAGCGTGTAAACAGGTTTTTTTTTAAATGAGTTAATGAATGAATGAGACATTTGATAAGTATGTTCAGTTAATTTGAACATAGGTAAGTAATTAAAGATATATGGAGTAGACAAAGTCTAACTTTGTCCGGGAGAAGTTAAATTTAGCAAATATGGAGTGCATCTACTAGTTCCCTTAATTTGGGTTTCCTGCCCAACACCCTAGTCCAACTTATTCTAAATGTAAGCCCATCTGCCTGGCTCCCAGAAAACTCTAAGTATCCATTTTAATATCAATCTATTTCCAAGAGATCGATGAACCACGCAGTTTTGCAAACCACACTTCGGGAATTCTAAGCCTGGCTCTTCTGCTTTACTGTGAAATCTTGGGGAAGTTACTTAGACACTGTATCTCAATTTTCTCACTCCAAAATGGAGGAAAAATAATACTTATCTGAAAAAAAATTATCATGAAGATAAAAGATGAGTATACCTGTAGCAGACCTCTTTGGACTCTTTATTGATAGCCCAATCCTCTTCCAAAAAGACTATGCCTCAGAAGCACATTGGAAGCCCATAAAATGTACAGATTCCTGAGTTATACTCAGCTCTGCTAAACCAGGATCTCAGAGAGGAAGAGAGATGCCTGAGAATCTGGAAATTTGACTCTGATCAAAGTGATAATTCCAATGTATGTATGTGGGGGGCACAATTATAAGAATGACCCCCAATGACCCTCACTCTTGCCTAATCCCTTCCCTTTTGGGTATGGACGGAACCTGTGGTTAAAATGAGATGTCACTCCCCAAAATGGAGATTATCTGGGTGGGCCTCATTGAATTACATGAGCCCTTCAAGAGCAGAGAGGTCTCTCCAGCTGGTAGCAGAAGAGAAAATCTGTAAAATCCTAAGGAGAGAACCCAGGGGAACTGGCCTGCCCTTCTAACCTACAGAACCGTGAGATAGTAAAACGGATGTTGTTCTAAGCCACTGGTCTTGTGGTAATGTTTTATGCGGCAACAGAAAACTAGAATAACATCCCAACTTAGGAATGGCTAGAAACAATATCTTGTTCCTCTCTCTCTACCCTCGACACATACTTGTACTGATTTATCAGTCTACATTTGGACGTGGGTTTTTTGCTTGGTATTTTTTAAACTGGAAGAAGATGGAGGAGTGTTTTTATGAGGGGAAGAGCCAAGTAGTGGGAGAGGAAAAATCCAGAAAAGGGAAAGGTGCTAGACCAGGGTCTAGTTTTCAGCCCCTAGTGAGGGGAGAGTTTAGAGGCCAGCAAGGCTGATCAAGAGGGATTTGAGGGGCTCTGGGCATAAGCAAACTTACTTGGGAAGAAACCACTCTACCACACTGCCCAAATCCTTGCCAAACACCACTCAGGCACCCGGGGGTTGGTACTGAGTGTACCCAGAAGCAGTGTCCTTGGCAGGGTCCTGGGGATTTCCACGCTGTGCGGTGGGTCTTCTCTAAGCAGCTGTGTACATAGTGTCCACAGACACGTGATACCAACCTACAGAAGGAAGATGTGAGTCACACTTTTGAGTGTCTTCTGGAAATAACTGGAGGCACTGATAAGGGTGCGGACAGGTTTAGGTATTGCTAACCAGCAGGGCCCATCAATCTAGCAGACATCTGGGCTGCACATGGAAAACACTTAGCACGTGTGATATTTAGTAGACTTTTCATAAAGGATAGGCCTAATCTAAGCTTCCCCTTTAATTGATGGCAATGTCCTTTAGCCCTGATCACCAAATCCTATTCCTGGCCTAACTCTATATCCCCCATTAATTTGAGCAACAAGTCGTTTCTGTCTATGGTAGCTGCCTTCTCCTTTGCTTCCTGCCTAAATGCCTGGACCTCCATTCATTCACTGTGTCCTAAGAATGAGGGTTGTATCACAGCCTGGCTTCAGCCACAGTATTTGGACAAAATCCATTTTTGGCATTGGGTTTCTTTTTTTTTTTTTTTAAGATTTTATTTATTTATTTGACAGAGACAGAGATAGCGAGAGCAGGAACACAAGCAGGGGTAGTGGGAGAGGGAGAAACAGGCTTCCTGCTGGGCAGGGTGCCTGATGCGGGACTTGATCCCAGGACCCTGGGATCATCACCTGAGCCGAAGGCACACGCTTAACGACTGGCCACCCAGGCTCCCATTGGCATTGGGTTTCTGAGGGTCAAAAGCCTTCCAGCATTCTGAGTAGCAATATGCCAACTTTAATACTATTTCTGGCCTCCCTGAACTTGCGTCTGATCGATACACAAGCAACTGCAGAGCTACCATTAAATCTAATCAGCACGACAATGTCAATAGCAGAATGAGATCTATCTTTCAGAGTCATTATTAGTATCTGAATATGTATTTTCAAATATAGGTAAGCATTTTAGATGTAATCGAGAAAAAAAAAAAAAAGATTTGTGTGTTTTGGATTTTGAATTCCTATCACTCAGTTGGAGTCTAAATGTATGTTTTTACTTTGCAAGAGTAAAGTGTTAGAATAATTAATGAAGATTTGAAAATGCTTCATGTTATGAAAAAATTACTAATAAGTTACTAATACACAATACGTGCATGCATAAGTCGGGGGGAGGAGCAGAGAGAGAGAGAGAGAGAAAACAAGTGGAGGGGAGTGGAGGGGCAGAGGGAGAGGGACAAGCAGACTCCCCGCTGAAGCTGATGTGGGGCTTGATCCTAGGACCTTGAGATCATGACCAAGCCAAAGTCAGACACTTAACCCACTGAGCCACCCAGGTGCCCCTAGATTCTAATTCTAATCTTCATAGTACTGCTTGGTGTTCTAGGATTCATAACATTAAAACAACCTCCAAAAAGTGTATTTGGCTTTTAGTTATTTAATTCCATTTAGGCCATGAATCTTCAGTTGTGTTTTCTGCAACTAATTAGCGTGCAGCCTAATGAAGCAGAATTATGTTCTGTAAACAGAAAGATAACAGGCCACTTTCATCATTTTCCTTCAAGCAAAGACAAACCACAAAGCAGACGAGGGATTTTGGAATCGCCTTGTCACGTACTAATGCAAGATGTTCAAACAAGATGAAGTGGCAGCTTTTACATTCTTAAAAGGCTGCTTGAACAAAAGAAAGCCTTTAAAAGCCTTTAATCTACTTTGCAGATTGAAATACCAATATTGCAGGACTTACTAACCACCAAATATTGCCTGCAGAGAAAGTGGTTCATATGCCAGAAACTGCTGAAGAAGTAACCAAAGCAATAGGCCTTAAGAGGGCAAGTAATTCTTATCCGCAAAGATGCTCCTATCATGCTCTGCCAAGGAAGATGCTAAAAATTGGTGTGCAGACCACAAAAGCGGAGTTGCGAATGGAAATGCAGGGAATTGTGTTACCTTGGAAGCCATTTAAATTGGTCCATTGCCACATTTCTGGACCCAAGATTTTAGAACAACAAAAATTTTTTTTTGTCAAGTGATGGCATGAGGCAGCAAGTACACGCAGAAATATTAGGAACAAAAAAAATGGAAGCGATGACGATCGTTTTTTGTCTGCTTTGGAAAATAGAGCACACCTTCTTCAGATGGCTCACAGAGCTTTTATTTGTGGGGGACTGCCTCAAAAAATTGTATCCTCACCTTCAAACAGGGGCCATGAATATAAGAAGCCATTTTTCCAATAATCTACCCCATTTTCAGAAGCCAGAAATTAATTCTGTGGTGGTAATATTCACTTTTTGGGCCTGATTATAATATCTTGGGAATTTGGCCAAAATGTGTATTTGGTGCACCTCTACCAACAGGAACGACCAACGTTTTGTATCTTTTAGATAAACTAGGCAAATATGGCTCATCAGCCTATGGATTAACTATGAATTTCGTAAGCCACAGAACTCAGATGTTTAAAAAACAGATATCAAGCATATTTCTCACTAGCCAGACTTTGTTTCTAGCTGAGCTCCCAGTCTGCCTGAGGGCAGAAAACAGTCTGGAAGTTTTTGCTCTGAACCACCTTTGGTTTAAACTCAAGCTGATTTTTAATTTTCCCTTCTTTTTTTCTTCATTCCCTCTTTCCCGGGATCTATCTAAGTCCCAGGCAGCTTAGAAGCAAGGCAGGGAAATGTCTGATTTGCCGCTATCCTCAGTCCTGCACTGATGTTGGTTCAAAGGGCAAATTTCGACTGAACTTTGGGCGTGGGCATTCTTTTTTTTTTTTCTTTTTTTTTATTCTTATGTTAATCCCCATACATTACATCATTAGTTTTAGATGTAGTGTTCCATGATTCATTGTTTGTGCATAACACCCAGTGCTCCATGCAGAATGTGCCCTCCTCAATACCCACCACCAGGCTAACCCATCCCCCCACCCCCCTCCCCTCTAGAACCCTCAGTTTGTTTTTCAGAGTCCATCGTCTCTCATGGTTCGTCTCCCCCTCCGATTTCCCCCGCTTCATTCTTCCCCTCCTGCTACCTTCTTCTTCTTCTTCTTCTTCTTTTTTTTTTCTTAACATATATTGCATTATTTGTTTCGGAGGTACAGATCTGAGATTCAACAGTCTTGCACAATTCACAGCGCTCACCATAGCACATACCCTCCCCAGTGTCTATCACCCGGGCATGGGCATTCTTTTATGCTGGCCTCTGCTGAGGGAGCCATGCCCCAGGCAGCATCACTCACTCTGCTTTCTGCAGCAACCCCTCACTGGAATTGAGAATTTTTCTGTAAGCCCACTCTCTCTGCTCATTCCTAAGCCTTTTGTGGGGACTTTGGAAAGTCCCTGTTCTTCCTTGCAAACGGACCTAAATTAATTTGTCTGTCCTGTAATTGTCAGGTTCTTTTGGTAAGAATCAGGAGGGTCCCATGGTTACAGGGACTAATTTGTCCCTAGGCACAATCTCACTACCAGATGGTATCATTCAATGGAAGCAACATGTACATTCATTAGCAAGCAGGCACGAAAAGTCACATAATTTCAGTGAAGTCCCCGCTCTCTGCCCTATTAGAGCCTGACAAGCACCTTGCAGGAAAGTTTCACGCAAAGGCAAAATGGAACAATATTCTGATACTGGAAGCTTCTAAGGCAGAGCGCTCCAATAAAAAATAATGCAAGTCACATATGTAATTTAAGATTGTGTAGTAGCCGCATGCTTTTCAAAAAGTCAGTATTGGTTCCTTATAACAAATGTATGGCTGAATGAGTTATTATAAGGTGAGCACCTGTATAATTACTACTAATTTTATTTGATCTAATATATCCAAAATATTATTATTTTGGCATGCAATCAATATAAAACTTATCAGTGAGATGTTTTACATTCTTTTTTTTTATGCTAAGTAAAATCTGATGTGTTTTATGCTGACACGCATCTCAATTTGGATTAGACACATTTCCAGGGCTTGAGAGCTGCAGGTGCTGGTGAGCACTGTGTTAGTGCAGTTGCAAGAGGCTTCTGCCTCCTGAGGTGCAGCAGGCAAGAGGGCATTGGTCCCCTCTCCCTGAATCAACTGAAGTGGTCCAGTCTGTTTGAGGGGCTAAACCACATGGTAAATAGGAAGAAATTCAAAGGACTTTTTGGAGGGGTTGAGGAGAGAGAACACGCTAGCTAATATCACCTTGTCATACTCATTAATAACCCTTAAAATTAGATATAGTGCAATGCCTGGGTGGCTCAGTCAGTTAAGCGTCTACCTTCGGCTCAGGTCATGATCCCAGGGTCCTGGGATAGAGCCCCGCATCGGGCTCCCTGCTCGGCAGGAAGCCTGCTTCTCCCTCTCCCACTCCCCCTGCTTGTGTTCCCTCTCTAGCTGTGTCTCTCTCTGTCAAATAAATAAATAAAATCTTTAAAAAAAATAAAAATAAAAATAAACTTGGATTTCTGCTCAGGTCAGCATCTCAAGGTCATGAGAGAGAGCCCCGTGTCAGGTTCTGGGCTGGGCGTGAAGCCTGCTTAAGATTCTCTCTCTCCAGGGACGCCTGGGTGGCTCAGTCGGTGAAGTGTCCGCCTTTGGCTCAGGTCATGATCTCAGAGTCCTGGGATCGAACCCCACGTGAGGCTCCCTGCTCCGCGGAAGCCTGCTTCTCCCTCCCCTCCCTGCTTGTGCTCTCTCTCGCTCTGTCACTATCTCTCTCTCAAATAAATAAATAAAATCTTAAAAACAAAACAGACTTTTAATTTTTTCCTTAAGAACTTTTTGCAAGATTGGGGAAAAGGAAAAAAGAGGGTGAAAGTTTCCCAGCTGGATGAAATCCCAAGAGTTCAGAAGAAATGAGAGTGGAGAGAGGAGGAGAGCTTCAGAGACCAAGAGGCCAGTTGAGCTACACCAGCTTCTCCTCCACAGCCACTTACGCATACGAAACACACATCTATTATAGCTTTCTATGCTGAGGGCTCTCGTAAATAATGTGGCAGTACTGTTTTCTAGAGTTTTCAGTTCAAATGCAGTTTATTTTAGCTACAGTATGAATGAAATAAGCTTGGGGAACTAACTGTTGACAAAGTTGTTTTGATTGAAATGGAATTGCATCACATTTTAGATCTTTTAAAACACAAAACATTTGTAAGGTTGAAGTCAGACGTTGACTGTCACAAATGAGGGGGAAAATGCAAGAATATCCAAGGGGGAATACTGTGAACTAGCTGCAAATGTCTTTCCCTGAAGATAATGATGCGTACTTTTGTATATGGCCCAGTTTACAGTCTATGACAGGAGTGGGTGAATATAAGCTAATGTGGCTGCTCTCCTTACAGTTTTTGTAATACTATATCTAATTTTTTTTCCTTAGAGAGTGCAAGAGTGGTGGGGGAGGGGCAGAGGGAGAGGGAGAGAGAATCTTTTTTTTCTTTAAAGACTTTATTTGACAGAGAGAGAGAGGGAGAGACAGAGAGTAAGCACAAGCAGGGGGAGCGGCAGAGGGAGGGGGAGAAGCAGACTCCCCACTGAGCAGAAAGCCTGATGTGGGGCTGGATGCGGGGCTCGATCCCAGGACCCTGAGATCATGACCTGAGCCAAAGGCGGACATTTCACTGACTGAGCCACTCAGGTGTCCCAAAAGACTGTTCTTTTAGCTTGGTGTCCATGGAGGAGGTGAGGTGGAAGGTTGGTGATATGTACAGAAAAGATTATTTTTTAAACCTATAATCAATTTTTTTAAATGATAAAATTTTAAATCCAGTTTCCCTTAAGCCTTTAGGTTCGACATATAAATTTTATTATTCTAAGAATAAGTCTAGTATATTTTAATAAGAGGGCTTTGATTAATATACTCAAGTTGAACAAACTAAACTCCCTTCAACCAGTTATTTTTACAAGCTTAGTTTAATTAAATTTTCCTCAAGTGTTTTAAACTTCATTAATAAATTTAACATATTCAATTTTCTTAAGTACATTAATCACCTACTCTGACAAGCAAAGCACTCTCAAGTACTTACAGACTAAACTAAATTTATAAATATAACAAATCTCCTAAATATTCCAAAACTATACAGCTTGCAAACCATAAAATCCTCTCATAACTTTCAGCACTAAATTACAAATCTAAGGTCAATTACTCCATTATACATTTCAGGTTGGAATCAGAAGGCTAATCTCTGAGATATTCTCATATATCCAATTACTTTAAACATTATAAATACTGTGAATACCAAATATACACAGATTGTTGTTCCTAAATTTAATACAATAGTGTGGATTTGGTCTCTTGATTTTTCTGTATCTAATTTAAATCTTCCCAAGGCTAAAATACATACATACACACACCAGACTAAGTTAGACCATCTCAGAATGAGTTGATGTTCTCACCCCAAGCAAGTTGCATTGATTTCTTGCCAGAGATTTCTGGCCCAAGGCAGGATCTGAATTCCAGGGTTATTTTTCCAGCACCAAAAATAGATGCACTCGCCTTTTAAAAAATTAGTCACTTATTCCAACGGGGGACGTTAAACCCAAAACTTTCCAATGGAAATGGTTGGTGTTGCTAAACCCGCCTTCTGGTTTTGAGTTACACCATTATCTAATTCCTGGCCTTTATTTGAATCCCCAGCCCATCCCATCCCCCATGGTGCTTTAAGTGGATTCAACTCATCTTTTCACTGTTTGATTGAATTGGGCATTATTTTTAACATTTTTATCTTTGTCTGCTATCTGCACAGTCTTTAAGTCTTTACGCATGGCATGTGTTAGCTTCAAGGAAGGAAAGCTGCCCAGGATCACTGTGAGGCTGTGTTGTGTGTCAGGCAGGATGGGGAAAGAGTGTCTGCCTGGGACGGGAAGATAGTGGCCTCTGCGTTTAATGAGAGAGGGAGGAAGTTGACTGGACATCAAGAAGTGTGTCCTCAGGAGGAGAGGCATGATGGTAACAGAGGCTCAAGGCATGGAGTCTCTACTCTTCCAAACCCTGTCCTCGATTTACTGTGGCCTCCGTCCCTCCTCCCAGTGCCGTGGTGATCGTGGGGGAATTGGTAGGGTCTCATCTCATGCTACATGGAAAGATGTACTTCTGACTTCCTGTTAACCCAAGTATCCCTAGTACTTGTTTGCAGGCAGACTTGAGAGCTGTTGATAGCCACTGATAACAATTTTCTGCCAGAAAATTCATTTCTGAAATGTGGCCTTTGCTGGTCTGCTTTATCTTTCTGTCTATGGCTTCCTTTCTACCTTTCCCTGCCTAGGCCTAGCCCGCGGGGCCGCCCTGGAGCCTTTCACTTCCTTTACTCTGGCGTTTCTTCAGCCCCTCCTTCTCCCCTCCCCCACTCCCACCTTTAGCCTCAGATCTTAGTTTCAGTTCCACTTGGCTTAACTCCTCTCTTTATAAGCTCCCATATTCTAATAAACTTCCACTTGAGTGGGTCCCACATCTGGGTTGGGATTCCTTTCCAATGTGGTCTTCCCCATGGCTCCACCAGGGGGAGGGCTTTGTTTATGTCCAGGTACATTCCCACCTGTCTGGCACATAATTGTGCCACCAAAGCTATTTATAACGTGGACTTGAATTGAAATTGGAATCTCTAGAACTCAAAAAGAAATAATGCATCTTGAAATTTAAGATTTGAGAATTCTAGATTTAATGAGGACTCAAAGATTTCTGGAGATTTCAAAAATGGACATAGTCTATAGAGAGTAACTTTTATTGGAGTATAACACACAGAAAAGTGCCCAAGTCAACGTACAGCTTTATGAGTGTTCACGAATTGAGCACTTTCATGTAACCAGCCCCAGATCAAATAGTGTCACCAGCTAGACCCCAAGACTTGATCTTTACTGCCCACCTGCTTGTACTCACTAACCTTTGTTTTACATTTTTCCTTAAGCTCTTCTTTCCAGTTTACCTCTTTACTCAGGCAAATGAAACCTGAAACCACCCTGCAGATGAGGGCAACGGCCCTGACAAGACCTCCCACTGGCCCAGACCACCGGACTTTTTGAGCTAACCGGCCCCCCCCAACCTTGCTCCTGTGCAGACGACCCTGGAGTGACCTCTGGAATGATCTACAATCACCTTTACTTCATTATAATACTAAAATCTCCACCCACGGAGGAGGCTCAGCCTCATTTACATAGCATACAATGTATGTATAGGCATGTTTCCTTATGGAGCATGTGCGACCTTATGGCCATCCCTACATATGATGACAAGACTTCCCTATCTAAATATTCATCTCTAACCCTAAACAAAAGGAACCCATTCGCCATCTCTCAGGGAGTCCCAGCTTTGGAAGCCATTCCTGGGGATCTCCTTATTTGTTGCAAATGAAAGTTTTCTTCGTGGGACAACTCAACCTGGGGCAGTTTCTGACTTACCAAGGAACAAACTCGCATTGGTTTGATTACAATAACCCAACATTCCCAGCACCCCAGAAGGCCTCCTAGTGACCCCTAACAATGACTGTCAATTTTATTCAACATTAATTAAGAAGTAATTCCTGACGGTATTCATTGCTTGTAGATATTAATGGCACCGAGTCTGAATGTGTGATCTTGGGCAGCTTAATCTCTCCGTGCCTTCTCTCACATGGAAAATGGAAATGATAATAGTAACTTTAATAGAGGTGTTCCTAGAATACACAATAAATATTAGTGATTGAATCAATCACAGTTTAGCCTGGAAATAGGAACCACTTAAAGCGTTTCCAATAAAGGGAAAATAACAAAGGGCCTCTGTGTTGAAAGAGTTAAGAAGCCCATCTGGTAAGACAACCCCGAGGTCACTCACAGCAGGAAGTAGGTAGCATCCCTTGACATGGAGGTGCAAATGGAGGAACCAGTCTTATCCGGGGCCCAGAAGCAGGAGTAGGCAGAAACCAGCACCCCTGAGAGAGGGGCTATCCAGCTGGTGGTAGGACCCTGGAGTCACAGCCAATGCCAGAAAGGATGTCACAAGAAATAGTGGTGGCTGGAAAGAGGGGTGGGTGGAGATAAACCCCGGCTTCTCCCTTCCTGCCTAATGCCTGTGCCTCCCACTGGTACAGGATTTCTTTTCCTTTGGTGTCCGGGGTTCTTGGTCACGCAGCTTAGAAGAATGAAGAGGCAGACCAGCAGAAGAGTGGTGGGCAGCAAAGCAAAGTTTATTGAGCGAAAATACAAAGCTCCCAAGAGGGTTGCCACTGGAGTTTCTAAGTCTAGGGGTTTTTATGGCTTTTTGGTGGGCTGTTTTAATCTGATTAACCCTCCATGAGCCTGGCACCCAATCAGGTTTTTGTCATCTACCTATCATGTGGGAAAGGGTGGAGGGCTCCTTCCAGGGTAGTATAAAATCCTTTTAAGGGTACTTCCCTCTTAGGGTGGGGGCCCTTGTCCCTGCCTGTCTTTCTTCTAACTATCCTTCATCACCACTGGCCAAACCTATCTGGAAGCCAGAGGGCCAGGAGCGTGGGAAAGGTGCTTCATGGAAATTCAGAACAGTGCACATGGATCCAAGGGGAAAAGCAGGGGCGCCTGGGTGGCTCAGTCGGCTAAGCGTCTGCCTTCGGCTCAGGTCATGATCCCAGGCTCCTGAGATGGAGTCCCACATTGGGCTCCCTGCTCAGTGAGGAGCCTGCCTCTCTCTCTGTCTGCTGCTCCCCCTGCTTGTGCTCTCTCACACACACTCTTTCTCTCAAATAAGTAAATAAAATCTTTAAAAAAAATTAAGGGGAAAAGCATTTGATGAGTACAGATGCTATTATTATAGTTACTAGTATTATTTTTTTCTAATTTCAAAATGTCTTGTTTATCCTTGATAAAAGTATCTTGTTAGCATTAGCCTTACATTTATCAGTAAATACTAGAATTTCTTTTGGGCTTACAAGTGGTGTTGCAGTTACCATTATTGTTGTTCAAGAACAAAAATTCAACCCAGTGAATGTGAAGATCTCATTGGTTTTCTTGAGCGATTCAGGGATTGGGCAGCATCCCTTCTAACAAGCAGAGGGGATCTCTGTGGACTTGTACAAAATGGAAGATTTTGAGAGGAGGGAGGGTGGGGCCAGGAAGTTATCAGCAAAAGAAAAGAAAGGATTGTTCCGGGCAAGGTCACCTTTCCTTAGGGGGAAAAGGGGGGAGGGGTGTGTCTTATGAGGTGACTTACCCTCAATCTTCCTTTGGTGTTGGGTAGAGAGGGTTCATGGGACTGATTGTCTTCTTGGTGCCCGTAAGAAAATGCATGACTCACCAGTGAAGATTTATATTTCTGGAGGTTGAAACTGCACTTAGGTTAGGAATTAAGCCCTGGGTTTGGTGACTAGGCCTAACTGATGCCATTTTGGGCCTGTGGTTTTCTTTTCAACATTGTGTAACCACCCAAAACAGTGGCTTCAAACTGCAGCAATCATTAATTTGCTTTCAAGTGTGCAATTTAAACAGAGCTTGGGAGGGACAAATGTTTCTGTACAACATGGCAGCTCCACTGGGGACAGAGGACCCACTTGCTCACCCTTGTGTCTCTGGTGCTTAGAACAGAGCCTGGAACATAAGCTTTGGCAGGTAGTTAGGCATGAGGCTGTTAACTACCAAGGTTAACAGCCACACCTCCAGAGCCTGGGCTGGGGAGTAGTCCCAGGTTTATGTGTTAAAACGTCCTCCTTTTCCTGGGCATAAAATTGGAAAGTTTTAGCTGGGTTGGGTAGGCCAATAACAGGTGCCCTGCTTAAGAGGCTCTTAAAATTGTCCATAGCTGACTGTTGTGAAGGGTCCCCAATTAAGGGGAGTGGAGTCTGATTTGCCTTTTAGAGCCCCACAAAAAGTCCATAGTTGGGAATCCAGACTCTGCAGTAACCCGTTAGACCCAAGAAAGCCCTTAGCTGCTTACCAGTGGTAGGTATGGATAGGTTAATTATGGCTTGGTTCTGTTCTGGGGAAGGACTGTGTCTCCCAGAGGTTATGATAACTCCCAGGTAGGACACCTGCTGCTGTATCAGTTGAGCTTTGGATTTGGATACTTTGTGTCCTTTTTTTGCCAAAAAGTTTAGGGTTTGGACAGTATGTTGGATGGCTAACTCTTGAGTGGGGGAGCAAATCGTCCACATATTAGAGGATAGTTCCCCCCTCAAGTTGTAAGTCTTATAAATCCTTAGAGAGGGCTTGGCCAAGCTGATGGGGCTATCCCTGAATCCTTGTGGGAGTACTGTCCAGGTAAGTTGTTGGGTGGTCCACATGCGGGTTCCCATTCAAATGCAAACAGAAATTGGGATTGTTGAGCCAATGGGATGCAGAAGAAAGCATCTTTAAGGTCCAGGACCATAAACCAGAGACTGTTTGAAGGAATGGTGCCCTGGAGGACATATGGATTTGGCACCACTGGGTGGGGTGTAACAGCCTCATTAACGGCTCATAAGTCTTGGACTAGGTGATAACTGTTGTCCTGTTTTTTTTTAACTGCTAGGATGGGAGTGTTGCAGGGTGAGGTTGTTTGGGAGAAGAAGCCCATGTTTTAAAAACATGGTGATTATGTGCTATAGCCACGGTTTAGCTTCAGGTTTAAGAGGGTATTGTTTTTTATGAGGGTGGTAATGGGTTCCTTAGGTTGAATCATAATGGGTGTGGTTGATATTGCCCTTCCAGGGATTCCCTAATCCCAGATGTCTGGATTGACTAGGGAATCCCAGCCTTTTATTTATTTATTTATTTATTTATTTTTTAAAGATTACTTATTTATTTATTTATTTGAGAGAAAGAGAATGAGAGAGCACATGAGAGGGGGGAGGGTCAGAGGGAGAAGCAGACTCCCCGCCGAGCAGGGAGCCCGATGCGGGACTCGATCCACAGACTCCAGGATCATGACCTGAGCTGAAGGCAGTCGCTTAACCAACTGAGCCACCCAGGCGCCCCCCAGCCTTTTAGGATTTGTGTTGGAATGGGTGAAGGTGATGTTAAGAGAGCCCCTAGCAGGTTTCAAAGACAGTTTTCAGTATAAGGCCCGAAAAGGACTTCAGCCCTCCATTTTTGTGAGAGGTCCCTGCCTCATAATGGGCTGGGACATTCAGACATAATTAGAAAACTATGAGTAAATGCTTGTCCCTCCCAAATGCAGAACAGGGGATCAGTGAAATGTCTGATGGCTGGCAGGCCAGACACTCCCATGATGGTGTAGGTTTTAGAGGAGTGGGCTCCAGAGAAGGAAGTCAAGGTGGAATAGGTGGCCCCAGTATCAAGTAGGACCATAGTTGGCCTACCTGCCACATCCATTTGCACCCTTGGCTCCAGTCGTGGATCCTTGAAGGTGGGGGACCGGAGGGGGCCTCCTCATTCTTGGGCAGTCATCTGGGAGGCTACTGGTGGCTCTTACCCCCCGCCTTCCCCCAGGTCAAGGGACAGAGAGCAGCCCAGTGCCCATGGTGCCCCCATTTGTAACAGGCAGTTGAGGGAGGATTGTGTTTATTAGGGCAGACTTGTGCCCAATGCCCTGTTGTCATCAGCAGATGGCACCCAGATCTGAAGGGACCATGTGAGAGAGACATTAGCTATCTCTGCAGAGATGCAGAGGCAAGTATGGACAGATGACTGAGGGCTCCCAAAACGTGGGCTCCACTGCATGAGGCCACATAATCTTGACATGGCTCCCAGGAAGTGAGAGGAAAACTCCAAGAATGACTAGGTTAGATTTCCTGCCAACTTAGCAGAGCATGACATGAGAAATTAAGTTGATTTATTATTTTTTTAAAATATTTAATTTATTTATTTGAGAGAGAGAGAGAAAGAGCACAAGATGGGGGAGGGGCAAAGGAAGAGGGAGAAGCAGACGACCGCCTGAGCAGGGAGCCCAACCCTGGGCTCAGTCCCAGGATTCAGGATTATGACCTGAGCTGAAAGCAGACACTTAACTCACTGAGCCACCCAGCCCCTCTTAAGTTGATTTATAGAAAATGATTTTTCTCTACACCTGGTTTTGTGGACTGAGTCACAACAGCTAAATAAGAGTTATAAAGACCTTGCTTGAAGTAGGATTATGTTTTGAAGACTGGAAGAAGTGTGAGCATGGGAGTTGGGGTGGGGGGCTCATGGAGATTGGATACAGTGTGCTCAGTAGGTCAAGGTCCCCTTGAGAGCTGGGGAAGGGAAAGTGACTCACAAGCTCTTCTACTACAAGGGTTTCTGATATGCAAATTTGTCTGTCCGTGATTGGTTAATAGAGAAATGATGTCAGAAAAAGGCAAAAGTTGTATTGATTCATATGCAATTTTACCCAATAGGTTAATGTTTTGTTCCACTAAGTAACAACAGCTGAATGTCAAAGTGGGTGCACACAGCTGGACACAGCAAGCTGCAGGGGAATACAACAATTAGGATGGTTATTTTTTGTTAGTGATTCCGTTATTAACTTGTATACATTTTAAGTGGTCCATCTCAACCAAATGTTTTTCATAAACCTTATTGTTTTAACAGTACCTCTTTGCAGAGTGGCGATTTTTCTGAAGACATTGTATGGATTCTTGTGGAACTGCTTGTACTTCTTGCACTAGCCACCAGGTGGCATGACCAGCCCTAGGCGACCTCTCTGCTTTCCAGGAATTGTGAGGTTGGGGAAAGTAAGCAGCAGGTTGGGCAGTACCTGTTCTCACACCAGCCTATATACCTTGCCTCCTCTAACTTGTTCTTTCTTCTTCTGCCTTGAGTTAATAATACTGGTCATTTATGAGTATGTTCTTTAGAGAGTTCCTAGCAGTCCTATTTTCTTTTCTTTTCTTTCTTTTTTTTTTTTTAAAGATTTTATTTATTTATTTGACAGAGACAGAGACAGCGAGAGCAGGAACACAAGCAGGGGGAGTGGGAGGGGGAGAAGCAGGCTTCCCGCTGAGCCGGGAGCCCGATGTGGGACTCGATCCCAGGACCCTGGGATCATGACCTGAGCCGAAGGCAGACACTCAACCATCTGAGCCACCCAGGCGCCCCGCAGTCCTATTTTCTATAGCTAAACTTAATTTCTGTCTTAACATCTCAAACTACTCCCTGGTTGAAAACTGGGTTGGTGAATTCCAGGTTTTCTTGGTCATTTCAGAATTTTCCTGTCATCCCAACTCAGTCAACTGTGAAAAACATCTCCTTTCCTCAACTTCTCTTCAGGGTAGCATTTAAGTTCCCAGATGTTTAAGGAACAGTACATCTTTAGAGGGAAGGGGGTGATCTGGCTGTCATTCCTCAATTGTCTACTCTGCCATCTACTGAATATATGATCTTGTCTCGTCCTCAGGTGTTGCTCTCTCTCCAGGATGGCGTCTGTTGAGATGCCCACGTCCCCATTTGGTCATCGGTTATAAACTTTCATGACATTTTGCACAATTCTGTCCCCTTTGGCAAAACTCCTTAATTAGTTGGTTTTCTCTTTCAGCTAACCTTTGCAGCCGTCTAAGGAAGAGGGGACATGTAAAAAAATCTAGCTGTTCTCTTAGCTAGTAGGAGGCTTGGCAGGGCTCTCCACGCCCTCTCTGTCCAGTGGCATCCCTCATAGGCTTTTGTTCTGCGTCCCAATAAAGTGGTATGGGGACTCCCTAAGGCTCAGCCTCCAGATTTCAGATGGGAAGTTGGCATCAATGTCTTCTACTCTCAGAACACCCTAAGCTCTTCTAGAAATCTGGAGCTAATCCTACAAGGATAGGTGAAATACTATCTTGTTTTAGAAAAGATCAGTGCATATCTGTCTTATTTTCCTTGTATACATATTCCATCTCAGCTTAAAGAATTTTTTTTTT
>NC_138373.1:146108435-146118574 GCF_054177405.1 Leptonychotes weddellii | reverse complement strand
AAGCCCTTGAATTTAGAACAAAAACATTGGACTACCTTTGTCCTCAACTTCTGCCCCTCTGAGGCAACAGAAGACTCCCATCCAATGACCTGAAGGGGGATTGTCACAGGACAAAAAAAAGATCTGTGGCGTAAAAATGTTGGCTAATATTTCACAATATCATATTGCCACATTTGTAACTATTTACACTTTCTAAATGCATTTGGGCAACAAAAAGGGTAAGAACAACCAAGAAAACTGTTCGCAAGTACATCTGTGTGGACTCAATCAGTTAACAGATTCTATCAGTCAGTGTCCAGTGAGGAGACAGAAACCACACAGTAAATCCAACAGGGAATGTTTCATAAAAAGAATTATTAGTAAAAAAAAAACAAAAAAAACAAAATAATAACAACAACAACAACAAAAAAAGAATTATTAGTGATAACAGGGAATTTATAATTAATTATAATTAATGATAAAGGGGGGGAAGGGAACTATGATGAATACCACAGGCCTGAGGGACAGTACCTAAGGAAGGACAAACTTGGGAGAGTGTAAGGGGTCTTTTCCAAGGGTGAGATTCAGACCTCATTGGAGAGGTGTGGTTGTAACTGCATGAGCTGATCGCATGCTCTCCTCCTTCATTATTTGTGTATTGGTAACATACCCCCAAATCACCTTTGCCAGATGGGGTCACGAGAGAACACAGGCCTTCAATTTAGAGGCTTATACACTTTTATCAAGGGTGCTCATGAACTTGAAGAGATATTGATCCAACATTTTTGGCAGTTAAAAGGATGTTTAACAGGACTCTTGGTAGATATTTTTGAGCCTGTGTCAGGATTGTGTTCATGGAGTCTTAGCATTTTTAAATAGTAGAAAAAACTTAGAAATCATCTGGTCCAATCCACTGATTTTTTTATAGATTTTATTATTTGACAGAGAGAGACACAGCGAGAGAGGGAACACAAGCAGGGGGAGTGGGAGAGGGAGAAGCAGGCTTCCCACAGAGCAGGGAGGCCGATGCAGGGCTCGATCCCAGGACCCTGGGATCATGACCTGAGCAGAAGGCAGATGCTTAACGACTGAGCCACCCAGGCACCACCAATCCACTGATTTTATAGATGAATTAATCAGGCTAAGAAAGCCTAAGTGACTTGTTCAAGATCATCAACTAATTAATGGCTAGCTGAGATAATTACCTAGTCTCTTCTTCTTAGTCCCATACTCTTTCTACCCCATGATGTTGGAGCCAACCAGAACTTCACAGATTTCTGACAATGCTCTCAATCCCTCCTTTACCCCTTTAAACATAAATACTGAAAAAGAAGGGGAGTGGTGTTACCAGTGAGGGATAGTATAAATAAGCAAGGAGCTTGGATTCAGAAACAGTCTTGGCTTTTCATCTTGTTTAACTACTTGTTTGTATTTCTGAGCTTTAGTGTCTTCATCAGGAAAGCAGGCATAAATTAATTGATAATAATAAAAAGCTGCCTCAGAAGATTATTATGAGGGTTAATAATAACTTAATGTGCTTGGCACACAGTAGGTGCTCAATAAATCACAGCAATTATTAAATGGTTACTCCTTCCTCATAATAGATATATTAAAGTAACCACCTGTGTGCCCTAAAAACCTTTTAGTCTTCGAGGAATGCACAGTTGACAGTACTGACACTTTTATAATAAATCAGTACATTTCTGTGTGAATGAAAGTTACACACACACCCACATACAGCTGCCTGTTAGGAAAAAAATTCGTCTTTATTAAATGGACAATTGGCAAACAGAAGTCAACTCTACACAAATCAGTATTCTCTCTCTCCCTCCATTCCACAATTTCATTTGATTGCTTGAAAACAATTCCTATGTCCTTAGGCATGATCTACTTACTTTAACACTGCCTAAAGTGAAACACAAAACACTGTATTTTATTTTTTAATTTTTTTAAAGATTTTATTTATTTATTTGAGAGAGAGAGAATGAGAGAGAGCACATGAGAGGAGGGAGGGTCAGAGGGAGAAGCAGACCCCCCGCCGTGCAGGGAGCCCGATGCGGGACTCGATCCAGGGACTCCAGGATCATAACCTGAGCCGAAGGCAGTCGCTCAACCAACTGAGCCACCCAGGCGCCCAAAACACTGTATTTTAAAAAGTACAATAGACCCTGGAGAATGAGGTAATCCAAGTGAGGGCACAGCTCTGTGTGCTACATCCTATGCATAGATGATGGATCTTTCAGAGTGGTGATTACCCAAGGTTCATCTCCACTGATAAAAATAACAAATATTTAATACTTTATAGTGAACAAAGGGTTTTCATATATATAACTTTAAATGCTCTTAAGAAACCAAAGAAAGGATGTTATGCCCTTTTTATGGCAATAGAAGCAGGGTTAGGGAAGACTATCCAGACACTGGCTCACTAGATGACTGAATTTAGTATTGCTGTATTAGTTTCCTAGAGCTGCTATTAACAAAGTACCACAAAATAAGTGGCTTAGAACAACAGGAATTTATTGTGTCATCGTTCTGGAGGCTGGAAATCTGAAACCAAAGTGTTAGCACGGCCATGCCCCCTCTGAAGGTGCCAGGGAAGGATTTGTTCCAGGTCACTCTCCTAGCTTTGAATAGTTAGTTCTTGGCTTATGGTAGCATGACTCCAATCTTCACATGGCATTCTCTTTGTGTGTGGGTCTGTCTCTGTGTCCAAATTTCCAAATTTATAAGGACACTAGTCATGTTGGATTAGGGCCCACCCTAGTGACATCATCTTAACTTGATCATCTGCAAAGACCTTACTTCCAAGTAAGGGCACATTCACAGGTACGAGGGGTTATATGAATTTTAGGACACAACTCAACCCATAACAATTACCATATCTTTCCTCCTTTTAACCTTGCCGGACACCCTGGTGGCAGAGAGCATTCATTCATTCACTCATTCATTCAATACACATTGCAATGCGTGTCAGACTCTATACTTGGTATTGATGATGCAAAAAACAAACTGGACAGCCACCCTGTTCTTGAGAGGAAATCAGAGACACATTGTTATGATAATAAATACTATTATTGAACACCTACTTCATGCTAGGTATTAAAGTATGTACTTTTCTTTTAATCTTCACAATAGTATGTTAAGTAATGTATCAGAGACACACCTGGGGAGATGGGTATACGTCCTAAATCTGCTCTGGATGACAGGGATATTTTCACAAATTAGGTACCACTTTATCTGAGTCTAAAGGGATGTGTAGAAATATACTAGGTAGCTCAAAGGTTGCTATGGTGAATAGCACATTCTAAAAAAGAGCATTTTATAAAGGAAAAAATAGCACGTTTGAAGGTTAAGAGACATATCATCGTAAACTCCACCAGGGCTGAGATTTTTGTCTATTTCTCTCCTGTACCTCGAGCACCCTGAACAGTGCCTGGTTCATTCAGTAAATCGCTTAATGAATATAAGGGCATCACATGTCGAAAGGAATGACCGGGCCTGATGCTCACTGTCGCTCTACCACACTAAGGGTGAGAAATCAGGGCTGACAGGTTGAAGATACATAGATAGTATTAAGGAATTCCGGGTGCCTGGCGCCTGCCCTGCCCATTACCCCTATTCCCCAGAACACATCCGAGGGAGCCACACCACGAGGGCCAGAAGAATGGGGGGGCGCCAGCTCCACACACTCCAAAGTCGGCTTCTTTAGCCAAAGCTGCACTGAAGCACAAGGTTGGGCTTGAAGTCTAACGGAGCTTTCTTCTCTCCTTTCAACCCGTCCCGCGCTCACTCCCCGCCGGACTCCCTTGCCGGCTCCGGGAGGACACCGGGCTGTTCCCAGGCCTTCCCGGAACGCGGAATCCCAGAGCGCGCTCCAGACGTTCGGCCGCGCCCTCCTTCTCTCTAGAACGCAGCGAGAGCGCACGCGCGCCATCCCAGCCGAGCGCGCCCCCGTGAGCTCCCCGCATCCCCGTGCTCATCCGGGTCTCAGAGAGCCTCAGCCAATAGGGGACGCTCACGGCCTCCAGGGGCGGGGCTAAGCCTTTCCTCACATGGGGCCTGTGGTCACCGTGGGCGCTTCTAGGCGATCAGTCGGCGGAGAAAAAGGGCAGAGAAAGGAAGCTCGGAGTCTGGGCGAGGGTCGAGGGCTTTGAGATCAAGCAGCTGCCGCCCCCTAGAAGCGACTGAATCGCGAGCAGATTCCTCAGTCAGAGCCGCTGTAGTAAACACACTTCAGAAACGTGAGGTGCCGGGGGTCACGTGGGGAGCGCGCTCTCCAATGAGGATCCGGGGGCGGGGCCGAGGCCGCTGACGCGGCGGTGGCGGCGGAGTCACCCGGGCAGCCTCGGGACCGGTCACCGGCCGGCAACCGTCCAGCGGCCTCGACTACCGCCTCCGCGCTCACTCCTCTTCCCCGGGCCGAGAGACGGCGTGGCCGACTGTGGCTGGATCCCCTCTCCTCTCTCTCGGTGGCTCGCCTCAGGCGGGCCGTTTTCTCCTCCGGGGCCGCCTCGGTGGGGCGAGGTTTCCGTGACGAACCTCCTGCGGCTGCCGGTGCCGGTCGGCGCCGTCGTGGCGGCTCGGGTTCCTGGAACGTGCTCACTCCCAGGGCTCCGAGGCCCTGGAAGCGATGCGGCTCGTGCCGGCGGTTGCGGCGGGCGCCGGCTCCTAAAGGGCGTCACACCCGGACTCCGCTGACGGCAACCTCCATTCATCTTCCAGCTGCGCCTCCAGCGTCCTCTCCTTCTCCGGCCCCCTCCTCGGACTCATTTTTTTCCTTTTTTCCCCTCTGCCGCCCTCTCCCCTCTCCTTGGGTGTGGCGGTTCCCCTGGAAGCAGAGGTGTTGGGTATGAGCCGGCCCTTCCTTCTTTGAATTTCTCGGTGGGGGAACTGGGCAAGGACTCGCCCGCCGCCGCGCCCCCGGGATGGGGGTGAACGCCGTGCACTGGTTCCGAAAGGGGCTCCGGCTTCACGACAACCCCGCCCTGAAGGAGTGCATTCAGGGCGCTGACACCATCCGCTGCGTCTACATCCTCGACCCCTGGTTCGCCGGCTCCTCCAATGTGGGCATCAACAGGTGGCGGTAAGTCGAAATCCCGTGGGAAATGGGGATTTTGGTGTTTAATGAATCAGGACTTGACTTGCAGTCGGCCGAATCTGAGAATTTAGACCTGGGACCGCGGTACTTACGCCGTTTTCCAAGTTGGAGGTGCCTTGAGTGTGAAATGGAATTGATTTAATAGTTCTCTGGCCAGAGAGTACCAGCAACCTGGAATACCTTGGCCTTCATGTATGAGTTACGTGCCTCTGCGCTACTGGGAACTCTTCCCCTGGTTTTATGGGGAATTCTTAGCGGTGGAGTTAAACACCCTCCGAGTTCTCAGTGGCCGGTGGATTGTTTTTCTTGGCCTCTGTGGCATTCGAAAGGATCGCGGCTTTGCGTGTTTACGTTTGTGTGTGTCTAGGTAACGCATAGTGTGGAGAAAAATCATTCAGTACAGGCACCTCCAAATCCACTTTTCTTCCACCTCGAGGTTGCGGTAGGAAAAGCAAGGGAAACATCTGGTTTCTCTTTGCTCAGCTCTTCCTCTCAACTCCTCCTTGTGGTTGACTAGAGAAAGCACAGTTTTTCTTTCTAGGCAAAGTATAAAGCCTTCTAGGGATCAGAGCACTGAAAAAAATTTTCGGGAAGCTTTATGGTCTTTTCCTGAATACCAGGCTAGGTGATTGTTAGGCTCCCTGGTGGAAATGAAAGCATTTGTTTGACAGATGGGTTATTGATCACTACTGTATACCAGGCACTGCTTTAAACACCAGGGATATAGCAGTGAATGAAACAGACAGAAATTGTTATCCTTTTTGAGCGTTATGTCCCAGAAAGTCAAATATATAGTAGTTGATGGTGATAAAAGCTGTGGAGAAATATAGAGAAGAGATAGGGGATAAAGAATACAATGGGGTGGGATTATCCTTGCAGTTTGTTTTTTTTTTTAAGATTTTATTTATTTGAGAGAGAGAGTGCGCTAGAATGAGCGAGCACGAACCAGGGACAGGAGCAGAGAGAAGCAGACTCCCCGCTGAGCAGGGAGCCCAACTTGGGGCTCCATCCCAGGGCCCCGAGATCATGACCTGAGCTGAAGGCAGCTGGTTACCGGACTGAGCCACCCAGGTGCCCCTCCTTGCAGTTTTAAATATGGTGATCGCCGAGAACTCAGAAGGTGGCAGTTGAACAAACTGATGAAACAGGTAATGGATTGCAGATGTCTAGGGGAAAAGCATTCCAGGCAGGGGGAACAGTGAGGGAAAAGGCCATGAAGTGGAAATGTGTTTAACCTTTGGAAGAAACAGCAAAAGAAGCAATATGAAAGGAGCAGAATAAGGGCGCCGGGGTGGTTCAGTCGTTAAGCGTCTGCCTTCGCCTTGGGTCATGATCCTGGGGTGCTGAGATCGAGCCCCGCGTCGAGCTCCGCATCGAGCTCCGCATCGGGCTCCCTGCTCAGCGGGAAACCTGCTTCTCTCTTTCCCACTCCCCCTGCTTGTGTTCCCTCTCTCGCTGTGTCCCTTTCTGTCAAATAAATGAATAAAGTCTTTAAAAAAAAAAAGCAGACTAGTGGTGGTAGTAGGTGAGGTCAGAGGTAATAGGGCCAGGCTGAGTAGAGGTTTATAGGCAGTTGTCAAGATTTGGGCTTTTACTCAGAGCAAAGAGGGAATGATTGCAGGATTATGAGCAGAGAAGTGGTGTAATCTAAGTTTGAAAAAATTTCTCTGGTCATAGTTCTGGATTGGGAGGAGAAGGTGGACAAGAAACAGGAAGCTATTGCATTCTTCCAGCTTGAACCACAGTGATAGTGGTGGACGTGGTGAGAAGTAGTCGAGTGCTGAGTATATTTTGAAGGAAGAATCCACAGTATTGAGCATCTGGGTGGCTCAGTTGTTTAAGCAACTGCCTTCGGCTCAGGTCTTGATCCTGGAATCCCAGGATCCAGTACAGCATCGGGCTCCCTGGTTAGCAGGGAGTCTGCTTCTCCCTCTGACCCTCTGCCCTCTCATGCTCTTTCTCTCTCATTCTCTCTCTCAAATAAATACATAAAATCTTAAAAAAAAAAAAGAATCCACAGTATTTGTTGGCAGATTGGTTATGTGGTATTAGAGAAAGAGAAGAGATTAGGGATTATTTTGAAATTGTTGGTTTGAGGAACTAGGCTAAAGCTGCACTTGGCCAAGAAAGTGAAGTCATTTGCAGAAGCCATTGGGAGGGTGATTAGAGTTCTCTTTTGGACTTAAGTTTGGGATGTTTATTATACATCCAAGTAGAGATGGCAGATTGACAGTTGGATATATCGGGAGTTCAGGACAGAGTTCCAGGCAGGAGGTATAAATTGGAGTCATCACTTTGTAGATAATATTTAAAGCCATTTATTCATTCATCCTTTCATTGAACAAATATTTGTCATGCACCTACTACATGCCAGGCATTTTTTAGGTTCAGGGCATTCAGCATTAACAAAAATAGCTAAAAAAAATCCCTACCCTGTTAAAGTTAAATTCTAGTGGAACCATGAGACTTTGTGAGAACATAAGGAAGTGAGTGTAGATAGAAAACAGAGTAAGTCCAAGGTCAGAGTCTTGGATACTCTAATGTGTAGAAATTGTGGAGCTGTGGAAGAATTAGCCTAGGAGATTGAGGAGTATCTAGTAAGATGAGAAGAAAACCCAGAAGAGTATGGTGTCTTAGAGGCCAAATAAAGTATTTTCAAGAGCATGCTTTACCTATGTCAGGTGTTGCTGATAGGTCAAGTGAGATAAGGACTAAAAACTAAAAATCCTATTTAGGATTTTGAGGTCATTTATAGTCTTGAGTGGTTTCAGTAGTGTCAGAGGCAAAGCCTTTCTGGAATGGCAAAGAGAGGCTGAGAGGAGAGAATTTGGGGGACATCTCCTACAGACAGCTATTTTAGGGAGTTTTGTTATAAGGGGATCAGAAAAATGATGAGGTGCCTGGGTTAGAATGTGAATTCAAGAGAGGATTTTTTTTTTTTTTTTTAAGATTGGAGAAATTACCGTATGTTTGTGCTGATGGGAATGATACAGCAACTGTATATAAAAGCACTCATTAGCAGAACTGATGTCATTAATGTAGATTCTGGGAAAAGATAAATGTAATATATTTTAATGTATTAATAATATCTTATAATATAGTAATAACCTTTTCATAAAATTGTTAATAAATTAGTTAACAAATGTAAAATGCTTAAAATGTGACTGGTAAGTGCTTTTTTGTTATTTGCTACTAAATTGAAAGCCCTAGGTGAATAATATCTAATTACATGTTTGCAGTCAGTTTCCTCTAGAGCATTTGGTAAGTTTATAAAATCTAGACTGTAAGCTTCTGTAGGATAGGAGTTATATGTTATCTTTGTACACCCAGCAACTCACATTGTCAAATGAGTGAAATAAAGCATGAAAGCACAGTAAGAATAGTCCCATATTTTCTTTTTTTTTTTTTAAGATTTTATTTATTTGACAGAGAGAGAGACAGCGAGAGAGGGAACACAAGCAGGGGGAGTGGGAGAGGGAGAAGCAGGCCTCCTGCTGAGCGGACAGCCGGATCAGCAGCTTAATGACTGAGCCACCCAGGCACCCCCATATTTTCCTTTTTAAAAGATTATTTTTAACTATTAAATATTGTCCTCTCTGAAAGATGGGTAAAGATGTAAACAATGAATAGAAACTTTTTTCTTATACTAAAGACTAAGTTATAAAAAGGCAGGGACAGAGTTTTATTTAGTCTGTTCTCATAGCACCGAATTCAGTACTTTTTATATAGTTGTAGCTCAGTTACAGTTCATTGAATGAAATGGCATCCAGAAGTCAGTACTTTGATACATAAACAACTTTATTCATTTCCTTATTGACCGTAGGATAATGTGCAATCTCCTTAGTTGGCATTCAGGCTATCTTGTGGGTTTCTACCTTCTTTCCTTCGTGCCATTTCCTTCAGTCAACAGCATTTCCTAGATTTTTGGATTGGATTTAACGAAGTTTATTTTACCTAAGTAAATTAACAAAACTACCTTTTTTTTTTTTTTAAGTAGGCTCCATGCCCAGCGTGAAGCCCAGTGCAGGGCTTGAGCTCTCAACCCTGAGATCAAGACCAGCTTGAGCTGAGATCAAGAGTCAGATGCCCAACCAACTGAGCCACCCAGGCGCACCTCAAAATTACCTTTTAATATTGCTATAATTTCATTTAAAAGGGATGCTTTAACATTTAACAAGAAAGTTTGAAGGACATTGTTGGAAAATAAAGGACAGTCCTTTGACTTGAATAAATTAAGCTTTATGAAAATTCACTTTGCCTCATCAGTGAAAACATTATCTTGAATTTGTCATATTTGGGATTGAATGATATAAAATATTTCAATTTGGCTCAGTTGGTAGAGCATGCCACTCTTGATCTCAAGGTTGTGAGTTCAGGCCCCAGTTTGTGGGTGGAGCCTACTTAAAAAAAAATTTCAATTCCTTCCTTTACTTATCTCTTACTAAAATTACACCACACAAAAACTTATATATGAATGTTCACAGGACTATTATTTTAATAATTTACTATTATTCATAATAGTCAAAGGCTAGAAACAACCCAAATGACCATCTACTGATGAATGGTTAAAATATGTTATATCCATACAATGGAGTAATAATCATAAAAAGAAATGAAGTACTGATACATGCTACAACATGGATGAACCTTAAAAACATTATGCTAAGTGAAGAAGCCAGTCACAAAATTTCACAAATTATTTGATTATGTTTATATGAAATGTCTAGTATAGGCAAATATGTAGAGACAGAAAGTAGATTAGTGGCTTTTTAGGGCTAGCCGGCTTGGAGTTGGGAGGTGGTAGCTAAGGGGCATGGGGTTTCTTTTTGAGGTGATGAAAATATTCTAGACAGTGATGGTTGCACAACTCTTTGAATATACTAAAAAAACATTGAATTGTACACTTAAAAAAAAATCTACCTACCCCTTTAAGGTCCAGTCCACATGCCGCCTTTTCCATAATACATTTTTTATCATGTTGTCTGGGATGCTTTACACTTTACAGTCTTGTGAACTCTTATGCCATTTTTTAAAATTTTATTTTATTATGTTAGTCACCATA
>NC_138373.1:146086107-146108335 GCF_054177405.1 Leptonychotes weddellii | reverse complement strand
GAGATCATATGATACTTGTCTTTCTCTGATTGACTTATTTTGCTTAGCCTAATACCCTCCAGTTCCATCTACGTCATTGCAAATGGCAAGATTTCGTTTTTTGATGGCTGCATAATATTCCATTCTATATATATACCACATCTTCTTTATCCATTCATCTGTTGATGGACATCTTGTCTTAGGCCATTTTTTGATACTGCTTCCCACATCACCATTAAATACCATTAAAAAGAAGTAAATACTTCTTACTTTGTGAATATTGATATAGTCCTCATATATTCATTTCTCCTTCATTTAACAGATTGCAACTCTTTTTCCTGAAGAGAAGGTACCATTTCATTCAATCAGAGATTTATTTTTCGTTCATATTTATAGTAGGCACTGTTTTAGTACTGGAGATACAACAGTAAATAAGAGAAAGTCCCTGCCCTTGAGGTCCTTCTAGTCTAGGAGGGGAAACAGGCAATAAAACATATATAATATGTCAGGTGGTGGTAAGTATAATGGAGAGAGATAGAGCAGACTGTGAGAACAGAGCCCTAAAGAAAGGGAGGTAACAAGACTGTACAGATACTGGGGGGAAGAGCTCTCTCTGTGTTCTCCACAGTGTCCGTACAAAGTAGGCATTAAATAAATCTTTTTAAAATTTTCTTTGTTAAGTCTAGGGTTTAGGAATGTGACAGTTACTTCATTTAACTTTGATGCTAATATGTGTTAAACTCATAATTCAGAGAAATAATTTTCAGTGAAGATATTATTTTTGACATTTAAACTTCAGCATGTTTAAAACACAGTTGACAGGGGCGCCTGGGTGGCTCAGTTGGTTAAGCGTCTACTTTTGGCTCAGGTCATGATCCTGGGGTCCTGGGACTGAGTCCCACGTCAGGCTCCCTGCTCAGTGGGAGCCTGCTTCTCCCTCTCTCTCTGCCCCTCCCTTGCTTGTGCGCTCTCTCTCTCTCTCTCTCTTGCTCTCTCTCAAATAAATAAAAATAAAATCTTAAAAAAACACAGTTGACGTTATCACATGTAGATTCTTTTAATTTTCAATAACCAAATCTATAAATATACCTACATCCTTACCCATTTTTTCCTTCTACTGTCTGATTTCAGTAGAAGAGACATTGCTTTCCTTATTCAAAACCAGTCTTTTCAGGTATACCCCATTTTAAACTGCTAATATTTTTTACAGCTTTATTGAGGTGTAGTTGACAAAAATTGTATATATTCAAGGTATTCCACATGATGTTTTGATATACACACATATTGTGACTCTCATTTTTGATGATTTATTCTCTTATCCTTTCTTTAACCTCTTTTTGGTTTGCTTCCAATCGGCACTTAAACATGCATAAGTCCCAGTTCTGTAAGAACAGGAAAACCAACAGCGGAAGAAAACCTACCCTTTGAGTATGTTCCTTTCCTCTATGTTTCTCAGTTTCTTCATAGCCAAATTTAATGCATAAGATATCTAATACTGGCTGACTTCATTTCTTTATCTTCTTTCTACTCACCCTTTTTCAGTCCACTCCTAGTCTGGGTTCCACTGCATCTACTCCACCAAGACAGTATCCATCCAAAGGATACTTTTAAACTTTTCATTCCTTGAGTTTTTACCATGTTTGACACTTTTGACCACACTTTCCTCTTCTTCCCTTTACATTGGTTAGAGGACCCTCCTCTTGTTTTTTTTTCTGCCAAAGCTATTAGTGTTCTTCCTTTACTTCTCTTTTTCTGTTCAGCTCTTAAATGCCCCTTAGGTCTGTGATCACCCCTTTTTCATTTTACATAATTCCTAGGCAGTCTCCTCTCTTCAAAAAGTCAGTTACCATCCATTTGCTCAAGATTCACAAATCAGCATCTTCAGCTCATATCTCTCTCCTGATCCCCAGATATGCATCCATTATGTATAGATTCCCTGTCTCTTTGATTGTATTATATTACCTTAAACTCAGTTTGTTCAAAACAGAGATCATCAGGGCACCTGGGTGGCTCACTTGGTTAAGCATCTGACTCTTGATTTCAGCTCAGGTCATGATCTCAGGGTTGTGAGATGGAGCCCTGTGTCAGGCTCTGGGCTGGGCGTGGAGCCTGCTTGAGATTCTCTCTCCCTCCCCCTCAGCCTCTCTCCCCTCCCCCTCTAAAAAAATTAAAAACCACAAAGATCATCTTCTCCATTATTTCTATCTCAAAAACAAACTGAATTTTCCTGTGTGTCCTATCTTCATAAATAATACCATCATTTGCCCAGTTGCTCAATTGACAGATTAGATTGTTAATTATATATTAATTTATTTAAGAAATATTTGAGTTCTACTGGTGTGCCAACCACTTTGTTAATTTCTGTGGGTAAATGGAAGTCAGTAGATAATTTCTCTGCCCTTAGAGAGTTTACAGTATAAAGAGGGATTTATTCAGCAATAAAATAACCACAGAAATACATTTTTCTCTCTCCACTGTCACTTCCATACCACCATCCTTTTGGCTAGATTATTTGAGTAGTTTATGAATCATTGTCCCCCTTGCCCTTCTCTAATTCATTCTCTATACAGCAACCAGAGTGATCCTTTAAAATTGCTAATCTGTTCATGTGCTTTACTCTTTAAAATCCTTCAGTGACATTTCTTTACCTTTAGGTTAAAGTTCAAAAGCCATAGCATAGTTAAAATCCCTGTGTAATCTAGTCCTTTGCTTCTTTTTCTAGCCTTAGAGGATTGCTTCACTGAGGCATTTGAGCTGAGCCTTGAAGTATGAGATGAATCTTAATAAACACAGAATAGAGGGAAGGAATTCCATCCAGGCTGAGGGAAGAAAATTTCAGGCTAAGAAAATAACATGAGGCAAGGCACAATATTCTGATACTGGTATAGATGTTGGTGTAACTGAGTCATATGGTGCATGAAAAGACAGGTATTGTTTAGTACTCTGGATGGTTTTGCCTGACTCAAACAGGCTTAAGCAGAAAGAGAGTTTATTGGCAAATATAATTGAACAACCTAAGGGGAAGTGGCTTCAGACATATGGGTTGGTGCTTGGGCTCAGAAGATGTCTCCAGGACCAAATTTCCCTCTTTACATCTCCAAACTTCACTTATTCTGGGTTGGCTTCAGGCTGTCCTCTGGTGGTGAAATATAGCAATAACAATAGCAGTTACAGTAGTAAAAAGCATATGTCTCTGCCCCAGAAGTCTCAGCAAAGTCTGTGGTACTTCAGTGGCTCTGTTTGGATCAATTTATGAGCCAGTCATTGTGAGCATCTGTGTGAGCTGCAGTTGTGTGCCTCATGGGTGGATCAACTCAAATGGACTGAAGTAACTGAAGTAGAATGAGTAGAAAGTAGGTGGATGTCCTAAAACAATAGATGCCTATTATGTAAGAACTCAGATCAGAAGGTCAGAAAAACTTTGACTCCTGTTTGAGGAAATATAACTTTGGCAGTTGAGTGAATGATAGAGGAAAGAGATAGTAGAGCAGTATGGAGGCTTTATCAATAGTCCATTGAAAGATAGTATAGGCTTTAATTAGGGAAAAGTCTGTGAGGAAGGGGAAGATGCAAGAGAGTGATTGCAGAGGTTCAATGGACAGTTTAGGTGACTGTCAAAAAGGCAGTTTCAGAGAGGCATTAGAATGTAAGATTCTCATGCTTTGTGCCTCTTTGACAATTAGCTCTTTAGTTAGAGAACGCAGGAATAGACCATATTTAGATGAGGAAAAGAATGAGTTTAGTTTAGGTCATTGCTGAATTTGAGGGACTGCTAAGATATCAACATGGGAAATGGAGAAAAGAGAAGTTCAAGTTCGGGGATTATAGACATTAGAACTGTGGATATGGGAATACTTCCTATATAATTAATAGGTGAAACATGACTGATGATACTGGATAGAGTAAAATGCATCAAAATCTTGGTGGTTACTATACTTAAGATAAATGGAAACTGGTGAAGGAGACTGAGAGAATCAATCAGAGAGGTAGAAAGAGGAGCCAGGTGAGTACTGCATCATGGAAACCAAAGGTGGCAAGAATTTTTCTTCATTGTGCTGAAGAAGGCAAGTTAGGATGAGTTTTGACAGTTATATGGGAAAAATACTCAATGACTTGGAAACAGGTGGAAGAAATGACTGCATGTCTTGAATGCCGGGCAGTAGACCCTCTGGGATATAGAGGACCCTCCAGAAATTATATTATTCTAACTTAGGGATATGTACTTTTGTTCTTGATTGTCTAGACTACTTTACAACTCTGTAAAAAGAGATAAAAGGCAAAGTGTAGATAAAAGTTATGGTGCTGGCCAGTCAGAATGGCTAAAATTAACAACTCAGGAAAACAACAGATGTTAGCAAGGATGTGGTGAAAGGGGAACCCTTCCTAGCCCTTCCAACCCACACTGTTGGTGGAAATGCAAACTGTACAGCTACGCTGGAAAACAGTATGGAGGTTCCTCAAAAAGTTAAAAATAGAGCTACCTTACAACCCAGCAATTGCACTACTAGGTGTTTATCCAAAGGATACAAATATAGTGATTCGAAGGGACACATGCACCCCTATGTTCATAGCAGCAATGTCCACAATAGCCAAAATATGGAAAGAGCCCAGATGTCCATCAACAGACGAATGGATGAAGAAGATGTGTGTGTATCAACAGATGAATGGATAAAGAAGATGTAGAAGATGTGCACACACACACACAGACACATATATACACACAGTGGACTATTTTCTTTTTTTAAAGATTTTATTTATTTATTTGAGAGAGAGAGAACGAGAGACAGAGAGCAGAAGAGGGAGGAGGGTCAGAGGGAGGAGAAGCAGACTCCCCGCCGAGCAGGGAGCCCGAGGCGGGACTCGATCCCGGGACTCCAGGATCATGACCTGAGCCGAAGGCAGACGCTTAACCATCTGAGCCACCCAGGCGCCCCCACACAGTGGACTATTATTCAGCCATCAAAAAGAATGAAATCTTGCCATTTGCAATGATATGGATGGAACTAGAGGGTATTATGCTAAGAAAAATAAGTCAGAGAAAGAGAAATATCATGATTTCACTCATGTGGAATTTAAGAAACAAAACAGATGAACATAAGGGAAAGAAAAAAATAAGATGAAATCAGAGGGAGACAAACCATAAGAGACTCAACTATAGGAAACAAACTGAGGGTTGCTAGAGGGAAGGTAGGTGGGGGGGGTGGGGTAAATGGGTGTGGGCATTAAGGAGGGCACTTGACAGAATGAATACCGGGTGTTATATGCAACTGATGAATCACTAAATTCTACCTCTGGGGGGAAAAAAAGTTACGGTGCTGGGAAAACTAAACAACTACATGAAAAAAAAAGAAACTGGACCACTTTTGTACACCATACACAAAAATAAACTCAAAATGGATTAAAGACCTAACTGTGAGACCTGAAACCATAAAATGCCTGGAGGAAAGTACAGACAGTATTTTCTTTGACATCAGCTGTAGAAACATTTTTCTAGAAGTCTCTTCAGGCAGGAGAAACAAAAGCAAAATTAAACTATTGGGACTGCACAAAAGTAAAAAGCTTTTGTGAAGGAAACTATAAAACAAAAAGGCAATCTGTGAAAGAAGAAGATATTTGCAGGTGATGTATCTGATAAAGAGTTAATATCCAAAATATATGAAGAACTTAGACAACTCAACACTCAACAATTTGATTAAAAATGGTCAGAGGACCTGAATAGACAGTTGTGTTTTTTTTGTGTTTTTTTTTTAAGATTTTATTTATTTATTTGACAGAGACACAGTGAGAGAGGGAACACAAGTAGGGGGATAGGAGAAGGAGAAGCAGGCTTCTTGTGGAGCAGGGAGCCTGATGCAGGGCTCAATCTCAGGACCCTGGGACCATGATCTGAGCTGAAGGCAGACGCTTAATGACTGAGCCACCCAGGCGCCCCTAGACAGTTTTCTAAAGAAGACATAGAGATGGCCAACAGACACATGATAAGATGCTCAACATCACTCATCATCAGGGAAGTGCAAATCAAAACCACAATGTGATTATCACCTCGCACCTGTTGGAATGGCTAAAATTAAAAACACAAGAAGCAGGTGTTGGTGAAGATGTGGAGAGAAAGGAACCCTTGTGCACTATTGGTTGGAATGCAAATTGCTGCAACCATTGTGGAAAACAGTATGGAGATTCTTCAAAAAATTAAAAATAGCTTCCTTTCCAACCAGGGCCTGGCAGAATGGCTCCCGCGAAGAAGGGTAGCGAGAAGAAGAAGGGCCGTTCTGCCATCAACGAGATAGTGACCAGAGAATATACCATCAACATTCACAGGTGCATCCATGGGGTGGGTTTCAAGAAGCATGCCCCTCGGGCACTCAAAGAGATCCGGAAATTTGCCATGAAGGAGATGGGAACTCCAGATGTATGCATTGACACGAGGCTCAACAAAGCTGTCTGGGCCAAAGGAATGTTCCATACCGTATCCATGCGCAGTTGTCCAGAAAACGTAACAAGGATGAAGATTCACCAAACAAGCTCTACACACTGGTTACCTATGTACCTGTCACCACTTTCAAAAATCTACAGACAGTTAATGTGGATGAGAACTAATCACTGATTGTCAAATAAAGGTATAAAACCACAAAAAAAAATTAAAAATAGAAATACCATATGATCCAGTAATTCCATTACTGGGTATTTACCCAAAGAAAATGAAAACATCTTCTACATCTAATTCAGAGAGATGTATATACCTCTGTGTTTGTTGTAGCATTATTTACAATAGCCAAGACATGGAACCAACGCATGTGTCCACTGGTAAGATAAATGGATAAGGAGATGTGGTGTACATACACACACACACACACACACACACGCCCAGTGGAATTTTACTCAGCCATAAAAAAGAATGAAATCTTGCCATTTTCAACAGTATGGATGGACCTAGAAAGTATAATGCTAAGTGAAATAAGTCAGTCAGAGGAAGACAAATATCATATGATTTCACTCATATGTGGAATTTAAGAAATGAACAAAGGAAAAAGAGTCCAACGAAAAAACCAAACTCAAACACAGAGAACAAACTGGTGGCTGCCAGAGGGAGGTGGGTGTGGAGGTGGGTGAAAGAGTAAAGGGAATTTAGAGTACACTTATGTTGATGAGTACTGAGAAATGTATAGGGTTGTTGAATCATTACAATGTACACCTGAAACTAATAGAACACTGTGTTTAATTACACTTGAAATACAATTTTTTAAAAAGTTAAGATTTAGAAAACTGATAACAGAACAAATGTTTCCTGTCCATACCAATGTAAATTATTCCTATTCATGTCATGCAAATGAATTTTGTAGCGTGAGCATTGTAAATCTCTGTATGTCCAATTCTCATTTGAACCAATTTTAGCATCTTACTGATTCCTTAATTCATTATAATGAATTAAATAAAATCTCTGCCATATATTTAATATTTTTATGAGAATCATGATTTTACTGTTTTGAAAATTACACTTTAACTGTTATAAAGGCCTTTGGTAAACTTTGAAAGAGTAGTTTCAATGTAGCTGTAAGATCAGAAATCAGATTATATAAGGGGTTACCGATTTTTGTGTGTGTGGCTGATGTGGGGGAGGAGGGCAATGATTGAGGGATTGATGAGAGTTTTTATGGGAGAGGTAAGACATAAATCTTACCAGATTCTGGACAGGCTGAAGAAAGTGAATTTTGGGCACATCACCAGACTTACGGTCAAGACAGGATGATAAATAGGAAATGTATAGATAACGTGAGGCCCCAATGTAGCGTTCTTTGAATGACAGACTAAAGTGAGTTTAGAATATCTGGCTCTCTAGATTCTAATCCCTACTTTCTTACTGAGTAGTAGTGGTACTGATTTTGGGTAGGTCACTCACCCTTCATTTTATTCATTTAGGAGACATTAAGAGCCTGTTTTGCAGGGCCCTGGGGATACAAAGATTAAAGTCAAGGTTCCTGCCCATAGGGAAACTTTCACACCATTAAAGGACAAATAATTAGAATATAGAATGTTAAATAGGACCTCTGTAGAAATATGCAAATCTTGGGAGCACAGAGGAGAGAGAACCCTGGGGGAAGGAGAGGGAGAAATTAGGAGTAGAGGTGATTAGTGTTTGTGTGGAGGGGGGGAGTGGGTGGGAGGAAGGAGGGAGTGAAATACTGGTTTGAGAGAAGTTCCAGAGATTCTTGAGTCAGTGTCCTAATACGAAAAGGGAAGTACGAAAAAAGCTCTGATATCTGATACCATTGGGACCAGCAATTAGTTTTCTGAAAAAGGCAAACATAAAAAAGAACACTTACATAAATGTATGTTAATTTGACAACTTTTGATGTAAGACAAAATTCCAGATCTCAGTTCTCCTACTCACTTCTTTATCCACATTTATTCGTTAGGTGATCTTGTCTAGTCACATACTTGAATGCCTCATGATTTCCTATCATGCATTTCCTGCCCTGACCTCTATCTTGAGCTCCAGACCCACATATCCAGTGTTTTTATTTGGATTCCAAATAAATATCTTCAGCTTGGTTTTGCCTCCATCTTCCCCACCTACCATGGTTTCTCTGTATCACAATAAATGGCAACATTTACCTTGGTGCTCTGCAAAATCGTAGGAGCCATCTTTTTTTCATTTCTTTTTTCCCTCACAACCTCATGTCTAGTCCTTTAGCAGTTATTATGGCTTTTCCTTAAAAAATAACTTTCATATCCTTTCAGATCTCACCATTCCATTGCTATTATACTGTCCAAGTCACCAATTTTTTTTTTTTTCAGGACATTGCAATAGCCTCCTAACTTTTCTACTTCAATTTTTATACCTGTCTTCCTGGTCTGTTCCATGTGGAAGCCAGAGGAATATTTTAAAAACCTTAATCAGATCAGGTCATTTCTATGCTCAAAATCTTCCCATGGCTTCCAAGGTGTTTGCATTTTCTGCTTCTCTATGTGGAATATTATCTCAGACCTTAGCAGGGCTCATTCCTTCAATAGCCATTCTCAAAGAGACCTTTTCTGACCATCCTATGTAAAGTAATTGCCCCTACTTCTACATACCTCCCACTTTTCCCTGTCTCCTTGCCCTGTTTTAATGGCATCTATCACTACCTGAAATTATGCATTTATTGATTTACTTCTTTGTTGTCTTACTTCTTCAGCAAATTACACAAAAGGGGTTGATTCATTGTTGCTTCCTCATTATTCATTATTGGCTCTTTAACCCTATAATAGTGGTTCTCATTGGTTGGTCCAGAGATGCTTATGGGTTCTTGAGACTCTTATAGTTAAGCCAAAACTATCTTCATTTATAATAATACTAAGACGTTATTTGACTTTTTAACTGTCACTTACATGTGTATAAAGTAAGTTTTCCAGATGCTGGTAAGTAATGACATTATTGCTGTGATGGCTAATGGAATGTGTGCGCATACAGTCTTGCATTTTAAAATTTTCTCAGCTTTAATTTCTCACATAAATGTTGGTAGATATTACCTATAAGACAAAGCTCTTTGGGATTATTCAGTAATTTTTAAGAATATAAAAGGTCCTGAGACCAAAAAGTTAATACAGGTATTCAACATGTACCTGTAGGTTGAGTGTATAAATGAATATTGTTCTGCTGATTTCATTGATGGAGTTTCATGTTGGCTTTCATGCATAAATTACACCCATAGTCTGATAGTGCCTATTTTTTTTTAAAGTTGATGAAAACCTTAAAGACTCTTGTGAAGCAAACTTGAGTACATTTCTTTGGTACATTTTTTCTTATGATATATTATAAATATTTTATCCACAGGAAATTAGAAACTTTTTTAGTGATTCACCTTTTATCGAGCCATTTTGAAGCATTCAGTTTAGTTTTCAATAAAACAGCTTTTTTAAAAATGAAGTATACTTAACATAGTGTTACATTAGTTTCAGGTGTACAACATAGTGATTTGACAAACTGCTTTCTTTTTACACTCATTTAATCAGTAATTAATTAAAAATTAAATTATGTGATTAGTTAAGTTCAACTGACATAAGCAGGTTTGACTCTTTTTTTTTTTTTTTAAAGATTTTATTTATTTATTTGACAGAGAGAGACACAGTGAGAGAGGGAATACAAGCAGGGGGAATCGGGGAGGGAGAAGCAGGCTTCCCGCGGAGCAGGGAGCCCGATGCGGGGCTCGATCTCAGGACCCTGGGATCATGACCTGAGCCGAAGGCAGACGCTTAACGACTGAGCCACCCAGGTGCCCCAGGTTTGACTCTTGATATGCCTAGAACTTTAACTGATTGAAACAGGAATCAGATGTGCTAGAAAGTGATAGCTTGCTTTTCTCAAGCTGAAATTAGTCTTGGCCATCAGTGAGTGTTGGCCTCTGTTTTACAGAGGATTTGGAGGGATTGTATGATTTCTGTGATGGTATTAGGAAAAATAATTACTAGTACTATAAAAGATGTAACTAAGGTTTTTAAGATTTGACATTTTAAGATTTGACATTTTAAAGCTCTCACATATTTTTGTTTTGGGTTGCTTACTTGTTTTAATTGGATATTAGGGTTTCCTAGAAATGAAAGAAGGAAAAATGCTATTTTAAAAAATGGGATTCTATTGACTGTAGTTACTTTTGCCATTTTTATCTTATTCCAGCCTTACCTCTCAGTAGCAACAATAACAACAAACTAAATATCTTGATGACATATGTGGTGTCTTTAAGTTTTGCTGTTTTAAGTGATAATGTATAAATAGAATGACTTAGGGCGCCTGGGTGGCTCAGTCGGTTAAGCGACTGCCTTCGGCTCAGGTCATGATCCCAGGGTTCTGGGATCGAGTCCCGCATCGGGCTCCCTGCTCTGCGGGGAGCCTGCTTCTCCCTCTCCCACTCCCCCTGCTTGTGTTCCCTCTCTCGCTGTGTCTCTCTCTGTCAAATAAATAAATAAAAAATCTTTAAAAAAAAAAATAAATAAATAGAATGACTTAGTATTAAATTACTGTATAGTGTATACTCACTCTGTGTATTAGAGAATGTGCCTGCCAGTCCTTTTATTGATATTAACATGCGATGGGTGGTCAGATTCTCACTTTAGAGTTAACATACCTTTTTTATTATAGGATTTAGTGTTGCTATTTTTTGTAATGAGGGTCATAACCTTGGGTCATATAATAGGAATAGAAAGCAAAGATTGAATCAATGGAAGAGAAATACTAAAAAGGATTTTGTGATATATATGAGAGGTTTTAGAAAAGGAGGAGACAGATGATTCCAAGTTTTGGGATCACAGAAAGGGAGACAAAGTCAAAAGGAGCTAGTTTGGGGGTTAGAATGATAAACTTGGTTTAAGGTGTATCAAAGTGAGGGTAATGGATGGGGCACCTGGGTGGCTCAGTCAGTTAAGTGTCAGACTCTGATTTCAGCTCAGGTCATGATCTCAGGGTCTTGAGATCAAGCCCTGCGTGGAGCCTGTTTAAGATTCTCTCTCTCCCTCTCCCACTGCCCTTCCCCTCCCACCCCCCGCTTGCGCACGTTCTTTCTCTAAAGAGCAACAACAACAATAAAAACCAAATAAAATTGTAAAAAGATATTTATCTATATGCTTTTCTAATACATTTATGTTTTCAGTTATACATAAAAATTTTTCTTCTATCTAGAATTTATATTGACACTGAGGTTGAACTTTTACTTCTTTTACCTCAAACGATGGTCATTTCCTCCAAAATGGTGGTCAGTCTTTCCATCAGTACTAACTAATTAATATCTCTACTGAACTGTTATCTTAACTATATACTAAATTTTTAACATTTTGAGGTTTGTTTCTAGCCCATTTAAATTAAAAATTTTTTTTTCTGATGAAGACTGATAATTATAAATCAAATAATATGAAGAAAGTATCTCTACAGTATCACTCCTAAGAAGTATGCTATTGGTAATAGTTTTAAAAATATGAAAATGTGAATTCATATGAATATGTGTACATATTTGTATGTAAATTTTGGCATCTCTATTAAAAATGTGAGTAATTCGGGGCACCTGGGTGGCTCAGTCATTAAGCATCTGCCTTCTGCTCAGGTCATGATCCCGGGGTCTTGGGATCGAGCCCTGCGTCAGGCTCCTTGCTCGGCAGGAAGCCTACTTCTCCCTCTCCCACTCCCCCTGCTTGTGTTCCCTCTCTCACTGTGTCTCTCTCTGTCAAATCAAATCTTTAAAAAAAAAAAATGTAATTCATTGACCATTGCTTTGGGAGTTAATTTTGTTAGGTTTGTGATAATGTGATCCTGTTAGCCTTGTAAAATAAATCTGTAACATTACATCCTTTTTATGCTCCCTAACAGAATAAATAGCAGGGATTTTATGTTCTATAAAGGTTTGCTAGAATTTGGGGCACCTGGGTGGCTCAGTTGTTAAGTGTCTGCCTTCGGCTCAGGTTGTGATCCCAGTATCCTGGGATTGAGGCCCGCATCGGGCTCCCTGCTCAACCTCTCCCACTCCCCCTGCTTGTGTTCTGTCTCTCACTCTTGCTGTCTCTCTTTCAAATAAAAAAATAAAATATTATTAAAAAAAAAAAAAAAGGTTTGCTAGAATTCACCCATAAAGTCTTTTGGGTTGGGGGCTTTTGGGAGGAGAAAGGTTCTTTTTGTAGATATCTCAGGGTACCTACCTGCGCAGTTCACACATTATACTGTCCCTGTCAAAACCCTTACTGAAAGGATGAATTTAGCTTTTTTTTAGTAGCTTATGACTCTGTACTCTATTTTTTGTCTTTCTCCTGTGGACAGTTTATTGGATCTAGAGTTGTACCTTACCCAAGCTCTACCAGTTTGGAATTTGGAAGTTTCAAAAAGGCACATAGAGACTCTAGTTGGTAGGTATTGGGCCTTGACATTGAGCAGGCATAAAAAGCTAGGAATCTTACATAGAAAAGTGATTGTAGAGGGCGCCTGGGTGGCTCAGTTGGTTAGGCGACTGCCTTCGGCTCAGGTCATGGTCCTGGAGTTCCGGGATCGAGTCCCGCATCGAGTCCCGCATCGGGCTCCCTGCTCGGCAGGGAGTCTGCTTCTCCCTCTGACCCTCCTCCCTCTCATGCTGTCTCTCATTCTCTCTGTCTCAAATAAATAAATAAAATCTTAAAAAAAAAAAAGAAAAGTGATTGTAGAAAGAAAAAAAAAATGGGCACATGTATAGAAAGAACAAATGAGACCATTCAGTTCCAAAAGGGAGCAGGAATCCTGGGTTCCTAACATTATAGAATCCTTAGCTGACTATACTCCCTGAGTACAGGTTCTGTGAGATACCCCAGTATTTTCCCAATACTTTTTTTTTCTTTGGCTTGACTTAGTTTGAGTAGATTTCTGTTTATTGCAGTGAAACAAGTCCTGACTTAGATCATCTTTGTCATACTTTTCAGTTCCATTGGTGTTTATTAATTTTCTTAGGTTTTCTTTTCAGTCAGTTTGGTCATTTAATTTGATAATAATTCATATTTTCCTAATGTCTACCATTTAATCTAGTTTTGTATTTTCATATGTATTGCTAAAGTTGTGTGCCCCATTCTTTTATTTTAATAATCACCAGAATTGCTGTTATAGTCCCTTTTTCACGATTACTAATAGGTATTTGTATTTTTGTCTCTTTTTTTGTTTGTTTCTTAGTTAGATTGCCAGATGCTTTTCAATTTTATTGATCTTTTGAAAGGACAGTTCTTACAGAAGGAATACAGAATATTGTCAAAGAGTTACTTTTAGAAAAAGCATCAGGCCCAGATAGGTTCATAGTTGGGTTCTACAGAACTTTTAGGAATATGTAAATTTAGTGCCATGAAAAGCACTGTTCTAGAGCATAATAAAAGAGGAGGAATCTATAGTCCAATATTATTTAGGAATAAAATATACATATTTATCAAATAGAATACAAAAATCATATTTAAAGATACGCTCTACATGCATATTGAAAATGCAGGGGTAATTCAGTATTAGAAATACAGTGATATAATCTCTATACTAATAGACCAAAGAAAAATCACAAGAGCATCTTCAGATGTCAAGATGTTTAGTAAATGGGTTAATTGGTCTGACAATTTTTATTTTATAATTTAAGCTTATTTGCATTTGTTGTAATTACCAGGGCATTTAGATTTATATCCACCATCTTATTTTCTTTTTTTTTTTTCTGTCCTGCCTGCTTTATCTTCCCTTCTTTAAAATTAATTGTTTTAACTTTTTTTCATTTCTTTATACTAGCTTTAAATTACACATAATTTTAACTTCTTTTAGTATTTATCCTAGAAATTACTACAGGCACACTGATCAGTGTCTAAAGTTAATCAATAACTCTGCCCCTTTTTAGCTAATACAAGGCCCTTGAAACACTTAAAATTTTAAAGTCCAATTAGTTTCCTGACTTACATACTAATTATCTCTCTCTTTTTAGCTTTTAAGTAGGCTCCACACCTAGCATGGAGCCCAATGTGGGGCTTGAACTCAGACCCTGAGATCAAGACCTGAGCTGAGATCAAGAGTTGGACGCTTAACTGACTGAGCTACCCAGGCACCCCTTCTTTTTTGCTTTTAAAAAATCCAAAATACAGTCTTTGCTGTTTTATAAGGCTAATGTTTATTTACCTACATATTTCTACCTTCTGTGTTCCTTATTCCTTCTAGCATCTCAAATCTTGCACTTGAAATCACTTTCTCTTACATTAATAATATCTTTTTGAATGCTCTATAGTGAAAGACTGCTAGTGGCACACTCAAGTTTTGTTTGTCTAAAGGTACTGTCTTTCTGTCCTTATTTCCGCTGGGTATAGAATTCTAGGTTGACAATTATTTTCTTTCAGCATATTAGAGATGTAGTAGAGTCAGCTGCCATGCCTGCTGCTACTTTACTGAGGGTGGTTTTTTTTTTTTTTTAAAGATTTTATTTATTTGAGAGAGAGAATGAGAGACAGAGAGCATGAGAGGGAAGAGGGTCAGAGGGAGAAGAAGACCCCCCGCTGAGCAGGGAGCCTGATGCGGGACTCGATCCTGGGACTCCAGGATCATGACCTGAGCCGAAGGCAGTCGCTTAACCAACTGAGCCACCCAGGTGCCCTATTGAGGGTGTTTTTGTTTAATTTTAAATCTTCTCTTTTTTTGGTATGTTCTTCAGCTTTTCAATAATGGATCTTGGTGCTTTGTTTTGTTTTGTTTTTTTACATTCATTCCTCTTGATTTGTAAGGCTCCTTGAACGTTTGAGTTAGTATCTTTAATCAGTTCTGAAAATTCTTCAGCTGTTAACTTTTCGAATAGTGCTCCTACCTCATTCTCCTTTCTCCTTTTGGAATTCCATTTGTACACTTGTTAGATGTTTTCACTGCATTCTTAATGTCTTACTTCTCCATACTTTCCATTTTTTGCTTCTCTGTTTCATTTTGTAAAATTTCTTTATATCAGCTTTCCATTACATAATTCTCTTTTTAACTGTATCATTGTTTTATCTCAATTATATTTTTTATAGAGTTTTCTTTCATTCTTTTTCACATATCTGAAAAAAAAAAATTTACTCCATTTTTTACTCCCTAAACTTACTGTTTTTGGTTCTTGCTTGTTTGCTTGCTTTTGTTTATTTTTTTTTAACTTTAAACGTATTGATTAAATTATATTTTCCCTGCTTTCAAAATGTACCCAAGCTCAGACCGTGTCTCATAATTATCTTGACCAAAGCCACTGCATAGAATGTTGCAATAGTTTCCTTTTAGAGTTCCCTGGTTCTTCCTTTTCTCTCCTTTAACGTGTTATGATCCTTCATAATCATAAGTAAGATTAATTCTGTAATGACATCTCAGAATAAAATGTGATGTCCATATAATACTTTATAAGATATTGTGTGAACTGGAACTTGGTAACTTTCTAACCTAATTTCTTAGCACTCTACCTTTCACTAAGCTGTAGCCATACTAATCTCTTGAATATTCTTCCAAAGATACTATGCATATTCATCTGAATTATACATATGCTATTCCCTCTGCACAGAATGTTTTTCTTCCAGTGTGACTTGTTCCCTCACTTTCCTTTAGGTCTCTGCATAAGTGTTCCATTATCACTGAGGATTTACTTGACAATTTTATGTGAAATAACAATCTCCATTCCTTTATTGTATAAAATCGCCATTTCCTCTTTAATCTTGTATTATTCAGTTATTACCATCTGACTCATTCCTTTATTTTTCTGTCTGCATCCCTCCCTCACTAAAATATAAGCTACATAATAAATGGTAGGAATGTCTTTTTTTTTTTTTAATAACTATGTCCCTAACATCTAGTGCAGTTCATAGTACATAATAGGTTCTCAAAACATATTTATTGAAGGAAAAATGATTACATGGCATTGTTCAAAGGATTGCCATTGTGGTGAGAGTAGGTACTGTCATTTTGGGAAGGAGTCACAAATCTAATTATAATACTGTGGTTTACTATCTTTTTTTTTTAAAGGTTTTATTTATTTGAGAGAGAGAGAGAGAGATCATGAGCAGTGGGGAGGGGTAGAGGGAGAAGCAGACTCCCCACAGAGCAGGAAGCCTGATGCAAGACTTGATCCCAGGACCTGGGGATCATGACCTGAGCTGAAGGCAGACACTCAACCGACTGAGCCACCCAGGCGCCCTGTGGTTTACTTTCTGTGAACTTCTTGATTTCTTCTTTTTTTTCCCCCTTATTTTTTTTGGGGGGGCGGTGTTCTTATTTGGTTACGATTGGGAAAAACCACTGGCAAACTTGAGATAGTTGTGTGCAATTTAGGTCATAGATCAGAAAAATCAGTATAACTTGCAGCATTTTTGAATATTTTTCAGAAAAGAAATTTCTTTCAGGCTAACTACAGAAAGTCATTATATATAGCTCTCTAAGATAGTTTGCCTTTTACAAATGTTTAACAGATTTTATTTAATTCCCTGTAAGTCTCCTAAAGCCCCCAAATAGCTCTCTTACCTGATTTTGCTGGTCCTTTTGAAGGCAAAATGCAGTGCTCTCTAAAAATAGACAAAGATTAGTATGAGGCCTAGATTACAAATACTTTTTTTTTTTTTTTTAAGATTTTATTTATTTGCGAGAGAGAGAATGAGAGACAGAGAGCATGAGCGGGAGGAGGGTCAGAGGGAGAAGCAGACTCCCTGCTGAGCAGGGAGCCTGATGTGGGACTCGATCCCGGGACTCCAGGATCATGACCTGAGCCGAAGGCAGTTGCTTAACCAACTGAGCCACCCAGGCACCCCTAGATTACAAATACTTTTATGTGATTTTTTTAAAATGAGGTTGGAATAAATTACATATACATGTACTAGTGTAATTCAGTTCCAGAAGATAAATGATACTGCTGTTAAAGATCATCTTACACTGCTGTTATAAAGTACAATGCTATGATAGTAAAAGACCCATACATATCAAACATCTTTGTGAAACCTTACAGTCCTCCGTAACAGATTTGACTTTTCTGTCTTTCCTCAGTGCCATGAAGTTTTATAACACTTTCAATAACTAATAGTTTATTTTTATACCTTATTTTCATTAAATTTGGGAGGCCTTAAGGAATATGAATTTATATTTATTATTGTATCTCAAGAAAATGCTCAAATGTTGATTTAAAGAATGAATGAATGATTGAAAGTGCTTCTGATATGCTTTTTTGTATTTTATTAGTCACTGGTAATTTACTATGGAAGCATCAAAATGGTATGGAGCATCCTACTAGGGGCCAGAAAGATAGTAGAAATTAATACAGGCTGAAATGTGACTTTTTACCTAAATAAGATACTGTAGTTTGCACAATTAGTTCATTAAGTGCACTTCTGTTATTATTTTTTCTTTATTTAGAATATGTTTTTTTTGTATGATTATGTAATACCTGTGTGGTCAGGGAACATTTCTTATTTTCAGATGTGCAAACACATGCAGTTAGAGTTTGTGGACCATGACAGGTCCAGACCCTCTTTTTTGGAATTTAAGAAAGGTTTCTCTCCTCTTCACCCTGCACTGAAAACTGTGTCATATTAGTGGCTATCTTAATTGGATATTTTTCATTCTTCCATTTTTCTTCTTTTCTTTAGAGCCCTTACATTGACCTCCCATTAGTCCTCTTCATCCAGGTGTCTGTCCCTTTCTTTCCCTTCCAATCCACCATTCCTTGCCTTCATTCTTCCTGCCTCCTAACTTCCTAATTGACATCTAGACATCCATTTGTAAGTTTGGTTAGTTTGTCCTTTCAAAGGCTGATTGTTTCATCCATGTCATTCTTTCAGAGATCTGTCTTACAAAGACCTATCCTTTCTGCCAAGCTTTCTTCCTTAGTCTGTCTCCTTCTTTTGTGAGTGTGTGTGTGTGTGTGTGTGTGTGTGTGTGGGCATGTGCATCCTGCAATTCTTTTTCCCAACCTCCTTCCCCTTGCCATCTTCTGCCTAGTTCTCCTCATAGTCTCCCCTATATCCTCCCAGTTTTTCCAGCTTCTCTTACTATTCTTTCTATTTTCTTTCCCCCTATGTATCTCTCTCTTACTCTTGAGTCCATTCCTTTTTTATCTCCTCACTTCCTTGAGACTTTCCTTCTACAACTCCTTTTCTTTTTACTTCTATCCATCTGTCATTTCATCCATACATCTGGCCTTACAGCTGTTAATACCATTTATACAATGAATCCCAAGTTTATGTCTAGCTATCAAGATATCTTTCCTGAATAGCAGGGTTACATATGTCATTTAATAATTAACGACTCCACTTGGATATCTAATAGACACCTCAAACCAAATATATGTAGACCTGAACTCCTGAGCATTTCTGCTTCTGGAAATGGCTGATTAGGTTGTCTTAGGCCAACTTAACTGCTAAAAGCATGTAGAAAACCTGAAAAAAAAAATCTCTTTGAAGTTATTGGAGAGTTACAAAGTTATTAAGAGTTGGTGGAATAAGATCTAGAAGAAAAGGAAAATGAAGACAATTGAACCTGGCATTTGATGCTGCTTTTTCCTTAATGCAGAAGTCACGTGTTTTTTTTTTTTAAGATTTTATTTATTTATTTGACAGACAGAGACAGAGAGAGAGGGAACACAAGCAGGGGGAGTGGGAGAGGGAGAAGCAGGCCTCCCGCTGAGCAGAGAGCCCGATCAGACGCTTAATGACTGAGCCACCCAGGCGCCCCAGAAGTCACTTTTGAAAATTAAAATTGTGACTAAGAAGCTGAGCAGAATTTCCAGCAGTTTCATGGGGCCAGAAGGGGAAAATAGTGGAGTTCAGAGCCTACCAAGGAATAAAGGCCCTTGAAAATTCTCAACTTTGGCTTGGGATCCTTGAAGGGCAATATTCTAGGAGCAGAGTTTGAATACAACAGCCTGTTGAAGCACTGAAATCCAGCATTAAATCAACTTAATTATTGATTGATTAATGGTCTTAGACTTTATTTTAGAAGTGCTACAAACAAAAGTTAATAATTCTATAAAGAAGACTATAGTTTTTTTTTTTAAGATTTTATTTGAGAGAGAGCGTGCGCGTGTGAGCACAAGCGGGGGGAGGGGGGAAGGCAGAGGAAGAGGGAGGGGGACAGGCAGACTCCCCACTGAGCACAGAGCCTGATGCAGAGCTCAATCTCAGGACCCCGAGATCATGACCTGAGCTGAAGTCAGACACTTAACCGACTGAGCCACCTAGGCAACCCTATAGTTTTTTTAGATACATAATGCTTGGCATGCAGTAAAAAATAACCAGGCATACTAAAAGACAAGAAATTACTGAAACCCTGAATAAATGAAGGAAGAAAATAATTAGAAGCAAACCTGTAAGAAATCCAGATATTAGAGTAATTAATCATGGACTTTAAAACAATCATGATTAATATTTTCAAGAAATTGGATAAAAGAGAATCTTGGAAAAAAGCTATGAAAAAATCAAGTAATATTAGAAATGAAAAAATAAAATAGCTGAAATTGTTAGCGAATAGGTTTGACAGAAGATTAGATGTAGCTGAGGAAAGAATTAGTAAACTGAAAGATAGTTCAGAAAAAAATAGACTGAAGCAGAGACACATTAGATGGAAAATGTACAAGTGTGTGAGAGACATATAGGACATGGCAAAGAGGTCTAGCATATTTGTATTGAAATTCCAGAAGGAGAGGAGAGAAAGTCATCCAGGAGTAGCAGATCAAATGTGAAGAATATTCTAGAAAGGGTTTGTCAGGCAAAAGAAAAAGATTCTAGATAGAAATACAGAAGAGTGGGGCACCTGGGTGGCTCATTTGGTTAAATGTCTGTCTTGGGCCAAGTCGTGATCCTGGAGTCCTGGGATCGAGCCTCGCGTCTGGCTCCCTGCTCAGTTGAGTCTGCTTCTCCCTCTTCCTCTGCTTCTCCCCCCGATAGTTCTCTCTCTCTCGGCTTACTCTGTCTCAAATAAATAAATAAGATCTTAAAAAAAAAAGAAATACAGAAGTTAAGTAATAGAAACTGTTAGTATGTGGATACTGAATGAATAAGTGAATGAATGAATACCAACAGTTCAAAGTAATAAGAATATCTTTTGTGTATGTATCTATGTTAAATGGAGTTAAATGGAGTCAGTATATTCTACGATCTTTGCATTGTTAGAGAATCAATAAAAATACAAATTTATATTGGACTTTAAGAAATTAGGGATTATATTTTGATTTATAGGTAACCTCTAAAAGAAGTTATAACAACCTAAGAGTGGAGGAAAATGGCATAGTAAAAAAATAATTTAAAAGAAGACAAGAAAGGAGGCATAGAACAAGTGAAACAAATATTAAGAAGGTAAATTTAAAACCTATGGATGTCAGTAACTCTATTAATTATAAATGGACCACATTTTCCAATTAACAAAGATGGTTTGAATTAAAAAAACTGTGAGATTTTGAGCTATGAAATTTCTGTTTTTATAGGTCAAAAACAGTATAATATTAGCAATTTCATGTGGTTCAACCTAAAATATGGTGTTTATAAGAAATACACCTTAAATGTGGAGCTTAAGATGGGCTGAAGTTAAAAAAGCATGGAAAAAGATATGCCTGTGCATACACTAATAGAAAGGTGGTATGGTGTTACTAATATCAGATAAAGTAGAATTTAAAGCAAAGAAGCATTATTATTAGAGACATAGAGGGATATTTCATGGATATTAAAATGGTCAGTCCTCAAGGAAGATATTTAGATCTAATTTTATGTGTGAGACATAGCCCCAAAATGCAAAAAGCCAAAACTGATAGAACTAAAAAGAGGGGTGCCTGGGTGGCTCAGTTGGTTAAGTGTCTGCCTTCAGCTCAGTCCTGGGATGGAGCCTCTGCTCAGCAGGGAGTCTGCTTCTCCCTCTGTCCCTCTCCCTGCTCCTTTTCTTTCTCTTTCTCACACACTCTGTCTCTCTCTCAAATAAATAAATACAATCTTATAAAAAATACCTTAAAAAAAAAACTAAAAAAAAAAACTAAAAAGAAAAATAAACTCATAATCACAGAGGGATATATAAATATATTCCTTTCAGTAACTAAGATTATTTGACCATAGAGTTGAGGGTCCATATCTGGGCTCTCTATTCTGTTCTGTTGGTCTATATGTCTGTTTTTGTGCCAGTACCATACTGTCTTGGTGATCACTGCTTCGTAATATAGCTTGAAATTGGGAAACGTGATGCCCCCAACTTTGTTTTTCTTTTTCAACATTTCCGTGGCGATTCGGGATCTTTTCTGATTCCATACAAATTTTAGGATTGTTTGTTCCAGCACTTTGAAAAATGTCATTGGAATTTTGATTGGGATGGCATTGAAGGTATAGATTGCTCTGGGTAGCATAGACATTTTAACAATGTTTATTCTTCCGATCCATGAGCATGGAATGTTGTTCCATCTTTTTGTGTCTTCTTCAATTTCTTTCATGAGTGTTCTGTAGTTCCTAGAGTATAGATCCTTTACCTCTTTGGTTAGGTTTATTCCAAGGTATCTTATGGTTTTTGGTGCTATTGTAAATGGAATCGTTTCTCTAATTTCTCTTTCTACAGTTGCATTGTTAGTGTATAAGATAGCAACTGATTTCTGTGCATTGATTTTGTATCCTGCCACATAACTGAATTGCTGTATGAGTTCTAGTAATTTGGGGGTGGAGTCTTTTGGGTTTTCCACATAAAGTATCATGTCATCTGTGGAAAGAGAGAATTGACTTCTTTTTTGCCAATTTTGAATACCTTTTATTTCTTTTTGTTGTCTGATTGCTGTTGCTAGGACTTCTAGTA
>NC_138373.1:146035204-146085607 GCF_054177405.1 Leptonychotes weddellii | reverse complement strand
GAGACTATGGACTCTGAGAAACAAACTGAGGGTTTTAGAGGGGAGAGGGGTGGGGGGATGGGTTAGCCCGGTGATGGGTATTAAGGAGGGCACGTACTGCATGGAGCACTGGGTGTTATACGAAAACAATGAATAGGGGATCACCACCTCAAATACTAATGACTAACATAACATAATAAAATAAAATTAAAAAATAAAAATAAAATCTTAAAAAAAAAAATAAACTGCTATTACAAAGTACTTAATAGTTCCTAAAAGATCCAGATCAGTCATATTCTTTGTAAAACTTTACTACAGATATTTCTCAGCCTAATTGCCTTCCTTTATATGTCCTTTAACAATAGGGACTTCAAAAACAAAACAAAATAATAGGGACTTCAATAATACAGTGTATTAATTACTATAATAAATTTGCTGCATGTCTTATTCTCATTAAACTTGGAGGCTCTGAGAACTAGAAATCTGGATTTATTTTTTGTGTCCTGTGTAGGTGCCCAAATGTTGGTTGTATAAATGAAAGACTACACTTCAGAATATGTGATTCTACATTTTATTAGATTGCTAATAATTAACTCTCAAATGTCTCTAAAAAGAGTAAAAGTTAATGTGAATCTAAATCAGTCTCTTTACCAAATAAGAAATGGTGATATATTTTGGGTTCATTTAGTTTTACTTCATAAATTTCTCTAAGCATAGAACAAGTTCTGTGTATGGTTATATAGCATGCATCAAAAAAGAGACATTTCTTACTTTCAACTGTGAAATCAAGTCTGGGATGTGTTTGAGGTCCGTGACTGGTTCATAACTCACTATTAGTAATTAAACCAAACTGACCCTTTTTTTGTTACTGAAAACTTAGGATTCTCAAATTTCAGTTGGATTGTTCCTTCCTACCTCTGTCCTATTTCCCGCTTTTTCTCTCTTACCATCCTGTCCCCCACTCCTTGTCTTTCTGTCCGTTCTTGCTTCTCTACCCCATCATTCTTTGCATTTTTGTCCCATATACTCTTGCTTTTTTTTATTATTATGTTCAGTTAGCTACTGTATAGTACATAATTAGTTTTTGATGTAGTGTTCAATGATTCATTAGTTAAGTATAACACCCAGTGCTCATCACAGCACGTGCCCTCCTCAATACCCATCACCCTGTTACCCCCTCCCCCCACCCTCCTCCCCTCTGAGACCCCCAGATTGTCTCTCGGGGTCCATAGTCTCATTGTTCATCTCCCTCTCTGATTTCTGCCCCTTTGGATTTCCCTCCCTTCCCCTGTGGTCCTCCGTGCTATTGCTTATGTTCCACATATGAGTGAAACCATATGATAATTGTCTTTTTTACTTACTTCACTTAATATATAATCCCCTCCAGTTCCATCCAGGTCGATGCAAATGGTGGGTATTCATCGTTTCTCATGGTTGAATAATATTCCATCATGTATATGTACCACATCTTCTTTATCCATTCATCCTGTTGAAGGGCATCTCAGCTCCTTCCGTAGTTTGGCTATTGTGGACATTGCTGCTATGAACATTGGGATGCACATGCCCCTTCTTTTCACTACATCTGTATCTTTGGGGTAAATACCTAGTAGTACAATTGCTGGGTCGTAGGGTAGCTCTGTTCTTAACATCTTGAGGAGCCTCCATACTGTTTTCCAAAGTGGCTGTACCTGCTTGCATTCCCACCAACAGCGTAAAAGGGTTCCCCTTTCTCCACATCCTTGCCAACATTTGTTGTTTCCTGTTTTGTTAATTTTTGCCATTCTAACTGGTGTAAGGTGGTATCTCATTATGGTTTTGATTTGTATTTCCCTGATGGCTAGTGATGTTGAGCATTTTTTCATGTGTCTGTTAGCCGTTTGTATGTCTTTTTGGAGAAGTGTCTGTTCATGTCTTCTGCCTATTTTTTGACTGGGTTATTAGTTTTTTGAGTGTTGAGTTTGAGAAGTTCTTTATAGATCTTGGATATCAGCCCTTTATCTGTAATGTCATTTGCAAATATCTTCTCACATTCCATGGGCTGCCTCTTAAGTTCTGCTGACTGTTTCCTTTGCTGTGCAGAAGCTTTTTTATCTTGTTGAAGTCCCAGACGTTCATTTTTGGTTTTGTTTCACTTGCCTATGAAGACGTGTCTTGAAAGAAGTTACTGTGGCCAGTGTTAAAGAGGTTATTGCCTGTGTTCTCTCTCCTCTAGGATTTTGAAGGATTCCTGTCTCACATTGAGGTCTTTCATCCATTTTGCGTTTATCTTTGTGTATGGTGTAAGGAAGTGGTCCAGTTTCATTCTTTTATATGCAGCTGTCCAGTTTCCCAGTTACTCTTACTGAAGAGACTGTCTTTTCTCCATTGGATATTTTTTCCTGATTTGTCAAAGATTAGTTGACCACAGAGTTGAGGGTCCATTTCTGGTCTCTGTTCTGTTCCATTGGTCTATGTGTCTTTTTTTGTGCCAATACCATGCTGTCTTGGTTATCACAGCTTTATAATATAGCTTGAAGTCAGACGACATGATGCCCCCAGCTTTGTTTTTCTTTTTCATCATTCCCTTGGCAATTCAGGGTCTTTTCTGGTTCCATACAAATTTTAGGATTTTTTTATTCCAGCTCTTTGAAAAATGCCAGTGGTATTTTAATACGGATGGCATTGAAAGTGTAAATTGCTCTGGGGAGGATAGACATTTTAACAATGTTTATTCTTCCAATCCATGAGCATGGAATATTTTTCCATCTTTTTGTCTCTTCCTCAATTTCTTTCTTTTTTTTTTTTTTTAAATATTTTATTTATTTATTTGAGAGAGAGAGAATGAGAGACAGAGAGCATGAGAGGGAGGAGGGTCAGAGGGAGAAGCAGACTCCCTGCCAAGCAGGGAGCCCGATGCGGCACTCGATCCCGGGACTCCAGGATCATGACCTGAGCCGAAGGCAGTCACTTAACCAACTGAGCCACCCAGGCGCCCCTTCCTCAATTTCTTTCATAAGTGTTCTTTAGTTTCTAGAGTATAGGTCCTTTACTTCTTTAGTTAGATTTATTCCTAGGCATCTTATGGTTTTTGTTGCTATTGTGAATGGAATTGATTCCATAATTTCTCTTTCTACAATTACTCTGTTAGTGTATAGAAAAGCAACTAATTTCTGTGCATTGATTTTGTATCCTGCCACATTGCTGAATTGCTGTATGAGTTCTAGTAATTTGGAGTGGAGTCTTTTGGGTTTTCCACATAAAGTATCATGTCATCTGTGAAGAGGGAGAGTTTATCATGTGTCCTTCTTTCTCCCATGTGTCATAGCATTGTTATCCCATTTAACTGCTCTTCCTCCCTCCTTTCCTTTCATCAGTCATTCTATCCATCCTTCCTTCTGGGAATATATACATTTATCCCTTGCTTCTATCTATCTAGACTTCATCCCATCCTTTTTCTTTTTCCTTTTCTCTCTAGCCTTCTTTCTGTCCTCCTGTCTGTCATTTCATCTTTTCATTCCAAGTGAAGGTCCTTTCTTCCATCTGTTTTTCTTTTCCTTTATCTAGTCTTGTGACTACGATCTGTGTGCTGATGACTTCCAATATTATATCTTCAGTCCATACTTGGACTGAAGACTTGGACTCTAGACTTCGTAATCCCACTTCCTTTGCTATGTTATCTATTAAATTTCTATCCAGATTTCAATTGTTCTTATAATTTTCACCATTATTACCATTCTTATCTATGCCATCATCTCTTCTCTACAGAAGTATAGTAAGTCTCCTAAGTGGTCTCCTATTTCTGCCCTTTGTCTGATACCCATTTTCTACCCAGAAGTCAAGTTAACTCATGTCATGTCCCAACCTATGCTCAGAACTGTTCAAAGGATTCCTATCTTATTCAGAGTAAAAGTCAAAGTCTCTATGTGATTTGACACCTAGTGCATCCTTAACATCATTTATCATTTTCTTACTCTTTTCCCTCACTGAGTGGTCTCCAGTCATGTTTTTTGTTCCTCAAACAAACACAAGACCTCATGGATCTGGATATGGATCCATGGATATTCTCTTTTCTCAGAGATCTGTATAGGTCATTTACTCTCTTAAGTGTTTCTCTCTGCACAAATGATATCTTCATTCTTTCATATAAAAATATATTTAATGAATGCAGTGAGCAAAAGAGGCAAAAACCCCACTCTTATAGAACTTATATCTAGATGGGAATGTGAATAAATATAAAAATAATATATATTAGTATGTAAGAGATGGCATGTGTTAAAAAGAAAAATATAGAAAGGAAAGGGGGTCTGGGTTGCTAGGGGCAGAAGTGAGGGGAGGTCAGTTTTAAATAGGATGGTCAGAGGGTGTCACTTCAGAGGTGATATTTGAGCTCAAAGACCTGAAGAAACTAAGGAACTGAGCCATGTAGATATATGAGGGAAGTGTATTCTAGATGGAAAGAATAGCCTTTGCAGAGGCACTGAGATAGGAGCATTTCTGTCATCTTCAAGGGATCTCAAAGAGGGTCTGTGTCTAGAACAAAGTAAAGGAAAAGGAAAGTAGTAGGAGATGGAGTCAGAGAGATAACTGTTGCCCAGGTTCATCCTGTGGGGCCTAGAAGGTCATTTTAAGAACTTTTCTTTTTTAATGGGATGGGAAGTCATTGCAGTTGGAGGTTTTGTTCAAGACCACTTGGTGTTTGGGTGAAGACAGTGGGGTGGCGGCCAGTGGGGGCAAGTATGGAAGCAGTGAGATAGAAGGTCATTGTAATAATCTAAGTCAGAAATGATGGAAGATTGAACCAGAGTGGTAAGGTAAAGGTAGTGCAAAGTAGTTAAATTCTGGATGTATTTTGAAGGTACAACTGATAAGATTTGCCGAAGTTTTACATGTGGGCTACAAAAGAAAATGGAATCAAGGACGATATGATGCTGCTCACCAATATCCAGTTCTTACCTGGGCATATTTGACATTTCCCTTCTTATCTCCATTTGTAGTTTGGTGAAGCCACATAACTAGTTATGGCCAGTGAATTGTGTAAGGATGTGCTTGGCTGAGGCAGAGCAAAGCCTCTATAGCCTTCTCTGGTTCTTCTTGCTGGGAAGGAGGCCTTGTGTTGAAATTATAGAGCCACAAGATTAAAGGAACTGGAATGGTGAAGTCACCACTTAGAGGATAACTGCCTGGAGTGGCAGTGAACTTAGCATGAGCAACATAAAATTTTTTGTTTTGTCAAGCTACTGATTTGGGAGTTGTTTCTCAACATAAGTATATCCTGTTCTGACCAGTCAGGTCAGAGTAACTTGAAGGATGGAATCATCAGTAACTAAGATTGGGAGAGACTGTGGGAAGAGAGGTTTGAGGGATTTTCAAAGGAAGATGTTGAATCAAGGCTGTAGAAAATAAAAAAAATTCTGCTATGACCATTGTGTATAAAATTATACTCTCCTCCAATATTCCTCTACCATATTTTAGTTTTTCTCTGTAGAAATTATCACAACTGAAGTGTGGTGTAGTGATTCAAGAGCTTAGAATCTGAAGGCAGGCAGGCTGAATGGGTTTTAAATCCTAGTTTTTTTGTTGTTGTTTTGTTTTTAAAGATTTTATTTATTTATTTGACAGAGAGAGAGACAGCGAGAGCAGGAACACAAGCAGGGGGCGTGGGAGAGGGAGAAGCAGGCTTCCTGCCGAGCAGGGAGCCCGATGTGGGACTCGATCCCAGGACCCTGGGATCATGACCTGAGCCGAAGGCAGACGCTTAACGACTGAGCCACTCAGGCGCCCTTAAATCCTAGTTTTGCTACTTTTCTATTCATGTGTTTTTGGGAGAATTACTTCTTTATGCTTCAGTTTCCTCATTTGTAAATGAGGGAAGTACTTATATCAAAGGGTTGTGTGTGTGCATGTAAAGCGCTTAGAGCAGCATCTGATAATACACTTTCTAAATGTTTGCAGCTGTTATCATCATCATGAAAACTTCATGAGACCAAGCACTTAATTTTGTTTTCTCCTTTATCCCAGGGACCACGACAATGTTAGTAGGCTCTCAGTAAATTTTTTATGAAAAGGTAGATGGATAGATTGCATTAGGTAACTATCACTTTTTGGAGTAATGTCAATATGGGAAAGATCTTGACCATTGGCCAAACCGTAGATAGACCTGTGTGACACGTGCTTGGTCATATATTTAGGGGAAAAAAATTTTTTTTCAGCATTATTAGTCTTTTAATTTTCACACATGAATATTGGAATTTTATTAAGTGAAAACTGAAATATTAATTTTTTCCAGCTGTATTGAGATATAACTGTGACAAATCTCAAATAGTACTACTAGACTACAGAAAAGAATTATACATAGATCTGGGACAGCATGCTTTTGACCTCATGTTGGACAGATTTTATTTAGTTGTATGTAAATCCTTTAAAGCCCACAGGTACATCTTATACTTAATTTTGTTCTAATCTGGTAAAGTCACAATGCAGTGGTTTCTAAAATTAGACAGGAATTATAAGAGTTCTAAATTATAAATAGCTTTCTGTGATATTTGAGGTCAGAGAGGCCTAAGTTACATAGATTGTATTAGTGTAAATTGATTCTAGGAATTAAGTGATTTTAACCCTTTTAAGCCCTATTATTTCAAATAATTTTTCTGTGTATTTCTTTTTTTATACTGATAGTATTGATACTCCTATCATCTATAAATAATCCTGCTTTTGTTTCTTCCCCTTTCCCTTCTTTATACCTTTTATCTCTTGCTCTGTTACTTCACTGGTCAGGTCTGCTACCTACAGGATGAATAGAAGTGATAGCAGGCATCCTTGTCTTCTCCCCAATTTAAAAGCAGTGTTTTCAACATTTTACCATTAAATATGATGTTTTCTGTAAGTATTATTTTGGATGTCCTCTTTCATGTTAAGGAAGTTACTTTCTAGTCCTAGTTTATTGAGGCTAAATCAAATTTAGTGGCTACTCTTTCTGCATCTGTTCAATTAGTAATATGATTTTTTCTTTTATTCTTTGAACGAGGTGAATTGCATAAACTAATCTTCAATATTAAACTAAACACTTTTCTGAAGATAAGTCCAACTTATGTATATTTTTTATATTTTGCTGGATTTGGTTTGCTGATGTGATGTGTTTAATATCCTTGTGAGATTAGTTTGTAATTTTCCATTTGTACTGTCTTTGTCTAATTTTGCTGTTAAGGTAAATTTAACCTCATAAAATGAGTTGAGGAGTGTTCCTTTTTTGTATATCCTCTGTATGAGATTAGCATCTCTATAAAATTAGAGTTATGTATTCTTTGAAAATTTGGTAGAATTTATCTGTAAAGCTCTTGTGTCTTGCTTATAAGATTTTTAACCACAAATTCAGTTTCTTTAATGGCTATAGGACTATTCATGTTCCGTTTTTGCTTTTGAGTCAGTTTTAGTGAGGAATTTATCCATTTCATCTAAGTTTTCAAAATTATTGGCATAAAATTGTTCATATTACCTTATTTTCTGTTTAATCCTGGCAGTATTTTTTACTCTTAATAAAAATTTTTATCTGAGGGGCGCCTGGGTGGTACAGTCAGTTGAACAACCGACTCTTGGTTTTGGCTTAGGTTGTGATCTCAGGGTCGTGAGATTGAGCCCCGTATCAGGCTTCGCACTCAGTGTGGAGTCTGCTTAAGACTCTCTCCTTCTGCCCACCTGCCCCCCAGCTCTCTGTCTCAAATAAATAAATAAATAAATCTTTTAAAAAAAAATTTATGAGATTACATCTCCTTTTTATTAATATTGCTTATTTTGCCTCCTCCCCTTTTTTCCTTTTAATTATCTTTCAAATAATAAATTTTGGCTTTGTTTTATTATGTATTTGTATTCTGTTTCTACTAATTACTGTTCTTTATCATCTCCTTCTTTCTCTTTTTTTTCTTTTAGGATTTATTTTACTGTTTTTCTAACTCAATTTCAAGTCTTCTAATAAAGCATTTAAGCCTATACATTTTTTTCTAACACCACTTTTTTTTTTTTTGCATTCTTCACATTTGAGATATATTTTCTTCACTATCGTTCAGTTGTGGGTATTTTCCAAAATCTGTTATGATGTTCTTTGGCCCATTAATTTGTTTAGAAAAGTGTTTTTTAAATTTCAAGATATAAGAATACCAATTCTTTTAAATTTGTTAAGTACAGTGTTATGATCTAGTATAGGGTCAGTTTTCATAAATGTTCCATGTACACTTGAATATATATTCTTTGCTTATTGGGTATAACTGTATTTTGGCTGCTTTATATACTGTATCTTTGTTTTTGGTTTTGTGTAGTTTCAATTGGATGTGTCTAGATGTAGATTGTCTCCGTCTTTTGACTCTCCCTCTTTATATCTCTGCCCCATTTCTGTCTGTTCTTTATTTCTATCTTTATTTCCCCTACCACCTCTGTTCTACTCCTCATCTCCTACCCTATGTCCCTCTCTTTCTTACCCTGCTTGGGATTTGTGACTTCCTTGAATTGGTACTTTTAGCAGTTCCAGAAAATTCTTGGTCATCTTAAGACCTCTCATTCTTCAACTCAGATTAAATTCTTGTTTCCTTGGATATTTTGTGATTGATTAATTTTTGGTGGATTTTTTTGTGTGTGTGTGTGGAAATTGAGGCATGCGTTTGAATCCAGAGAGGATTTGTAATTTCTTTTAACAGTTATCCCAGATCATAACCAACCTGGGACCACTTTAAATGCAGTGATATGCTTGAGGTGTTTAGGACCACTTAAATTCCATGAATTGGTATTGAGATTATGCTTTTAGGGGGCAGGGGGCAAAAGATTTTTTTTTAAATAAATTTTTGAAAATAACTTCAGATTTGTAGAAAACATACAAAGATAGTACAGAGAGTTCCTGTGTACTCTGTACCCAGTCTCCCCTAATATTAACATCTTACACACTTTTTTTTGCCATTTTAACATTTTTTATTTAAATTCAATTAACATATAATGTATTGCTGGTTTCATAGGGACAGGCTTGTGATTCATCAGTCTTTTATAATACCCAGTGCTCATTACATCACATGCCCTTCTTAATGTCCGTCACCTATTTCCTGATCCTTCCACCTCTCTTCCCTCCAGCAACCCTCAGTTTGTTTCCTGTGATTAAGAGTCTTTTATGGTTTGTCTTCCTCTCTGGTTTCATCTTGTTTTATTTTTTCTTCTCTTCCCCTATGATCCTCTGTTTTGTTTCTGAAATTCCACATATCAGTGAGATCATACTATAATTATCTCTCTCTGATTGGCTTATTTTGCTTAGCGTAATACCCTCTAGTTCCATCTACGTCATTGCAAATGGCAAGATTTCATTTTTTTATTTTTGATGGCTGCGTAGTATTCCATTGTATATACATATCACATCTTCTTTATCCATTCATCTGCCGATGGACATCTGGGCCCTATATTTGGCTGTTGTGGACATTGCTGCTATAAACATTGGGTTGCAGGTGCCCCTTCGGATCACTATATATGTATCTTTGGGGTAAATACCCAGTAGTGCAATTGCTGGGTCATAGGATAGCTCTATTTTCACCTTTTTGAGGGCCCTCCATACCGTTTTCCAGAGTGGCTGCACCAGTTTGCATTCCCACCTGCAGTGTAGGAGGGTTCCCGTTTCTCCGCATCCTCACCAACATCTGTCGTTTTCTGACTTGTTAATTTTTGCCATTCTGACTGGTGTAAGGTGGTATCTCATTGTGGTTTGGATTTGTATTTCCCTGATGCCAAGTGATGTTGAGCATTTTTCCATGTGTCTGTTGGCCATTTGGATGTCTTCTTTGGAGAAATGTCTGCTCCTATCTTCTGCCCATTTCTTGATTGGATTATTTGTTCTTTGGGTGTTGTTTGATAAGTTTTCTTTTTTTTAAAGATTTTATTTACTTATTTGAGAGAGACAGAGATAGCGAGAGAGAACACATGAGCGGGGAGGAGAGGGAGAAGCAGACTCCCCACCGATCAGGGAACCCAATGCGGGGCTCCATCCAGGACCGCGATGTCATGACCTGAGCCAAAGGCAGACGCTTAACCAACTGAGCTGCCCAGGCGCCCCTGATAAGTTCTTTATAGATTTTGGATACTAGCCCTTTATCTGATACGTCATTTGCAAATATCTTCTCCCATTCTGTTAGCTGTCTTTTGGTTTTGGCCACTGTTTCCTTTGCTGTGCAAAAGCTTTTTATCTTGATGAAGTCCCAATAGTTCATTTTTGCCTTTGGTTCCCTTGCCTTTGGAGAGATGTCTAGCAAGAAGTTGCTGCAGCTGAGGTCAAAGAGGTTGCTGCCATTATTCTCCTCTAGGATTTTGATGGATCCCTATCTCGCATTTAGGTCTTTCATCCATTTTGAGTCTATTTTTGTGTATGGTTTAAGGAAATGGTCCAGTTTTATTCTTCTGCATGTGGCTGTCCAATTTTCCCAACACCATTTGTTGAAGAGACTGTCTTTTTTCCACTGGATATTCTTTCCTGCTTCATCTTACACACTTTCTTATAAGCACTAACTAGCCTCCAGACTTTATTTATATTTCCACTAATTTTTTTTTTCTGTTCCAGGATCCCATCCAAGATACCACATTTCATTCAGTCATATGTCTCCTTAGTCTCCTCTATGACAGTTTCTCAAGTTTTCCTTGCTCTTTATGACCTTTATGATTTTGAGTACTGGTTATGTATTTTGTAGACTGGCCTTCAATTTAGGTTTGATGTTTTTCTCATGATTAGACTGGGATGTAGGTTTTGTGAAAAATCCATAGTGGTAAAATGTTCTTCTTATCACATCATGTCAGAATGTACAGGATATCAACATGTTGTGATGTTTACTCTGATTATGTGGTTAAGATGGTGTTTGCTAGGTTTCTCCACTGTAAAGTTACTATTTTATCCCTTTCCATTCAGGAATGGGAGATTTTATTTTCTTTCAATCCAGACTGAGTAAAGACAGGCAAGTTTCCTTGTTGCTCTATGCTATGACTTGAGATTTATGCCTTATTTATATTTGAACTATGGGTGGAGCTTTTTGAAGCCCAGGCTTTATATTGAGGGTTTATTATTAGCTTCCTCATTTTGGATGGACCTGGGGCTTTATCTCCTGTCCTCCTCAACTTGGATTAAACTCACGGTTTCCAGTGCTCTATAGAAATCCTCACAGCTAAAGCTGACCTTAGTAACCTACTTACTTTTATGATTCCTTACTTTTGGGGCAGTCCAGTGAATTATGTTTAAAGTTTTCTTTTGTAGTAGCTGTTAGTTTGTTGTTAGGTATTTCTGTTAGGGTATCTTAATCCAGTATACTGTCAGCGATAGAAGTTGGTAGGTTTCTTTGACATTGATTATGAACATATTTTGAAGTGTCAACACTGGATTGGGGGAATATACATCTTAGTATTAGGAAGTATGATACTTGTAGTCATTCTCCTTCCCACAGACACATACACACAATTCTTAAGAATTCCTTGATTTAAAGATACTGTTTTCTCTGCTTTGATTGTCCTTTTCTTTTTTATCCTCTTGATCAACAGCCTATTGATTCCAAACTCTGCTCAAATATTTTCTTCCTCATGCCCTCTCATGTCCCCTTTTCCCTGCCAACCCCCTGCCAGAGTTAGATTTCTTCTGTGCTGCCATAATACACCATTAAGAAATTCACCACGTGGTACGTATATATCAGTGTTTGGTTTACATATTATGGTAGATGTTATTTTGTTTACCATTATTTGGTGTCTCTTCCTGCAGGAAGTTTATTTTGTACTTTCAGCTTTCTTGAAGTCTGGCTTGGCCATGTGACGTGCTTTCACCAATTAAATGTGAGCAGAAATGCCTTGGTTGATCTGCAATCAATGTATAGCATGAGTGAGAAATAAACCTTATTTCTTAAAAAGATTTTATTTATTTATTTGATAGTGCACGCACAAGCAGGGGGAGCGGCAGGCAGAGGGAGCGGCAGGCAGAGGGAGAAGCAGGCAGCCTCATGTGGGACTCAATCCCAGAACCCTGGGATCATGACCTGAGCCAAAGGCAGACGCTTTACCAACTGAGCCACCCAGGCGTCCCATGTCACACATGCTTGTCCATCATCTTGAAGGCAGAAACTGTTTTCTGGCCATCTTTTTTATGTCCTTAAAGCTGTCAAAGTAGTTTCCCTAAAACATTTTAGATTATTATATATCCTGTAGGAGAATAGCATTACATAGTGCAAAGAGCATGGGTTTGGGGTCAGACGTATTCAAATTAAAATTTTTACTTTATTTTTAGCTGAGTTACTTCAGAAAATGTCCTTAATGAGTTTTAGATTGATCATTTTTTAAATGAGATAGCTTGTAAAGTTGTTGGAAATATTTGTAAAGTACCTAGTACAAACATTCAGAGAATGTTCTTTCTATTGACTAATGACTCAAGTCTTAAAAATCCCTTTCTACTAATTAAGGAATCAATCCCATTTACAGTTGCACCAAAATCAGTAAGATACCTAGGAATAAAGCTAACCAAAGTGGTGAAAAACCTGTACTCTGAAAACTGTAAAACACTGATGAAAGAAATTGAAGATGACACAAAGGAATGGAAGAAGAAATATTGTTAAAATGTCTACACTACTCAAAGCAATATACACATTTAATGCAACCCCTATCAAAATACCAACAGCATTTTTCACAGAGCTAGAACAAACAATCCTAAAATTTGTATGGAACCACAAAAGACCCCGAATAGCCAGAGCAACCTTGAAAAAGAAAACAAAGCCAGAGGCATCACAGTTCTGGACCTCAAGTTATATTACAAAGCTGTAGTAATCAAAACAGTGTGGTACTGGCATAAAAATAGATACATAGACCAATGGAACAGATAGAAAACTCAGAAATGAACATGCAGCCATATGGCCAATTACTCTTTGACAGCAGGAAAGAATATCCAATGGAAAAAAGACAGTCTCTTCAACAAATGGTGTTGGGAAAACTGGACAGCAACGTGCAAAAAAATGAAACTGGAACACTTTCTTACATAATACACAAAAATAAATTCAAAATGGATTAAAGACCTAAATGTGAGACCTGAAACCATAACAGTCCCAGAGGAGAACATATGCAGTAACAACCTCTTTGACATTGGCTATAGCAACTTCTTTCTAGATATGTCTCCTAAGGCAAAGGAAATAGAAGCAAAAATAAACGATTGGGACTTTATCAAAATAAAAAGCTTCTGCAAAGCAAAGGAAACAACAAAACTAAAAATCAACCTGTGGAATGAGAGAAGATAATCGCAAATGACATATCTGATAAAGGGTTGGCACCCAAAATATATAAAGAACTTATAAAACCCAACACCCAAAAAACAAATAATCCAATTAAAAATGGGTAGAAGACATTAACAGAAATTTTTCCAAAGAAGACATCCAGATGGTCAACAGACACATGAAAAGGTGCTCAATATTACTCATCATCAGGGAACTGCAAATCAAAACTATAATGAGATACCACGTCACACCTGTCAGAATGGCTAAAATCAAAAGCACAAGGAACAACAAGTATTGACGAGGATGTGGAGAAAAGGGAACCCTCTTGCACTCTTAGGGGGAATGCAAACTGGTGCAGCCACTGTGAAAAATAGTACTACCTCAAAAAGTTAAAAATAGAACTGCCTATGATTCAGCAATTGCACTACTAGGTATTTAATAATCCAAAGAATACAAAAATACTAATTTGAAGGGATACATGCACCCGGATGTTTATAGCAGCATTATTTACAATAGCCAAATTTGGAAACAGCCCAAGTGCCCACTGACTGATGAATGGATAAAGAAGTGGTATACACACATGTGCATACATACATATACACACAATGAAATATTATTCAACCATAAAAAGAACGAAATCTTGCCATTTGCAACAACAGGGTTGGAGCTAGAGAGTATTATGTTAAGTGAAATAAGTCAGAGAAAGACAAATACCATATGATTTCACTTATATGTGCAATTGAAGAAACAAAGCAAATAAGCAAAGAGGGAAAAAGAGAGGCAAACCAAGAAACAGATTTTTTTTTTTTTTTAAGAAATAGATTCTTAACTGTAGAGAATAAACTGATGGTTACCAGAGGGGAGGTGGATCAGGGGATGGGTTAAATAGGTGATATGGATTAAGGAGTGCACTTGTTGTAATAAGCACTGGGTGTTGTATGGAAGTGTTGAGTCACTATATTGTACACCTGAAACTAATATTACATTGTATGTTAACTAAGTAGAATTTAAATAAAAACTTGAAAAAAACTCCCTTTCTCTTGCCTTCATGAATTTATTTCGTGATTAGATAATTATTAGATAAATATTTTTTTAACTTCTATATGTTAGCATTGTCTAGGCAGTGGAAAGTGGTGAATGAGATCTAGTCCATCTTTTATTTTATTTTATTTTATTTATTTATTTAAAGATTTTATTTATTTATTTGACAGAGAGAGATAGCGAGAGCAGGAACACAAGCAGGGAGAGTGGGAGAGGGAGAAGCAGGCTCCCCGCTGAGGAAGGAGCCTGATGCGGGGCTCGATCCCAGGACCCTGGGATCGTGACCTGAGCCGAAGGCAGACGCTTAATGACTGAGCCACCCAGGTGCCCCTCTTTTTTTTTTTTTTTAGATTTATTTATTTATTTGTCAGAGAGAGAGAGAGTGCGCACAAGCGGGGGAGGGGGTGGAATGACAGGGAGAGAGATCTAGTCCCAGTCCTTAAGGAAGTTACAGTCCAACAGTCAGTAATTCTCCCTCCCTATCTCTGCCTATTAAAATTATATTAATATTGGAAGGCCTCTCTCTACAATCAGCACATCTTTGAAATTTTTGCCTAAATTTTTCCCCATCTCAAAAAGAGAAATCCAGAAGTGATTTATCCCTCTTGATTTTTAAAAGCAATATTCATGTTATCCATACATATCTCTTATAATATATATTACATTCTACCTGGCAGGTTCTGTTATATTCATGCATATACATCATGTATATTTTTAAGTTTCTTTTCTAGATTTTCAGCTCGAGTATTGGACATACCTATCACTTATCTTGTATCTCTCAAATCAGTGAAATTATGTGAATAATGAATAATATCACTCCTGGGATGCCTGGGTGGCTCAGTCAGTTAAGCGTCTGCCTTCGGCTCAGGTCATGATCCCAGGGTTCTGGGATTGTGTCCCGCATTGGAGCAGGGAGCCTCCTTCTCCCTCTGTCTACTGCTCCTGCTGCTTGTGCGCACTCACTCTTGCATGCTCTCTCTCTCTTTCTGACAAATAAATCTTTAAACTCCTTAGAGGTGTTTTAGGAATTTGTGGGGGCATTTTTGTTCTTCACAATGATTGGAGGGCACCAGTGGAATTAGTGAAGAAAGACCAAGAATGAAAGACTTCTTGGATGCTCAGGATAGTCTCTCAGGATAAATTATTGTCTTGAGTGCCAACAACTTTCATATATTCTACCAGATGTTACATGTAAGTGAAAAACTTATAATTCTCTGAATCTAGAGCCTAAATCCATTTTTATATGTAAATGCTAGGTATTTCTTATGAAATAAGATATATATATTTAATATATATACTGAGTGTGTATATATATATATACACACACATGCACACACACACCGAGTGATATATATTGAGTTTTCCCAGAATATATTTATCACCTTTGTAAATCAAGGAAAGATTGTACTTTGTTTTGTCCAGAATTTTACTAAGTCTTGCTCAACATTACAGAAAATCATGTCACCAAAGGCAGTGCCACTCATGGTGTTTGAGTCACCATTAATATAAATGTCAGTCCATTTTTGTAGCTATTGAATTTAAAATGATTCTGGATGTAGGTGTAGGCAGCCATCTAATTCATTGTCTTCTTTTGTCATACTCAGATATTTACATTTGGAAGTACGTGTTACTTCTTTTTAAAATATAAATGACCTTCCTTTAATTTCTGCCATATATTACAGTAAAGCATTATATTAATGCTTTAAATTTGTACATATAGATATGTTATTTTATCTATAAATTTCTTTTAAATTTTTATTTAAATTTCAGAATTTAGAAGAGAGCACTGCAAAATATTTGTTATAAAAAGCAAAATTGTGGGGCACCTGGGTGGCTCAGATGGTTAAGCGGCTGCCTTCGGCTCAGGTCATGATCCCAGGGTCCTGGAATCCAGCCCCGCTTTGGGCTCCCTGCTTGTGGGGAGCCTGCTTCTCTCTCTCCCTCTGCCTCTCCCCTGGCCTGTGCGCTCTCTCTCTCTCTCTCTCTCTCTCACTTGGTCTCGCTCACTCAAATAAATAAAATCTATTTAAAAAGCAACATTGTATCATGTTATAAGTTCACTATTTTACGATTATTAGAGCCTGGCAAAATAAAAAATTTACTTTAAAAATATACATTTAGTCTTTAAAGAACATTAAACTATTCTCTCTCTCTCTTTTAAGATTTTATTTATTTGAAAGAGAACACGAGTGGGAAAGAAGGGCAGAGACAGAGGGAGAGGGAGAAGCAGGCTCCCTGCTGAGGAGCCTGACATGGGGCTCCATTCCAGGACCCCTGGGGTCATGACCTGAGCCATCCAAAGGCAGATGCTTAACCAAATGAGCCACCCATGCGCCCCTAAGCTATTCTCTTTAGGGGAAATGTGTATCACAAACTATTCTGACAATTTGAATAATGATTAAGTTAGATGAAAGCACCAAAAATTTGTTACAAACCAGAAAAAAGTATATGCAAACTTTATTCAATTTATAGAGAGGCAAATTGCTATTTATAATTTTAAAATTTTCTAATAAAATGTCATAGACTTTGGTTAATGACTAAGATTCTTTACTTGTTTTCATTATAATTAATATGTCCAGAACTTTAATTTTTAAAAATTTGACTATTGTTTCATGCAGAGGACAGAAGGTATTTTACATGGGATTTTAATTTTAATTTATATTCCTTAAATTAGTTCTTTAGGATTAGCAATGAATTGTTTTGATTCAGATATTCTAAGTGTATTTTTCATCTTTGAGCATATGATAAGATATATTTTATAAACTAAAGTGCAGAACCAGATGGCTTTATTCTGGTATGATACATGTTAATTTGTATGCCTTGTTTTCAACAACCGTGGGATTATGTTGTATCTCATCATTGCCTTTTTTAGACTATTTTATAGACAGAACTAGAAATTCTGGTTATATAAAGCTATTCTAGCACAGGCTAGAAAGTAGGTCATTGTGATGGGGAGTATACCAAACCACCCACTGGTTGCTATAGCAATGACCTACTTTAAGAAACTGTTTCTCTTGATTCATGTTGAAATCATCTGTTGGAAATGGTATAAGGAAACTCACTGCGTGTAACTTTTTTTTTTAGCAATAAATTAGTGATCTCTGGAGATTTTTTTTTAAGTCTTTAATATGTTTAAACTGAAGAAGTATATTTTCTTAACACCCTTTCTATTTTGAAGTGATGCAAATTAGTAATGCAATTAAATAACAAGAGAACTGTGGTTCTATATAGGTAATACAATTATGCAAAGAGATGTAGTGAGTTTTACTACTGTTTGGCCTTTAAAAGTAATTTGTTGCATGTAGTTAATAGCATTATTAACTGAGCCTCCAAATGGGTATAGTAATATGCCATATTAAGAGAAGATCTGAACATATGTTCCTGTTAAAAGTGTACCCTGTGTATTTTCAATGTATTATATTGAATTATTCCATTGAATATCGGATGCCTGTTCTGAGGCACATGTAACCGTAATATATAAAGGCTGAAATTGGTGTGTTCTCTGGAACACACTGAATCTGAACTCTGACAGAACTCACTCTTCCCAGTTAAGGGTAAAGGATGAAAGGTTAGATTTTATATAGCACCCTTTCAAGTAACACTATCCCTTCAGCACTGAAAAGAAATCTTGTATGTCAATGAGTTGATACTTTGAACCTAGGATATTAGAGGTTTCATTTTATGGTATTATCAAGGAAGAATTATATACTTAGAGATTAGTTGATGCAGGATCTTAATTGTACTATATCTTGAGATATATATAGAAAAGTTTTGTATCCAGTGTTAATATTACAGTGTTATATTCATTTCAGGTATAAATTTAGTGATTCAACAATTCCAGATATTACTCAGTGGTCATCAAGATAAGTGTACTCTCCATCCCCTTCCCTATTTCACCCATTCCCCCACCGACCTCCCCTCTGGAAGCCATTTGTTCATTCTGTGTAGTTAAGAGTCTGTTTTTTGGTTTGTTTTTTTCTCCCCTTGCCCCTTTGCTCATTTGTATTATTTCTTAAATTCCACATATGAGTGAAATTATATGGTATTTGTTTTTCTCTGACTGGCTTATTTCACTTAGCATTATACTTTCTATATCTATCCATGTTGTTGCAAATGGCAAGATTTCATTCTTTTTTATGGCTGAGTAATATTCCATGATATATGCATATCTGTATATCTTCTTTATCCATCTATTGATGAACACTTGGGCTGCTTCCATTGTTTGGTTATTGTAAATAATGCTGCAGTAAACAAGGGTGCATGTATCCCTTTGAATTAGTGTATTTTTTGGGTAAATAACCCAGTAGTGCAATTACTCGATTATAAGGTTGTTCTATTTTTAATTTTATGAGGAACCTCCGTACTGTCTTCCAAAATGACTGCACCAATTTGCGTTCCCACACCAGTGCACAGAAGTTCCTTTTTCTCCACATCCTCACCAACACTTGTTTCTTAAGTTTTTGATTTTAGCCATTCTGACAGGTGTGAGGGGTATGTCATTGTGGTTTTGTTTTGCATTTCCCTGATGATGCATGATGTTGAGCATCTTTTCATGTGTCTGTTGGCCATTTATATGTCTTCTTTGAAGAGACGTTTGTTCATTTCTTCTGCCCATTGTTAATTGGATTATTTGGTTTTTGGGTGTTGAGTTGTATCAGTTCTTTATATATTTTGGATACTAACCCTTTATTGGATATGTCATTTGCAAATATCTTCTTCCATTCAATAAGTTGTCTTTTAGTTTTGTTGATTGTTTCCCTTCACTGTGGAGTGGAGTGAAGAAGAGAAGTCCCAAGATGTAGTCCCAATAGTTTATTTTTGCTTTTGTTTCCCTTGCTCCTGTTATATACTTATTCATGTTTGCATTTGCCTTGTCACTGGGAAAGATATTCATTGAACCTTTGTTCAAAGTCACATGCAGGAGAAATTATGAATCCAAGACAATTATGCGTGTAGATGTAGGCATCCAACTAATTAATTGTCTTCTGTTCTCATTCCCAGGTATTTACATAGAAATATGTGTTCCTTTTTTTGGAAATATAAATTATTCCAAGAGGAGAATAATGATAACTTATGCTACCAACTTATGCTAATGAATATCTACCAAGTGCTAGTAATTCTACTAGGTGATTTTATAGTGTTTCTAGTTTTTCTTTCTTTTTTGTGTGTGTGTGTGTATTTCTAGTTTTTCAACAGTCATACAAGACAACTCTATGGGTTTTTTTTTTTTAATCCTGTTTCTAATCTTTTCAACAGATTGTATTGATCATATGATATTTGTTTGCCAAATGTAGAAACCAAAACACGTTAAGAAAACTGTATAGTTAGGAATGAGACACACATACTAATTTGGAATCCATCAGAAGGAGAAGGTGCTGTGTATATATGATAGCTGTAATGTAAAGTACAATGTGAACGTTTCTCTAGGATGAGTTCCATATGTCCTTTAATAGTTTAGATGATGGAGAAATTACTTTCAGTTGGAAGACTGAAGATTGGTTGTATATGAACTTGAAGAGATGGAAATTGGAAAAGGTATTCTAGGCTGAGGGAAGATCATGGAGCACATTCCAGGAGAGCGAAAAGAGTAGTTTGGTTTGGTGAGAAGGAAGGGGGAATAGTAAGAAATGAATCTGGAACCCTAAGTTAGTGGCTAAACAAAATTATGTGTTTTAGGGAATGAGTTTTTGAAGACCTTTGTACAGGAAAGTGTGCGTCAGAAAGATTTGGTGTACTGTATAAAATGGATTAGAGTGGGGAAGAGATGTTGGTAGGAAAATGTATTTTAAGACATTGCAATAAATAATGCCAGCAAGAGATAATAAGGGCTAGAATTATTATACCAAGAACAGAAGTGCTAGGAAGGAGAGGACCAAAAATAATAGATAACAGGTAATTGTGCTTATTATGGATCAGGCACTATTCTGAGAGCTTCACATATATTAGTTAATTTAATTCTCACAACATGCTGTGATATGGGTCCTATTACTATCCCTGCCATAAAGATAAGGAAATTAGAACTTTTCAGGATTGATTGAAGGATAGTAATTTGTTGCTAGAGTTGTTAAATTATGTGATATCCATGTAATGGAATACTATGAAACCAACAAAATTGATGCCATAGAGGTATGTCTCTTGCTTTGAAAAGATATTCACTCTGTATTAAACCTTGTTTATAGTAGATACAGTATTTCTCAGTTTGTTTTACTTTGAAAGAGTGTATGCTCATTATCAATTTTATACTTTTTATGAGGTAAAAAAAAAAAAAAGCCTGTTTCATCTTCAGTCCCACTCCCCAAAGGTAGCTATTATTAACAGCTTGGTAAGTATTCTTCTAATAATTTTCTTATGTACATATAACATAAGTAAATATGTGCAAAGTAAATTTTATTTTATGAAAAAAATATATGCATTTGGTTTCAGAAGTCACAGTGGAAAGGTACAATGTTCTTTTTTAAAGTATCTATATTTGGGGGCACCTGGGTGGCTCAGTCTTTAAGCGTCTGCCTTCAGCTCAGGTCATGATCCCAGGGTCCTGGGATCGAGCCCCACATCAGGCTCCCTGCTCCACGAGAAGCCTACTTCTCCCTCTCCCAGTCCCTCTGCTTGTGTTCCTGCTCTCGCTATCTTTCTGTCTGTCAAATAAATAAAAAAAATTTTTAAATCTTTAAAAAAAAATAAAGTACCTATATTTGAGTCCCCTGTACTTCTCTAATTTTTATGTGAAATTACAATGATAAAAATGATAACATCTGTGGAAGAAAAATATCATACTATGGAAGAAAAACACCATATTTAAATATATCTATTCCTTTGTTTTATGCAGTACCAAAACAAAACTAATTATTTGGTTGCATTTTCCATTGTAAGACATTACTTCAGTTCATATCATTCTCTCCAGTGTTTGGTTCATAGGGTGTTTATTGAAAAGTATTAAGAATGCTTAGCCTGTGAACAAGAAAGGGAAAAATAAAAGGCCAATTATTAATTAATCCAGGCTTGTTCATTTTATGCATTAATCAGGTTTTTTTTCTTTTCCCATTTTTTCCCATCTATCCTTGACCTGCTTGTACCATATGGAAACATTTCCATTCTGAAACTAACGGCACAAAAGAGATTTGAGAATTATCTCTGCCTTGGATTATCCTTCCAGGACATTTTAGTTTTGTACTGTTTAAATTTAAGAAAACTTAAAATTGCTAGTTCATTCAACCTCTTAATTTTTTATCTGACTGCTAGAGTGTCTAAAAACTCTTTTGCCAAGCAAATACATAAAACTAGATGTTTTGTAATAAACATTTATCACCAAACATGAAAAATTATTCATAGTTACGGATAATTTTATAAAATTCAGGTACTTTTGTATTGGTATAAAAAATAACAACAATCTTCTCCCCCAGAGTATTTGCACATTTGTAGTGGTAAGTTGAGGGTAGGGGTCAGTGTTAGGGCGATGGCTCCAAACCCAAACAGAACAGGGGTGAGGTGAAATATAAATGTGAAGATAGAAAGATTTGTTTCCTATTTGTTTAAAGACAATTTTGCAACTTCCTAAAGGTGATATGGTGGGGGATACCTGGGTGGTTCAGTCGGTTAAGTATCTGCCTTCGGCTCAAGTTGTGATCCCAGGGTCCTTGGATCAAGTCCCGTGTTGGCTCCTTGCTCAGCGCCTGCTTCTCTCTCTGCCTGCCACTCCCCCTGCTTGTGCTTTCTCTCTCTCTCTCTCTCTCTGGCAAATAAATAAATAGAATCTTCAAAAAAAAAAAAATAAAGGTGATATATATAGTCATGAGTCCTCATGAGTTCCCACACCCATAGAGATGATGGCTCCTAAATAGAAAAGAGTATTAAACTTGACTAGGTATACTGATGTCAGTAATAACTACAACTGTAAAAAATTAACAAAACTTTCTTGATGAAATGATAGTATCAGAATAGGCAAATGATCTGAACTGAACAGCCTCCTAGAATAATGGTGTCTGGTAGAACTTTCTGCAGTGATAGAAATGTTCTTCACCTGTGCTGTCCAATATGGTAACTAATAGGCACACATGTGGCTGTTGAGAGGCCTTGAAATATGGCAAGTGTGACTGAGAAACTGAATTGGTGATTAAATTTAAATGGCTATATGTGCATAGTGGCTACCATATTGGACAATGCATTTCTGAAATGTGCCTTTTCATTCGTATTAGCTTCTCCTCATAAGTAAACACAATCACTATTTTCAGAGAACACATGGCCTGTGGAAAAGGCAGACACATATTTAACCTTAAGTTCAGATACATGAAAGGAGCAAAGAGGAAATAAGATATGTCCAGCTGAGGGGAAGAGAATCTAGATGAAATGAGGCAAATAGTGAGGTTGAATTTTCCAGGGATGACCTCTCTTTCAGATTTCCTCTTGGAGACTGCTCCATTTCTTTACAATAAAAGATGCACAGTGAGCAGTCTTCTAGTACTACCCCAGAATTTCTCAACATACTATCATGTGTAAGCCTTGTTGGTACTTACTTCATTGAGAAAAGCCCACCTGTTGCATGGAATTTTTCTTTTTTAATTAATCTGGCGTTCAGAGTTATGCCACATAATTTCATGTCTATTTAATCAGTTTCTTTAATTAGATAAGAAACTTGAATATAGACATGTTTTCTCTCTCATAGATGATTACAGTATCCCCTAATACTCAAATTCTTAAATTATTCACTTGCTCAGAGTGATTAAATAGGATATTTCCATTTTTTTCAGTAGAAAAATGTTCTAGATTTTTCAAGGTGGCTTTTCTGTTTGAACTTGAGTTCATTTCATCAATGAAACAGTGAAATCAATTCATTTAATTTATATAATTTTTATGTTTACAAATTAAACCATGCTAACATTCACTCACTATTATTTAATGGAAGTTAGTGATTTAATTTAGGAATTTCATTAAAATACTGAGAAACTTGTGTTGTAATAAGAAAATTGTAAGTATGATCTCTGGAAACAGTAATTTACAGATCAGTTAGAAATAATAAGATAATAAGAGGTAATAAAATTATGGGGTTGGCATGTCAATTTTTAGAATAACATGATTTTGTAATACTTTATATCTTCTAAGTATACATGTTTAAGAATTTTAATAATATTTTTCTCTGTAGATTTTTGCTTCAATGTCTTGAAGACCTTGATGCCAATCTGCGAAAATTAAATTCTCGTTTGTTTGTGATTCGTGGACAACCAGCAGATGTGTTTCCCAGGCTTTTTAAGGTAATCTGAAAAATCTTTGCATAAAATAATAATCTTTTTTCAGAGAAGACACATATTTGATAAGTAAGGTATTTGAGGTAATTTAAAGTATGGGAAATATAAGTATTTTTAAAAAAAATTTTGTTTTTTTTTAATTTATTTAATAAAAACTTCACATGGTAGAATCAGACAGCGAAAAAGTGGTTTACAGTAAAAACTTAAATCTTACTTCTGCCTTAAAGTGCTAGTTCCCCTCCCAGAAGCAACAGCTACTACCAGTTTCTTGTGTATGCATTAGAAATATTTTTTGCATTAATAAGAATATATATGTGCATGTGTCTATATATACATATATAAAATACCTGTAGGTCCATCTGTGTATATAAATTTGCATTTTTGTGTATGTTAACATCCCCTTCTTAACAACCAAGATAAGAACGCACTATAGGGGCGCCTGGGTGGCTCAGTCGGTTAAGCATCTGCCTTCGGATCATCAGGTCATGATCCCAGAGTCCTGGGATTGAGCCCCGCATCGGGCTCCCTGCTCCACGGGAAGCCTGCTTCTCCCTCTCCCACTCCCCCTGCTTGTGTTCCCTTTCTCGCTGTGTTTCTCTCTGTCAAATAAATAAATAAAATCTTGAAGAAAAAAAAAAGACGCACTATATTTTATACCATCTGTGCCATGCTTTATTCATATGGCCATGTATTTTAGAGGTTGTTTCCTACTGCTCCCTCAGTCTTTTAAATGGCTTTGTAGTATTCCATTGTGTAGGTATGCTATGATTTCTTTAACAAGCTGTCTACTGAACATTTGGTCACTTTCCACAGGCTTTTGCTAATACAAATAATGCTGTCAGTGAACATCCTTGTCCAGATACAAATATCTTTGCTCACATGTGCTAGTACATTTTTGGCATAATTCTCATAAGAGAACTTTTTAGGTCCAAGGGCTATAATGAACAACATGCTACTAATAATACAAAACTGTAGTTTTGTGGGGTTTTTTTTTAACTTAAGGAGAATCTTAAATCTCCTGGTTTTATGTCTCCCTTCTTTTTCTTTTTTCTAAATGAAAAAATTAGTCCTGGAGAGGTTAAAAGAGTTGACTAAGGTCATACAGCTAGGTCATGGAAGTACTCAGACCAGAAGGTGATTCCTGGTTATCTCTTGTTTATCCATCCCTTCCTCTTTTCTACCATTAGAATTTCTAATGTATATCTGCCTTTTTTTTCTTTTTTTTTGGCAGCTGTTTGATTCATCAATTTTTTTTTTATAGTAATGTTCCTATTTCTAATGCAGAAGAGAACAGTTCCTTTCCCTGAATGAAAATGTCCCCAGTGCTGGGAGTCAAATAAACTACCTAATCTTTTTCACTGGTATGAAAGAAACCTTTAATGTTTAGGATTTGGCTAATGCAGCAGTTTTGGCTAGTGAAGATTTACTTTATCAAAGCATGTTTTACTACTATGGCTACTTAGAATCAGAATTTAATCTAGGTACCTGGATGAATTCTGAGTAAAAAGCACATCAGAAACAATGGTATAATAGTTTATCAACAACTCATGAGTGTAAAAGTGTATGTATCTCTAAATCCATGTGGTATAAGTAAAATGAATCCTAAGAGGACTTTGTTGCTTTAAAATAACAAAGCTTAAACAACAAGTGTTTAAGAATATGGAGAAAAAGGAACCCTCTTGCACTGTTGGTGGTAATGCAAACTGGTACAGCCAACTATGGAAAACGATATGGAAATTCCTCAAAAAGTTAAAACTAGAACTACCCTATAATCCAGTAATTGCACTACTGGGTATTTACTCAAAAAATATAAAAGCTAATTCAAAGGCATACATGCAACCCCTACATGTATAGCAGCATTTTTTTACAATAGCCAAAGTATGGAAGAGTCTAAGTGTCCATTGACAGATGAATGGATAAAGAAGTTGTGGTGTATATATACAATGGAATATTATTCAGTCATAAAAAAGAATGAAATCTTGCCATTTGCAACAATATGGATGGAGCTAGAGAGTATAATCCTAAGCAAAATAAATCAGAGAGACAGATACCATATGATGTCATTCATATGTGGAATTTAAGAAACAAAATAAGGGCGCCTGGGTGGCTCAGTTGGTTAAGCGACTGCCTTCGGCTCAGGTCATGATCCTGGAGTCCCTGGATCGAGTCCCGCATCGGGCTCCCTGCTCGGCAGGGAGCCTGCTTCTCCCTCTGACCCTCCCCCCTCTCATGTGCTCGCTCTTTCTCATTCTCTCTCTCTCAAATAAATAAAATCTTTAAAAAAAAAGAGAGAGATCAAGAAACAGACTCTTAACTATAGAGAACAAACTGATGGTTACCAGAGGAGGGGTGTGGGGGTAAGGGATGGGTGAAATACATGATGGGGATTAAGGAGTGCCCTTGTGATGAGCACTGGGTGATGTATAGAATTGTTGAATCACTACATTGTACCCCTGAAACTAATATAACAGTGTATGTTGAATATATTGGAATTAAAACCAAAAAATAAAATAAAATAAAGTCACAAAACTTACTTGTTTTAAAAAAATTGTTTTAAGGTAGCAAATCTTTTATATTCTTAGTTTTAAGTTTTCTTCTACCTAAATTAACATTATTGGATTAAACTACCCACCATCTTTAGATGCTATCCCGGTCTTTGTCAGTTTGGCAGAGAAGCAGTGATTTCCACATGGGCCATAAAATACAGATACATGAAACACATAAGGCATATAGAGTGCTTACCATTTTATTCTGATTTTTCCTTGGGCTATGTACTATGTAAAATGCCACTTATGAAAACTTCCTTTCAGATTATATACTATGTTTAGAGCCAGAGAGGGAATTAATTCCTTTTTTTAAATTGCGTTGATGTTTTTATTTTTACTTTTTGTTTAGAGGTGCTACATCCATGTGTTTAAAAAAGAAAAAAAGAGCCTAAAAGGATATACAATAAAAAGCAGGTCTCCTTCCTACCCCTTCACCCTCACATACCCGTTTCTCTGAGGGAAAAGTTTCTTTTGTTGGTAACCAGCTGACTCATTTACATTATTGTCTCTAGTTTTATTATTCTAGTACAGAAAATAGAATTTTTAATAGGTAAGTAATCCTATTTCCCACATGGAAGGTAAAACTGTTTTAGACCTGATAACAGTGCTTTAGTTGATTGGGATGGTGAGAGTGGTTCCAGTACTGATGTCTAGTATATATCTTCTCCTCTCTATAGCATTCACTCATTCTGTTTATATTGAGTAGATTTAGGGATGAGGTCAGAGTATTTTTATTTTTTTTATATACACATATTTACATATATGTCTGATAAACTGTTGTTTTCTGATGTGTTTTCTACTTAGAATTTTTCCCAGTTAAATTCTGAACTTAATATAGGACTTTTTTTTTAACTTCTTTTTTTATGTTCTGAAGAAATGGTAAACTTAGCAGACACTAATGTAGGCAAAACTTGGATATGCTATTAATCATATGAATCTTACTTAAATTATTATTATTATGCAGTTAAATCTTGCAGCTTCCACATTTGGTGCCAGAACGGTAAGCTACCAAGACCATATACATTCTGGGCCCAGCAGAAACTTTTAATGAAGAGTTGAAACATTAAAACATTCTCATTATATTCAAGAAACAGGGACTAAAGTCTGTATAGATGGACTCACTGAAATGTAACAAAATGTTCTGTTCAAAATCTTAGAATAAATCAAAGAACATCTAAAGCCACTAATATTTCACATGCATAGAATTTGTATTATGCTTTTTGAGTTATTTTGGATTCTTGCCTTATTATTTTATAGTACATGCTCATTTGAATAAGAGAATTCATTCAGCAGGTCTTGACTGAGTGTCTACTCTGTACAAGGCAGAGTTCAAGGTGGTGCAGATATATTAGGGAACCAAAAAGAAGATATTCCTACCTTGGCAGAGCTTATATGATAGTGGGAAGGAGGCAGATAATAAACAAGTAAATATGCATGTCAGGTGGTGCTAAAATAAAGTGTGGAGTATTAAATGCCAAGGTGAGGGGAAGGTAATTACTTTATATGGAATCATGGAAGACCTCACTTCTAAGATGACATGTAGCAAACATGTGAAGGGACTGAGCCATGCAAATATCTGGGGTGTGATATTGTGAATTCACAACATTTTGCACCTTGTTCCATCAAAAGGTCGCATTTAAATCTGGGTTGGTCATATAACTTATTTTGACCAACTGACAAGGAAGACATTGAGTTCCAAATTCTAAGCTTCAAGCAACCTTGAAGCTTCTGCCTTTGCCCTTTTGGAATGCTTCTTGTATTATGCAGGGAATATGGACTAGAATATCAAACTGTGGGAGACCATGTAGAGATAGAAGGCCAGTCAACAGGCAGCACCAAGATCTGAGATGTGGGAGAGAGATTATCTCAGATCCTCTAGGCCCGGCCAAGCTGTCAGCTGATTGCAGACTCATAGGTGAGTCCCAAGTGAGACCAACAGAACCACCATCTAGTTAATTGACAGACTTGTGAGAATCTGTCATTTTGAGCTGCTAAGATCACTGCAGCATGGGGAAAGAATGTTGCAGGCAGAGGGAGCAGTAGTTACAAAGGCCTTCATGTGGAAGTGTGCCATGACTTGTTTAGGAATAGCAAGAAGGCCAGCATGGCTAGAAGCAGTGAGTGAAAAGGAGAGAAAGGGTCAGAGAGGTTGCAAGGAGCCATATCATAGGACTTTATTTATAGACCATATTTAAGAGTTTGGCTATTACTCTGAGTGAAATGGAATCCATGGCGATTTTTGAGTAACATGAGTGACATGATTTCACTTACATTTTCTTTTCTTTTTTTTTAAAATTTATTACTGAAGTATAATTGACATACAGTGTTATATTAGTTTCAGGTATAGAGCATATCGATTCAACAATTCTATTACTCGGTGCTCACCATAAGTATAGTCACCATCTGTCACCATACAATGTTATTACAATATTATTGATGATATTCCCTATGTTGTACTTTTCATCTCCATGACTTACTTATTTTATAACTGGAAATTTATACCTCTTAATCCCCTTCATCTATTTTGTTCATCTTCCCACCCACGTCCCCTCTGGCAACTACCAGTTTGTCCTCTGTATTTAAGAGTCTGGTTTGTTTGTTTGTTCTGTTTTGTTTTTTAAGGAAATCATATATTTGCCTTTTTCTGTCTGACTTATTTCACTTAGGGTAATAGACTCCAGGTCCATCTATGTTGTTGTAAATGGCAAGATTTCATTCTTTTTTTGTGACTGAGTAATATTCCATCATATATGTGTGTGTGTGTGTATATATATATATACACACACACACACATATATACACACACACACACGCACGCACACATACTACATCTTCTTTATCCATCCATCTATCATTGGACACTTAGGTTGCTTCCATATCTTGACTATTATAAATAATGCTGCAACAAACATAGAGGTACGTATATTTTTTGAATTAGTGTTTTCATTTTCTTTGGGTAAATACCCAGTAGTAGAATTTCTGGATCATATGGTATTTTTATTTTTAATTTTATGAAGAACCTCCATGTTGTTTTCCACAGTGGCTGCACCAATTCACTCCCATCAACATTGCATCAGGGTTCCCTTTTTTCCGTATTCTTGCCAACACTTGTTATTTCTTGTCTTTTTAATACTAACCATTCTGAGTGGTGTGAGACGATATCTTATTGTGGTTTTGATTTGCATTTCCCTCATGATGAGTGATGTTGAGCATCTTTTTTTTGTATCCGTTGCCCATCTGTATATTTTCTTTGGAAAAATGTCTATTCAGGTCCTTTGACCATTTTTTAAATTTAAGTCTAATTAATTAACATAGAGTATATTATTAGTTTCAGAGGTAGAGTTTAGTGATTCATCAGTTGCATATAACACCCAGTGCTCATTACATTAAATGCCCTCCTTAATGCCATAAGAGACTCTTTTTTTTTTTTTTTTAATATTTTATTTATTTATTTGAGAGAGAGAATGAGATAGAGAGAGAGAGCATGAGAGGGGGAGGGTCAGAGGGAGAAGCAGACTCCCTGCTGAGCAGGGAGCCCGATGCGGGACTCGATCCTGGAACTCCAGGATCATGACCTGAGCCGAAGGCAGTCGCTTAACCAACTGAGCCACCCAGGCGCCCCTCCATAAGAGACTCTTAACTATAGGAAACAAACTGAGGGTCCTTTGACCATTTTTAATCAGATTTTTTGGGGGGGATGGTGTTGAGTTTTATTAAGTTCTTTATATATTTTGGATATTAATTCCTTCTTGGATGATATATCATTTACAAATATCATCTTCCATTCAGTAGATTACCTTTTTGTTTTGTTGTTTTCCTTCATTGTGTGAAAGCTTTTTATTTCGGTGTACTCCCAGTAGTTTAATTTGCTTTTGTTTCCCTTGCCAGAGGAGATGTCCATAAATATGTTGCTAAGGCTAATGTCTCAACAATGAGAAGAAAGTGAATATGCCACAAAATCATAGGTGGTTGTTTTTTTTTAACCTGCTAGAGAGTTGAGGACACAGAGAAACCTAAATAAATTCCATAAAGAGATGAGCTTTTCATAGGAAAGAGACTCATGTCTATATCCATGGAGGCACAGCAGAAAAAGAAGGGAATCCACTATAGTTGAGAGTAAAAAGAAACCAGTCAAAATTTACCAAGCTTTTCACGGTCATGCATGGACTGACATGGCAGATTAGAATTCCAGGAAACCCTGGTCACAGTCAAGTTCATACGCACTCTCTAGTTCTTTCCTACAGTATTTTTGTGGAGTACCAGTGGCAATATACCAAAGGCTGGGGCAAGGCAGAAGAGCTGAGAGAGATCCCTCATTGAAGTGCTACTGGGCATTCACTTAGTGCACAGTAGCAGTCCACTGAAGCTGGGACAGCAGGATGTCTCCAGACACACAGCAGGACAGACAGAAAGATGTCTTCAGAGGTTCAGAAAATTGGGGGACAGGGCTGGAAAACAAAGAGAATTCCCCATCAGCCATAGAGCTGATGGGTAGACAACAAAGCAGAGAGAGATACATAGTTTGTAATGCTATTGACTGGGCTGTAAAGCCATCTAGAATCTTGTCTGTACTCAAATCCTGAGCCCTGTTGAAAAGTCTGGATCCTACCCTCAAAATATTTGAACCCCAGTGGTGAATGGAATTTAACAAAAGCAGCAACAAAGCCAAGCCCCACCTCAATTACAGACTACAGTAATTCAAATTCTAGCAGTAAGAGCCAAGAGTATGTGCTTTTTTTAGAGATAAATATTATTTGTTCCATCTCTCTTCTTTATACCATTGTCTGTCATATAATCAAAAATTATGAAACACATGAAGAAGCAGGAAAATGTGACTTGCAATCAAGTAAAAAAAAAAAGAAAGAAAGAAAAAAAGAACAGTAGAAATAGTCCCACAGTTGATGAAGATGTTGGGATTAGAATAAAGGACTTTACAATAATTATGCTATAGATATTAAAGAATCTAGTCAAAGGTGAAAAACGTGAATAGAAGATAATGTCAGTATAAAAATGGAAACTATTAAAAAGAAGGAAATGAAGAATTCATTCAGTGGGCTTTTCCAGAGTAGACAGAGCAGAAAAAAGATCAGTGAACTTGAAGACTGGCAATTGAAATTATCCTAACTGAAGCACAAAGAGAAGGAAGTGTTTTTAAAAAGGGAACAGAGTGTGACACTAACCTAACATATGTAAAACTGTAGACCTAGAAAAAAAAAGGGGAGAGAGATTGGGACAGAAAAAAAAATGTTTGAAGAGATAATGATTAAGAATTTTCTAAAATTGGGCGCCTGGGTGGCTCAGTCGTTAAGCGTCTGCCTTTGGCTCAGGTCATGATCCCAGGATCCTGGGATCGAGTCCCACATCGGGCTCCCTGCTCGGCGGGAAGCCTGCTTCTCCCTCCCCCACTCCCCCTGCTTATGTTCCCTCTCTCACTGTGTCTCTCTCTGTCAAATAAATAAATAAAATCTTTAAAAAAAAAAAAAAGAATTTTCTAAAATTGATAAAAGATATCAACCCACAGTGTCAAGAAGTGTGACAAAACCCCAAACAGCATAAATATAAAGAAAACCACCTCTTGTCACATCAAAGTCAATAAACTGAAAACCAAAGTTAGAAAATTTTATAAGTAGCCAGAGGTGAAAAGACCTATTCAGGGAACCACAATAAGAATGTTGGTGGCTGGGGCACCTGGGTGGCTCAGATGGTTAAGCGTCTGCCTTCGGCTCAGGTCATGATCCCAGGGTCCTGGGATCGAGCCCCACATCGGGCTCCCTGCTCAGCGGGGAGTCTGCTTCTCCCTCTGCCTGCCACTCCCCCTGCTTGTACTCTCCCTCTCCCTCTGGCAAATAAATAAATAAAATCTTTAAAAAAAAAAAAAGAATGTTGGTTGCTTTTTTTTTTTTTTAAGATTTTTATTTATTTATTTGAGAGAGAGAGAATGAGTGAGAGAGAGCACACATGAGAGAGGGGAGGGTCAGAGGGAGAAGCAGACTCCCTGCTGAGCAGGGAGCCTGATGTGGGACTCGATCCCGGGACTCCAGGATCATGACCTGAGCCGAAGGCAGTCGCTTAACCAACTGAGCCACCCAGGCATCCCTATTGGTGGCTTTTTTAATCAGAAACCATTGAGTCCAGACGGTAATTGAATGCCATCTTTAAAGAACTACACACAGGACCCCTGGGCGGCTCAGTTGGTTGGGTGTCGACTCTTGGTTTAGGCTCAGGTCATGATCTCATGGTTTGTGGGATTGAGCCCCGCATCAGGCTCCTCACTCGGTGGGGAGTCTGCTTGAAAGATTCTCTTCCTTTGCCTCTCCCCTCACTTGCGTACTCTCTCTCTAAAAATAAATCTTAAAAAAAAACCAAAACCCTACAGACAACTTTGTTAACTTAGCAAAAATATGCATTTAAAAAAAAAGAGAAGCTAGTGATGCCTGGGTGGCTCAGTCATTTAAGCATCCAACTCTTGATTTCCGCTCCGGTCATGATCTCAGGGTAGTGAGATTGAGCCCTGCACCAGGCCCCACATTCAGCGGGGAGTCTGCTTGAGAATTTCTCTCTCTCTCTCTCTGTCCCTCCCCACTGTTCTCTCTAAAATAAATAAATAAATCTTTAAAAAAAAAAAAAAAAAGAAGAAGAAGAAGGTAGTCTAAGGCTATACCACCCTGAACTTGCCTGATTGTTTGATCTCAGAAGCTAAGCAGGGTTGGACCTGGTTTGTACTTGGGTGGGAGACTGCCTGGGAATACCTGGTTCTATAGGCTCAGATAGATGATGATAGATAGATAGAGATTTAAAAAGGTAAAATGAAGACATTTGCAGGCAGACAAAAACAGAATAATTCATTTCCAACAGATCTGTACTGTAAGAAAGACTAAAGGAACTTCTGCTAGGTGAAAGGAGGTCATTCTGGATGAAAGACAGGATCTGCAAGAAAGAGGAAAGAACACATAAATATATGGGTAAATATAAAAGACCAACTTTTTAAAATTTTTAGTTATGTATATTTATATATTCTATTTTCTTTAAAAGACTATTGACAGGTTAAAACCAACTAATAGCAGTGAATTGTAGGAGATAATATCAATATTAAGGGGCTTGTAACATATATAGAAATAAAATTTATAACAGGATCACACAAGATGGGAGCAAAATAAATACAAGTATCTATAAGTTCTTACATTATTCAGTAATAATATATGATTTGTAGGTAGACAGTGATAAGAATGTACATTGTGATCTAAAATAGCATAAAGAGCTATTTCAAAAAAGTTAATAGAGGAGTTTAAAATGGAATACTAAAAATATTTGACTCATTTAAATGAAAGCAGATAGGTAGATTTAAGCTCAACTATATCAATAATTTTATTCAGTGTAAATGGTCTACTTTAAGCTTGCCATTTAAAAGGCACAAGTTGTCAGACTGGATAAAGAATAAGCAAGAGCCAACTATATGCTGATTAGAAGAGACATTTTAAAAATATGAAGAAGGGCACCTGGGTGGCTCGGTCAGTTAAGTGTCCAATTCTTGATGTTGGCTCAGGTCCTGATCTTAGGGTCCTGGGAAGGACCTTGGGCGCCTTGCTTAGCGGGGAGTCTGCTTAAGGATTCTCTCTCCTTCTCCCTTAACCCCTCCCCCTGCTCTCTCTTGCTCTAATTCGCTCTAAGATCAATAAATAAATCTTTAAAAATATAAATAAATAATAAAAATAAGAATATGAAAAACAGGAGATACAGGTTTCCAGTTATGGAATGAATAAGTCACAGAAATAAAAGGCACAGCATACGGAATATAGGTCATGATATTGTAATAGTGTTTTATAGTCACAGATGGTAGCTACATTTGTGGTGAGCATAGCATAACATATAGAGCATTTGAATCACTATGTTGTAGGTCTGAAACCAGTGTAACATTGTGTACCAACTCTACTAAAAAAAAATTTAATAAACAGTTTGAAATAAAAAAGACTGAAAAAAAATACTTTGCAAATAGTAAGCATAAGAAAGTAGAATTCAAGACAGAATTACCAGAGATTAAGAGCAATCTTACATCAAGAAGATATAACTATTATAAATGTGTATGTACCAACTAACAGCATAAAAATATGTGAATCTCAAACTAACTCTTATTAATAGAATATACAAAAATTAATAAAGATACAGGTGATATGAATAATGCTATCAACCAATTTGGTATATTGGTATTTGCAGAACACTACACCCCAAAACTACACATTCTTTTTTAACGCATATGAAATATTCACCGAGATAGACCATATGTTCAGCCACAAAACATATCAATAAATTTCAAAAAACTGACATCTTATAGAATATATTCTTTGACTTCAGTAGAATTAAAATGAATAGCAACAGAATTGCAAATATTTATAACTGCTCATGAAAACTACACAAAAATTTGTGGGATTCACAACATACTTCAGTTAAAAAATAGTGTTACTATTAGGGTAATTTCTTTAAAATATTAAAACTCAACTTGCCATTAAAAAAACATGGGATTCAGCTACAGCAGTGCTTAGAGAAAAATTAATAGCTTTCAGTACTGTATTAGAAAAGAAGGAATCAAAGAACTAAGCTTCCATCTTTTTAAAAAGTAGAAGACAAGAACAAATCAAACCTATAGTATAGTAAGTAGAAGAAAGAAAATAGAGGAATGGAAATCAATGAAACAGAAAGCAAACAATAGAGAAAATAAATTGCAATAGTCAATTTATTGTCTCTCAGCTCTAATCCACCCTTCTACATCCTGCTTTGTGATAGTGAAGCTGGATGCTGTCAACATTTCTCCTTTGTCAGCTGACTTGATACTAGGTTTTGTCGAGAGATGGTGGTGGTTCTCTGCAAAGTCATAGTAGGACAGAAGGGGCTTTCCGTTTTGGTAGCCTTGTGCTTTTCGCTTTTTTCTTGGCACACTAGCTGGCAGTTGAGCATGTGGGAGACCCAGTAGTGTTTACCTCAGCCTCCCTTCTGGACAAGCCCCAGTCTAACCACACCTTCTGGCAAATTTCCCTGCCCCTTGATAGGCCACTTCCACAGACCAGCTCCAGCTTACCTACACCCTGCAGCAAGTTTCTCAGCCACCCAGTGTGCTGTTCCTATGAACCAGGTCTGGTTTTGCCCTTTGGCAAGTTCCTTCCCTACAGGGAAGGTTTTGTGTTACTGTGGCAGGAGAACCCATGCATTGAGGTGTGAATCTCAGTGGAGGGTTCTTTTTTTCGAAGTTCTTAATTCTCTATTTTCTTATTTTCCCTCCATTTAGTGGTGGTAGTAGTGTTCTGCAATTGCTAATTTTGGACACCTTGGACAACAGACGCCACATAATGTAATTCTAAATTTTCTAATAGCCACATTTAAAAAAGTAAAAAGAAACAGATGAAGTTAATTTTAATAATATATTTTACTTTTTAAAAAATATATATATTTTATTTAACCCAGTATATCAAAATATTTTCCTTTCAATATAAAATTATTAAAATTTTAAGCTATTTTAACCTTTTTTCATGTGAAGTCTTTGGAATCCAGTGTATATTTTATTCTTAGAGCACATCTCTCTTCCAACTAGCTACATTTCAAGTGCTCAGAAGCCACTTCTATGGCTACTGACTATCTACCATATTGGAAAGTGTAGCCTTAACTCCTCTTTTACTCCTTGTCATTGTTGACCACCTTTTACTTGCTAATAATTCTTTATATTAAATTTTCCCTGTTCAAATTTCTGATGTGGTTTCTGTTTCCTGACTGAACCCTGATTGATTCAGTCAGCAAAGCCAAAAGCTGGGTCTTTGAAAAGATTAAATTGATAAACACTAACAATCTTGATCAGGGTGAAAAAGGGAGAAAATCACTTTTATCCAGAAAAAATGGGGGATATCACTAGAGATTCTCTAAATTTTAAAGGCATAATAAAGGATATTATAAACATATTGCCAATAAATTATGCAACTAAGATGAAATGATGAAAACTTCTTGAAAGTGCAAGTTATAAAATTCTCAGGAAAAGAAAAGAAAAAGTTAATAGCCTTATATCTCTTAAAGAAATTGAATTTATAATTGAAAGCCTTCCCATAAATAAAACTCCGGGCCCAAGAAGGCTTTAGTTGTGAATTCTATCACATATTTGGGAAAGAAATCATACCAGTTTTATAACACTTTTCAGAAAACATAGGAAAATGTTGGGAACACTTCCCCAAAACACTTCTTTTGTGAGACCAACATAACTCTAACAGCAAAACCTGATGAAGAAATTTTAGGAAATTTTAAGGAAAAAAAATAGCCAAATGTCCTGCCAGAAACAGACTCAGATATCCTTAACAATATATTAACAAATTGAAATTAGCAATATTTTTAAATAATACTACATTAGTTTAGCCCAGGAATACAAAGTTGGTTCAACATTATAAAAATCAATTAAGGTGATCCTTCCTATTAATAGAATATAGGAAAAGCTATGATTATCTCAATAGATGAAGAAAAAGCATTGGATATAATTCAACATCCATTTATGATTTAAAAAAACTTTAAACAAACTAGGAATAGAAAATTGGTAAATGTAATTTGATAAAAGTTGTCTATTAAAAACATAGTGAATGTCATTCTTAATGGTGAAATACTGAGTGCTTTCCACCTAAGATAGGGTGAAAAGCAAGGATATAAACTTTCACCACTAACTGAAAGTCTTGCCAGCATAATTTGGGAAGAAAAAGAGTAGATAGATAATTAGCTTAACACCTTACCCTCATCTCCATAGTCTCTATCATAGCATTCTGTTTTTTTCTAATAGTTATTATGTATTTACTTTTTATTTTTATTTTACTTATTTATTTATTTATTTTTTAAGATTTTATTTATTTATTGACAGAGAGAGACACAGCGAGAAAGGGAACACAAGCAGGGGGGGTGGGAGAGGGAGGAGCAGGGAGCCCGATGCGGGGCTTGATCCCAGGACCCTGGGATCATGACCTGAGCCGAAGGCAGATGCTTAACTACTGAGCCACCCAGGCGCCCCTGTATTTACTTTTTAAATTTACCTCTGTGTCACCAGTCTTCCTCAGTAAGCTCCAGGAGGGAGGGACCTAGCATTGTATCTGGCCTGTAATAAAGATTATAATATTTGAGGGCGCCTGGGTGGCTCAGTTGGTTAAGCGACTGCCTTCGGCTCAGGTCATGATCCTGGAGTCCCGGGATCGAGTCCCGCATCGGGCTTCCTGCTCGGCAGGGAGTCTGCTTCTTCCTCTGACCCTCTTCCCTCCCGTGCTCTCTGTCTCTCATTCTCTCTCAAATAAATAAATAAAAATCTTAAAAAAAAAAAAAAAGATTATAATATTTGTTGTATAAATGAATACATTTAATGTTTGGGGAACCTTCTCCTCCCTAGCTTTTCGTTTTTCTTCGGGAGAGATATTCACTAATTTATCCCCCGGGAAGAAGTGAAAGATTTCATTGGTGAGTTTAGTAAAAGGAGCTAGGTGAGTATAGCTCAGATTGTACCTTTTCTTGTCACTTACTGAGAGCACACATCCTATTCTCTTCTCCTGTGTGATAAATTTTATGGGGGTAGCCCATACTGCAGGGAAGGGGATGCTTATCGTTGGGTGGATAAATCTGTTTAATTCAGGGGTAAAATATTAGCAAGCTTACCTGCCCATAAACCTAGTATGTTTTCTCCAATTCATCTTTACTAGTAATGTGGTCTACATTTTGATCTTTAGGTGTCTGACTTACGTTCTCTTCCTTTTCAAAAGTGTTAACAGACTTATCTTAAACTCTATCATCTATCTAAAAACTAAAAAATTATTTATCAAAAAAATCATAGAATTGCAAACTACTATTTAGGAAAAAAAGTTGTAACATATATGGCAGAGAAAGGTTGCTATCATTAAAATATAAGGAGCTCTTACAAGTCCATAAGAGAAAAATTCACTGCAATAGAAAACCAAGCAAACATAACCTGCAACTCACAAAAAAAGAAATATACAAATGGCTAGTAATAATAGCTGTCATTCATTGAACTGTATACTATGTCCTTAACAATTTACATGCATTATCTCATTTAATCTTTCAGCAACCCTGTAACATAATGATTTTTTTTTTTCATTTTACTGTAGCAAACACATAGTGTTTATTATGTGCTAGGTACTCTCTAAGCACATTACTCACATTCTACCCATTTTATAGATGAAGAAGCAGGCATGAAGAGCTTAGCCATTTGTGCAAATAGTTGAGCCAGTCTTTGAACTCAGGAGGTCTGACTTTAGATCCTATGTTTTTTAACTACTACTCTATACTGCTTCACTATAAAACAAATATAATGCTTTCCTACTTTTATTTTATTTCTGAATTTCAAAAACAGTATGTGATTGAACTAACAAATGGGAGCAATGCAACAGTGTGTAAAATAAAAAATAATTACCTTATTTGCACTCCTAAATTTAAAGGTAACAGCTATTGACAGCTTGGTATACATTCTTCAAGATGTTCAAGAAAGGAAAATTTTTAAAATGAGGTACTGTTTTTTTGTGTATACCATTTGTATGTTAGTGGTTTTTAAAAACCTTTAACATACTACTGGCAAGTGTATGGGGAGCAAGCACTTTGGTATACTACTGATGAGAGTGTGAATTGGTACAATATATCTGGTGGAAAATTTGGCACTGTCTGTCAAAATTTTAAATATGCTTATCTATTCATTGTTTTTCAAGGAACTGTTTCTAGGAAAAATAGAACAAATGCCCAAAAATGTTTAAGATGCATGCATAAAGATAAGGATATACCCTGTAAGGTTTATAGTAGTATTTTTTTTTAACCCACCATTGGGAACAGCCCTTGTCTAAACTGTACAGGTTTGGAGAATTAGTGTGTTACTATATAGTGAATTAAGTAATAGTAGACTTACAGTTGATTTTTTTTTTCTTGTAAGATATATCAGAATAGATTTTAGAATTAAAGTTACTACCCCCTTAGGAAATCACAATTCCCTGAAGTCACAGTCTCCACATTGAAAATCACTATAAGGAGGGGCGCCTGGGTAGCTCAGTCGGTTAAGCTTCTGCCTTCAGCTCAGGTCATGATCCCAGGGTCCTGGGATCGAGCCCCGCGTCAGGCTCCCTGCTCAGCGGGAAGCCTGCTTCTTCCTCTCCCACTCCCCCTGCTTGTGTTCCTTCTCTTGCTGTCTCTCTCTCTCTCTCTCTGTCAAATAAATAAATAAAATCTTCAAAAAAAAAAATCACTATAAGGAGATGTGTACAGAACTTATCAATATAGCACCTGATACTCAATAAATATCTGACATTATTACTATCTCTGTATCTCCACAGTTAACATTTTTTGGTAATCAGAAATAAAAAATTATAAAACAGAGTACCTCCGCAAAGCAACATATACCGTATTAACTATCAAAGGTTTGTGAAAGGGCGCCTGGGTGGCTCAGTCGGTTAAGCATCTGCCTTTGGCTCAGGTCATGATCCCAGAGTCCTGGGATTGAGCCGCGCATTGCATTGGGTTCCCTGCTCAGTGGGGAGTTTGCTTCTCCCTCTGCTCCTCCCCCCACTCATGCTCTCTCTCTCTCAAATAAATAAATAAAATCTTAAAAAAAAAAAGGTTTGTGAAAGACCAATTCTTAGAATCAGCAGACATAAATTCAGCAGCCATAAATACCCTCCAGGTATTCTTGTTCTTTGTGAACTTGGGCAAGTCCCTAATATTTTTTAAAAGATTTTATTTGTTTATTTGACAGAGAGAGAGAGTCAGCAGCAGAGGTAGAGAGAGAAGCAGACTCCCCGCTGAGCAGGGAGCCTGATGCAGAACTCGATCCCAGAACCCTGGGATCATGACTCGAGCCGAAGGCAGACGCTTAACCGACTGAGCCACCCAGGCGCCCAAGTCCCTAAATTTTTAAAATAACCTTACCTGCCAAATGGAGATATCAACCAAAGTGCCAAACTGGGGGTTATTTTGAGGAGCGAATGAAATAATACAAGTGTAAATTATTTGAAAAGTAAAGTGCTATACAAACGAATTTAGTGTAGGAAGCTGGTTTTAAGCATATTACTAGATTGTCTACTGCCTAGTATAATGCCTGAAATCTAGTGAGTGTACATTTCTTAGTTACATAATTCTGAATTTATAAATTGTGTGGTTTCTTCCTGCATATTCAAAGTTTGATTTATGTATAATCGTTTCATATGTAGAGTTTGAGCTTTTCACTTTTTCCCAGAATGTATTGTTATAATGGAAAAATAATTATTTAAATTTGTGTACATTTTTGTTCCTTTTTCTTACTTTAGGAATGGAACATTACTAAACTTTCAATTGAGTATGATTCTGAGCCTTTTGGAAAGGAACGAGATGCAGCTATTAAGAAACTGGCTACTGAAGCTGGAGTAGAAGTAATTGTACGAATTTCACATACATTATATGACCTGGACAAGTAAGTTTTTTTTCTTTTATTTTTTATGGTAAAATACACATAATATTTGTTGTCGCAACCATTTTTAAGTATACAGTTCAGTGGTATTAAGTACATGGACAAGGGGCGCCTGGATGGCTCTGTTGGTTAATTGTCTGACTCTTGATCTCAGCTCAGGTCTTGATCTCAGGGTCATGAGCCTAAACCCCACATTAAGCTCCACGCTGGGCATTAAAAAAAAAAAAAAAGTACGTGGACAAGTAAGTTTTAACCTGTGGGAGTTTTTTAAAATGGAAGTAACAACATATACATAATGGAATTGTGGGAGAATTAAATGAATATGTCAAACCCTTAGCATTTTATTTAACTGCTCTGATTTTTTAACTTACTCAGTGACAGATGCCAAAATTACAGATGTAGTGAGTGCATAAGATAAAAATACTTAGAATTTCAGTTTCAAACTGTTAAGAGTATCACAAAATTTGCCTTGACTATTCTAACTCAGCCTGTGGTCTTACCTTTCTGGGCTCTTAGCAATATTAATTTCATATTTATATGACACAAAACCATGAAATGCTGTGATATATTTAGTATGATTGTATGAAGTTTTTTTATTTCATGTGTGTTTATCTTGTCAATCTGGATTTTAAGTCCAGTTGCCAACTGTATGTAATACTACTTTGTATAGCTGTAGTCCTCTGAACAGTGACATAATATCTTATTTCTCAAAGTGTATTTCTTGAAATACCATTTCTTGGTGATGCTTTGTCTAAAAAAGATTCTGTGGTCAAGTTTAAATTTAGGAATTATTATATGCTTTGAGTTTTGAAGGTTCACAGATTAATTAACTTAGTAACTTTTGGCATACTGTTGTCTTCACAAGTGCTGAACTTAAAATCTCATAATTTATGCACCTTTTAAATTATTTTGCTTTTAGTTATTTACACATTTTATCTAGTTAATAAAGCTAATTCTAGGGCGCCTGGGTGGCTCAGTTGGTTGGGCGACTGCCTTCGGCTCGGGTCATGATCCTGGAGTCCCGGGATCGAGTCCCGCATCGGGCTCCCTGCTTGGCAGGGAGTCTGCTTCTCCCTCTGACCCTCCTCCCTCTCATGCTCTCTGTCTCTCATTCTCTCTCTCTCAAATAAATAAATAAAATCTTTAAAAAAAAAAAACTAATTCTATAAATTACATGACAAACTAATTTTATTCTACTTTTCCAAATGTATGGAAAAACTGTGGTTTGATTTCAGGCAGGGGTCTTATTTGCTATTAAGTCAGAAGTCCTATATCTCTTGAAAATAAACTTGCCTTCTAGTTTACCAGTTTTCTTAACTTTAGGAAGCTGATAGCAAGAAGGAAGTATATTTGGGGTGGGGGTGGGGGGTAGGACTTTCCCTTTTTCCCTTCTAACTTCCTGGCTGGTCTAATAATTAAATTGACTTAAGACAGATTAACAGGAGAAAAATAAATTTAATTCATATGTCCAGGATATAAGACTGAAAGAAGTGAACAAAGCAGGCAGCTTTTACACCTTTTAGAAAAAAAAAAAATAAGTTAGTGAAGAAATGCCAAGACAAGTAAGTTGGGGTTTAGGGTAGCAAATGTATGAAGTTTATACAGCCTTCTCAGGCCTGAATTAACCTGTCTCTGATGATAAGGATACCTTTTACTCTCCAGGTTCTGGGAAAGTACCCTTCACATAGAGAATTTATTTCTTGCTTTCAGGGAGACAGAGCAGGGTCAGAGTGTCCTTCTTATACTGTTTCTCAAGTAATTTTAATTCAAAGTAATCAATATGCCAAAGTGACATATTTTGGGGTGACCTGTCCCAAACCCCATCAGAGGCAAAATAGGATAAGAGCAGTTTGCATGCATCTAAGTGGGAGATTTAGTGTTATGCATATAATTGGATTGGTTAGTGGATTGAATGTGAATATTTACCATATATAATTCATCATATAAAAATATACAGAAAACATTTTTCTCAGGTCTTTATTTTGCTTAAGTTCTATAATTAGCAGTGTCTTCACTAGTATCACTGCAGTATCGCTACAGTCCACAAGTTTCATTATGACCCTGTGTATAAACTCAAAGTATTACACTGAAACAAAATTACTAAAAGCAGAGAGGATAGTTTTTGTGGTGTTTACTTTCTATACATACAATTTATATGTAACTGTATGTGGAATAATGAAAAATGTACTGTTTTTTTAATTTTATTTTTTTCATCATGGTAAAAGTGTACTGTTTAATCCCCATCACCTATTTACCCCATATCCCGCTTCACCTCCCCTCTGGTAATCATCAGTTTGTTGTCTGTAGTTAAGAGTCTGTTTCTTGATTTGTCTGTTCCTCCCTCCCCCGCCCCGCCTGTTTATTTTGTTTCTTATGTTCCACATATGAAATCATTTGGTATTTGTCTTTCTCTGACTGATATATTCCACTTAGCATCATACTCTCTAGCTCTGTCCATGTTGTTGCAAATGGCAAGATTTCATTCTTTTTTATGGCTGAATAATATTCCCTTTTATATATATAATGTGTATATATACACATACATACATACATATCACATCTTTATCCATTCATCTATCAATGGACACTTGGACTGCTTCCATAGTTTGGCTGTTGTAAATAATGCTGCTATAAATGTAGGGGTCCATGTATCCCTTTGAATTAGTGTTTTTGTATTTTGGGGGTAAATACCCAATAGTAAAATTACTGGATCTTAGGGTAATTCTATTTCTAACTTTTTGGGGAACCTCCATACCGTTTTTACACAGTGACTGCAGCAATTTGCATTCCCACCAAGAGTGCAAGAAGAGTCCCTTTTCTCCACATCCTCACCAACACTTGTTGTTTCTTGTGTTTTTAATTATATCCATTCTGACAGGTGTGGGGTGATACATCATTGTAGTTTTGATTTACATTTCCCTGATGATGAGTGATACTGAGCATCTCTTCATGTGTCTGTTGCCCATCTGGATGTCTTCTTTGGAAAAATGTTCATGTGTTCTGCCCATTTTTAATTGGATTATTTGTTTTTTGGGTGTTGAATTTTATAAGTTTTTTTTTTTTTTTAAAGATTTTATTTATTTATTTGACAGAGAGAGACACAGCGAGAGAAGGAACACAAGCAGGGGGCGTGGGAGAGGGAGAAGCAGGCTTCCCATGGAGCAGGGAGCCCGATGCAGGGCTCGATCCCAGGACCCTGGGATCATGACCTGAGCCGAAGGCAGATGCTTAATGACTGAGCCACCCAGGCGCCTGAGTTTTATAAGTTTTTATAGATTTTGGACACCAACCCTTTATCAGATATGTCATTTGCAAATATCTTCTCCCATTCAGTAGGTTGACTTTTAGTTTTGTTGATTGTTTCCTTTGCAGACGCATTTTATTTTGATGTAGTCCCAGTAGCTTATTTTTGCTTTTATTTCCCTTGCCTGAAGAGACATATCTAGAAAAATGTTGCTACAGCAGATGTCAGAGTAATTACTGCCTGTGCTCTCTTCAAGGATTGTTACGGTTTCAGGTCTCACGTTTAGGTCTTTAATCAGTTTTGAGTTTATTTTTGTGTATGGTGCAAGAAAATGGTCCAGTTACATTCTTTTGCATGTAGCTGTCCAGTTTTCTTAACACCATTTATTATTACTATTTTTTAGTTGACCATATATGGTTAATTTGTGGGTTTATTTCTGGGCTCTCTATTCTATTCCATTGATCTATGTGTCTGTTTTTATGCCAGTACCACACTGTTTTCATCACTACAGCTTTATGGTATAGTTTGAAATCAGGAAGTGTGATGCCTTTGGCATTGTTCTTTCTCAAGATTGCTCTGGTTATTCAAGCCTTTTGTGGTTCCAAATAATTCTGTATTTGTTCTAGTTCGCGTTTGTTTTTGGTGCCGTGCTTCTTGGCGGCAGTCAGCTCCTGCTCGATCTTAGTCTCCAGGAATTCCTCCTTCTTACTTAGCATCTCCTCCGTGTCCCGCAGCCGCAGGACGGCATCCTGAGGGGTCGAGCCGCCCTTGCCGGCCTTGCCCCGTCCTGCCCCAAACAGTTTCCAGAACACCGACATGGTGGCTGCTCGCTCTGCCGGCGTGCGCCACCCACTCCGGCTCAGCTCGGCCCGGCCCCAGCGCCCGCTCCCGGCCCCACCACTCCCTGCCGCCGCAGGCCTCTCTGCCGCCTCCGCCCCACACCCTTAACACCATTTATTGAAGAGACTTTTTCCCATTGTATATTCATTCTTCCTTTGTTGATGATTGACTGACCATATATAATTGTGGGTTTATTTCTGGGTTTTCTCTTCTATTCCACTGATCTATGTGTCTCTTTTTATGCCAGTACCATACTGTTTTAATTACTACTACGTTGTAATATAACTTGAAATTTGGAATTGTGATACCTCCAGTTTTGTTTTTCTTTTTTAAGATTGCTTTGGCTATTCGAGGTCTTTTGTGGTTCCATACGAACTTTAGAATTGTTTGTTCTCGCTCTGTGAAAAATGCTATCGATATTTTGATAGGGGTTGCATTAAATGTGTATATTGCTTTGAGTAGTGTAGACATTTTAACAATATCTTTTGTGTTAATTTTTTTGTTTGTTTATGTAATCCCAACGTGGAACTCCCCCCAGCATCAAGAATTGCACGCTGTTTTGACTGAGCCAGGCAGGCGTCCCATCAGTATTTGTTCTTTCAGCCCATGAGCATGGAGTGTCTTTCCATTTCTTTGTGTCATCTTGAATTTCTTTTGTCAGGTTTTATAGTTTTTGGAGTACAAGTCTTTCACCTCTTTGATTAAGTTTATTCCTAGATATTTTTTTTTTTTGGTGCAATTGTAAATGAGATTGTTTTCTTAATTTCACTTCCAAATTCATTCTATGAGGCCAGTATTAGCCTGATACCAAACCAGATAAAGACACCATAAAAAAAGAGAACTCAGTATCTCTCATGAATATAGATGCAAAAATCTTCACAAAATACTAGCAAACTGATTCGAACAGTACATTAAAAAGGAGGAGGGAAATTTAAAGTATATCCATAAGATACATATGCTGACATATTTAACAAAGGCATGATGAGCACAACAGAAAGTAGCAAGTGATTATCACTATAGTATATAGAATCCTAATTAATAAGACTTGCTTTATTGCTCCTCAATATAATATTGGTCTGGTTTGGTTTTTACTGATGATTAAGAGATTCTTTGAGTTGTGTTGTAATATGTTTTTACCTTTCATATATATTATTTTTATGTTACTACTTTTAGGCTGATTTAACCACTTGTTTTTTTCACTCATAGATACTAAATAATACCCTTTGTCTTAAAGGTTTTGTTATTTGTGTGCTGTATATTTTTGACACATAGCAGATGTCTAGAAAATGAAGAGAATAATTTTTAGATTCATTAGCTATTTTAATAAGTTTCTTGGTCATAAGAGAAGCTTATATCCTCCTGGAAGTCTTAAGTAATTAATTTTTGTTTTCTGATTTTAAGCATTTTCAGAAGTTATCAATCAAAATATATTGTCATTTCTTAATACTAACTGCATTTTACTAACTTTTTTTTTGTACTTTACTAACTTTGCACTACAATAGGATCATAGAACTCAATGGTGGACAACCACCTCTTACTTATAAGAGATTCCAGACTCTCATCAGCAAAATGGAACCACTAGAGATACCAGTAGAGACAATTACTTCCGAAGTGATAGAAAAGTGCACAACTCCTCTTTCTGATGACCATGATGAGAAATATGGAGTCCCTTCATTAGAAGAATTAGGTAGGTATAAATGAAGCTTAAGAGTTAATAAATCACTCAGAAAATCTCACTTCTAATTTGACATGTAAAGTATTTTGCATTAAGAGGGAAAGAAAGGAGAAAAAAATCTAAAAGAAACTCTTTAAGAACTGATAGATCTGTACATATGTGTGCTATAAATGTGATCTGTTAATCACCTTAAGATGTTTGTCCTAAAGAATAGAGACCATATTATATCCTTATATGTGAAGACCTATCCAGGGCCCTCAGTTAATTTTTATGCTACTGTTAATTTTTCTGTGAAGTATTTTTTCCCAATTACTGTGGTTCAATAAAAATTATTTTAGTTACAGAAGAATATCTTTTTCTTTTTTCTGTTTTTTTTTTTAGGTTTTGATACAGATGGCTTGCCCTCTGCAGTATGGCCAGGCGGAGAAACTGAAGCACTTACACGTTTGGAAAGGCATTTGGAAAGAAAAGTATGATAATATAGGTCATGCTTGTATTTCCAAACTGGCATTTAAAAAATAATTTCACTCTTTTTTAAAAACAAAAAATAGTCTGTTGAAAAGAAGAATTGAGAGAAATAGTTAAAATAGCATAGACCTAATGGTTTGAAAATTAACAACCATCTCCTCATTTAAATATTTTTTTCCTCCTCTGCTGACTATTTCTTCTTTAGCTACTACCAATACTATCTCTTCTCTTCTTTCTGTGTAAGCTGGTACCTGATGACCATAACTTTGAAGCTAAGATAAAGTTCTTCTATTTCACCTTTACCTCAATGTCAAGGAGACAGGTTGAAAGTGCTCTCAGCTTGGTGTTAGGAATTTGAAGATAATTTATTTCACATGAGTATGTGCTACACGAGGATGGCTGAAACAAAAGAATGCTCACTTTTATTCTGTTGTGTTTATTAAAACGTGTTTGTGACTGGGATAATAAAATTTTATTCCCCAAGAACTATGTAACTTTTTTTAAAAAAAATATGTCAGTTTTAAATACTCTTAAAATGGAAAAGACAATTAGCCAGCATAATTCTCTCTGTGTGTTTTCAGGCTTGGGTAGCCAACTTTGAAAGACCTCGAATGAATGCAAATTCCCTGCTTGCTAGCCCTACTGGACTCAGTCCTTATCTCCGATTTGGTTGTTTGTCATGTCGACTATTTTACTTCAAACTAACAGATCTGTACAAAAAGGTATTACCTAAAACTGAAGCTAATTTTTCAAAATAACTTCTTTAAAAAATTGCTGGTAATACTTCTTTGCTTTTTAACCTTAGGTAAAGAAGAACAGTTCCCCTCCCCTTTCCCTTTATGGGCAACTGTTATGGCGTGAATTTTTCTATACAGCAGCAACAAATAATCCACGCTTTGATAAAATGGAAGGAAATCCCATCTGTGTTCAGATTCCTTGGGATAAGAATCCTGAGGCTTTAGCAAAATGGGCAGAAGGCCGGACAGGCTTTCCATGGATTGATGCCATCATGACACAGCTTCGTCAGGAGGGTTGGATTCACCATTTAGCCAGACATGCAGTGGCTTGCTTCCTGACCCGGGGTGACCTGTGGATTAGTTGGGAAGAAGGAATGAAGGTGAGTATTTTTCTAACTAATGTAGCAGAGTCTTATTTTGAGCCTATAACTTATTAAAACAATTCCTAGAAGTTGTCTCTTACTTAGATTCATTTATAGTCTAATTTTTTTCAGCAGGTAAAGAATTTAATTTCCTAATACAGGCACACTCTTGGAGAGCAGAATGGTCTAATCAGACAGGAAAAATGGTGAAAACTGGTTTGATTATAACCTCAGGTCATTTCAGAGACTGAACCATGAACCAGCCTAGCCATCAAGGGAACTATAAGGTTTAACACTCTGGACTCATTGGATTAACATATTTATGGATGATCATTTCTGTTACAAAAAAGGATTTGCCCAAGAATTCTTAGAAATAGCGAATTTATATTATAAAATTTAAAATATATATCATTTTGCCTCACTACAACATCATAACTTTTTAATGATTATGTAAAGTGAAGCATACAACATTTTGTGACATCATCTTGTGGTTATATATAATAGGACTTGTTTTACCTTCCTGCCTATATCATATATTTCCCCTATCCAAGGACCATTTCTGATCCCCCCCCCTTTTTTTTTTGCATCTCCTGTATTTCCTTGTACAAAGTTGTACATGAGGTGGGTGTATAGTAAACACTTAATGAATTTATAAAAAGGCATTTTAAATCTGTTTCCCTTTTGGTCAAGGAATTCCAAATTTAAACTCTATAATGCTAGTGCTTTTTTTCTTTTTTTTTTTTTTGTGCTTTTTCACTAGTGTATTTTTTGTTTTGTTTTTTTGGATTTTTTCTCAAGTGCATTTTTAAAAGTCATTTATATTTGGGTGCTCCCTATATGTAGGCCAGTATACCAGGCTTCTCAGTTTTTGTTAGTGATTTATTTGGTAGCATCTTTCCTTTCTTGAAAGTGTTTGCTGCTTTTTTTCTTCCCTTTTTTAATTGGATCAGTGACTTGAGTCATTATTTTACCCTCCCCCCAATAACACAGCAAAGACTAGAAAGGTAAATTCACTTATATTACTGATCTTTTTCTTTCCCTGAAATAACTCATTACAGAACAGAACATTGACAAGGAGGCTAACTTTGGAATGTTTAATTTTACAGTTCTGTGCTAGATTTTCTTTCCCTTGACTTTTGATCTACAGAGACCTGGAAAATGCTTGCTTTGAGAATTATATGTGTACAAACTAATTGGTTACTGTTACTTCTGAAGGTATTTGAAGAATTATTGCTTGATGCAGATTGGAGCATAAATGCTGGAAGTTGGATGTGGCTGTCTTGTAGTTCCTTTTTCCAACAGTTTTTTCACTGCTATTGCCCTGTTGGTTTTGGTAGGAGAACAGATCCCAATGGAGACTATATCAGGTAAATCAAGGGTGGTTATTATTCAGTTTGGAATAACTAATCCAGGAAGAGCTTTTCATGTTTAAGCAACACTTAAGGTTTTCCCCACTCATGTTGGGCAGCAGAGATGAGGAGATAGGTAAACAAATCATTAAATGGTATTGACTTGATTTTGGTCATTCATAGCTAATAATTAGTTTGTTATAATTTGCTTGTAGTTCATTTTATTAATAATTTTTCTTCCTTCTCCCAAAAGGCGTTATTTGCCTGTACTAAGAGGTTTCCCTGCAAAATATATCTATGATCCCTGGAATGCACCAGAAGGTATCCAAAAGGTAGCCAAATGTTTGATAGGAGTTAATTATCCTAAACCAATGGTGAATCATGCTGAGGCAAGCCGTTTGAATATTGAGAGGATGAAGCAGATCTATCAGCAGCTTTCACGATATAGAGGACTAGGTATGTCATTAATTACCTTTGGTTTGTTTCTTTGGCAGGTGTTTATGTACCTATCCTTGAATTTGATCTTGATCATAATTTAATAGGAAATTTTTTCCCTTTAGGTCTTCTTGCATCAGTGCCTTCTAATCCTAATGGGAATGGAGGCCTCATGGGGTATTCTCCTGGAGAAAATATTCCAGGTTGTAGCAGCAGTGGAAGTAAGTGAAAAGGAAATTTATGTACTTAGCCACATAAAGAGATTAATAATCAAATATATTTTTTATTAAATCTCACTATAATGTTTTTTCGGCATACATGTACACACACACACACACACACACACACTATAATGTTTTTTCGGCATACATGTACACACACACACACACACACACACACACCCGTCATTCCATTAGTGACATTTTGGAGATGGAAAGCATCATTACATGTAGTAGAATTTAGCTCAAAGTAAAGATCTTGCAAACTGAATGAAGAGGGCAATTTTTTTAAATTAACATATAATGTATTATTTGTTTCAGGGGTACTGGTCTGTGATTCATCAGTCGTACACAATTCACAGCGCTCATCATAGTACATACCCTCCCCGATGTCCATCACCCAGCCATCCCATCCCTCCCAACCCCCTCCACCCCAGCAACCCTCAGTTTGTTTCCTGAGGTTAAGAGTCTCTTATGGTTTGTCTCCCTCTCTGGTTTCATCTTGTTTCATTTTTCCCTTCCTTCCCCTCTGATCCTCTGTCTTGTTTCTCAAATTCCTCTTATCATTGAGATCATATGATACTTGTCTTTCTCTGATTGACTT
>NC_138373.1:146011302-146035104 GCF_054177405.1 Leptonychotes weddellii | reverse complement strand
TCATTATTTTTTACTTTCTTTAGGTACATATCAGGTATAAGGTAATTAGTTAAGGTCAGTGGTCCTGTGAATATGGCCAAAAGATTTATCATACACATACATAGGGCCTTTTGTCTTTTTGCATATGAATTTTTCCTTCCAGTCTTGTTTGTAGTGATTTTCCATATGATATATACTTAGTTGCCACATATATTCTTTTTTTTTTTTTTGTAAAGATTTTATTTATTTATTTGACAGAGACACAGCGAGAGAGGGAACACAAGCAGGGGGAGTGGGAGAGGGAGAAGCAGGCTCCCCGCAGAGCAGGGAGCCCGATGCGGGACTCAATCCCAGGACTCTGGGATCATGACCTGAGCTGAAGGCAGTCGCTTAACCAACTGAGCCACCCAGGCGCCCGCCATATATATTCTTAATGTATGATATTAATAATGTCAAGAAGCCAGTACTGGAAATTTGAATCATTGTATACGTTTGCAAAGGTTCTAACCAAAATAGCATGAGGCTAATTAATTTGATTAAAAACAAGGCAGCATTTGAGGAATGCTTATTTTTTTCCCAAAAAGTCACATTTAAAATTGATATTAAGAACAAAACCTTTAAAAAATTGAACCTTTCTTATTCAGAAATACTTTGTATCCTTTTGAGAGCATATATTTTTTTACTCCAACAATTAGATTAAGGAGAAAGGAACAAAGCACTCACATTTTGACTACTTTATGCCCAGTACAGGGGGATTTTTGCCACATTCTAACAATAATCTGGGGAGGTAGTGGTGGAAATTGGCCAAGAAAGGTTAGGTAACTTAATCAAGATCCCACAGTTAGTAAGTAGTTGAGCTAAGATTCAGATCCAGGTCTGACTAGTTCAAAAGTTCTTATTGGGCCTCCCCTGCAAATGTAATGCCATATATAGTGTTTATAAGATAAAGCATTTTTTTACTGGAACGTGTCTCACTTAGCGGTCTAGTAGTAGGTCAGTGATGGCAGTATACTTCCGAAATGTTCTTCTCACAGCTACATTTTGAACTTCATCAGGGTATCAGTTCAATAGTTTTGTCAGATCTCTTGTTCAGTTCACAGCCTGCTTCCTTTGTCCATACATGAATTTGAGGGATAGAAGTTCTGTGAAGCACATAAATAACAGGCAGGTAACAGAAGGGTAGGAAGCAACAGGTTCCAGATACCCAACTAATGGATAGTGATGGTGCATACTGCTTCTTGGTCCACTCAAATCTGTATTCATTATTTGGAGTTATCTGCAAAAACTAACCATGGTAGCAAGTTAAATTGGAATAATTTTGCTTTACAAATACACATGATATTTTATGATATAATAGGATTAATAAATCTTGAAGTACTCTAATCATGTAAATAGTTGCCTGTAACACACTCTGTAGTTAGGTGCTGTGAGGCTTTCAAATGTAAATGGGGGGAAGAGAAACACAAATGAAAAAATTATAAATTGTAAGATGCTGTTTCCATATGCAATAAGAAAAGAAACAGTCATTGAGAGCTGAAAGAACTACAGAAGTTATCTTGGAAGATGGTGGGATGGGTAGCATTTGGGTAGGCAGATGAAGGAGAAAGCATTGTGGACCTGGAAATGGGAGTGATTATGGAAAGATCCTGAGGATTTGGACTATGCTATTAAGCATTTCTCTTCCCTCTAGTTTCTGTTCCATTTGAAAGGACTTGGATATTTCTGAAGCATATCCCTTTATGCCCTCTACTTATCCTGTTTGTAGACTTTTATTTTACAGTGTCTCAGGAGGCATATCAAAGGGCAAGATTCTTTATAACTTGTACACAGATGACTTGAAGTATTTTTGTTCTTATAATAAAATCACAATCTATTTACGATAGTAATATGTTTGTATTTATTTATTTTTTTTCTATTAAAAATACCCGTTCAGCATTATTAGTCCTTAGGGAAATGCAAATCAAAACCACTAAGAGACTTCCCACTGAGGGTAACCAACTATCACTGAGTACCTAGGATTGAGGGGTTTCCTGAGACATGAGACTTGCAGTGCTAACACTTGAAAAATCCCAGACAAACTGGGGTGAGTTTGTTACCTGTACCCACTCAGGTACCTAAAAAATGACAGACGATAACAAGTGTTATGGAGGATGTGAAGAGACTGGAACTCTCATATGTTGTTGAGAGGTGGTCTGTAAAATGGTACAGCTACTTTGGGAAACAGGTTGGCAGTTTCTTAAGAGCTAAACATAAATTTAACATATAACCCAGAAATTCCATTCCTAAGTATCTATCCAAAAGAAATGAAAATATATATCTACACAAAGACTTAAGAATCATAAGAATGTTTATGATAGCTTTATTTATAATAGTCAAAATGTGGCACATCCATTCAATGGAATATTAATCCATAAGAAGGAATAAAATGCTGGTACATGCTACAACATGGATAGACCTCAAAAATACAGACATAAAAGACCACATACTGCACAATTCCATTTATATGAACTATCTAGAAAAGGCATTTCTTTAAAGTAAGTTAATGGTTACCTTAGGTTTAGGGGTAGGAATGAGAATGAATGCAATGGGCATGAAAATGTTCTAAAACTGGATTGTGCAAATGATTACACAACTCTGTAAATTTACTAAAATTTATTAAACTGTATACTTAAAACAGGTGAATTTTATGTTATGTAAATTATACCTCAAAACTGCTTAAAAAAAAAAAACCTATTCACTATATACAATTTAGGAAATTCAGAAAAATCGAAAAGAAAAATAAAAATCACCCACAATTCCATCCAGTAGAGATAGTTACTATTAAATTTTTGTGTATTTCCTTTGAATATCTTTTCTATGCATTTTCCCCCCACAGTAGCTTAGAGTTAGAATTTTTTTAAAACATTTTATTTATTTGGGACACCTGGGTGGCTCTGTCAGTTAAGCGTCTGCCTTTGGCTCAGGTCATGGTTCCAGGGTCCTGGGATCGAACCCCATCGGGCTTCCTGCTCTCCCTCTCCTCCCCGCTCATGCTGTCTTCTCGCTATCTCTGTCGCTATCTCTGTCTCTCTCTCTCAAATAAATAAAATCTGTATTTGAGAGAGAGAGAGCATGCACAAGCAGGGGGAGGGAGAAGCAGGCTCCCCACTGAGCAGGGAGCCCTATGTGGGGCTCGATCCCAGGACCCTGGGATCATGACCTGAGCCAAAGGCAGATGCTTGATGACTGAGCCACCCAGGCGCCCCAATTTACTGTATTTTTATGGGGAAGTTATAGGCAGTTGAGATATTCATTTATTTAGGGCCACAGGAAGATTCTAAGTGCCTGCTTATCATTTAACTCTCTAAAGAAATAAACTGCTATCTTAAGGAAATTCTGAATGTATTTATTGAGCTTATTAATTTACCCTCTCATCTTTAAAAGTAATCATTCTCCTGATTTCTAATACTATAATTTTTTGCCCATTTTTGAACTTTATAGAATCCTGTAGTTTGTTTTTTGTATCTGGCTGCTTTCACTCAATATTTTTTTATGAGATTATTCTCATTTATCTTAGAACTGGAAGAGGAATAAAATTAATGAAGTTGAGAAAATGAGGTGACTAGTCTGTGATTTAGCCTACCTCTGAATCTTCCAGTAAAATTGACTTTTCCTTTCTCAGTGTCCTCACTGTATGCTGTAACAACTTCCATCCCAGAGCCATTATAATAACATTTATTTGTACTTAGTGATTTTATGTATCTGTCACCTTCTACTTGGACTGTGAGCCCCTTGAAGACAAGACTTCATGTCTTAGTAATATTTGTATCCCTAGTACCTAGTATAATCTCTAGCATAAAGGAGCACTCAACAAATGTATAAGGTATGACTAAATACGATAATCAAAAATGTATTTGTTGAAGTTTCCTTTCTTTCTTTCTTTTTAATTTATTTATTTTAGAGAGAGTGTGTATGTGATCAGGGGGAGGGACAGAGGGAGTTGGAAGGAATCCCAAGCAGACTCCCTGCTGAGTGGGGAGCCCGATGTAGGGCTCAATCCCGAGATCATGACTGGAGCAGAAACCAAGAGTCCAATGCTCAACTGACAGAGCCACCCAAGCGCCCCTGTTGAAGTTTTCTTGATAGCAAAATATATGTAAACATAAAACTTAGCATTTAACCATTTTATTTTATTTTTTAAAGATTTTATTTATTTATTTATTTGAGAGAGAGAATGAGAGAGAGCACATGAGAGGGGTTAGGGTCAGAGGGAGAAGCAGACTCCCTGCTGAGCAGGGAGCCCGATGTGGGACTCGATCCAGGGACTCCAGGATCATGACCTGAGCCGAAGGCAGTCACTTGACCAACTGAGCCACCCAGGCGCCCAGCATTTAACCATTTTAAATGTACAATTCAGTGGAATTAAGTACGTTCACATTGTTGTGTGAAGTTTTAAATAATCTTGTACAATAATGCAAGACAACAATTATCACTATTAGGGGAAGCCCTGCTGATGGTAAAACCAGGAATAGCACCATTCAGTGGTGAATTTGCTATAGTCCAGAATCTGACCTTCAACAAGTCCAAGAACTGAGTGTTTTTAGTATAATTAGAGGTGACCATCCTGTGACTGACAGACTAGAAGTTTAAAACTCATGTGATTTAGGGGCGCCTGGGTGGCTCAGTCAGTTAAGCATCCGATTCTTGATTTTGGCTCAGGTCATGATCTCAGGGTCATGAGATTGAGCCCTGCATCAGGTTCCACACTGGTTGTGGAGCCTGCTTAAGATTCTCTCTCACCCTCTGCACTACCCCCTAAATCAATCCATCCATCCATCCATCCATACATACATACATAAATACACACATACACACACACCAACCATGTGATTTAAAATATCAGGGGGGCGCCTGGGTGGCTCAGTCGGTTAAGCATCTGCCTTCGGCTCAGGTCATGATCCCAGGGTCCTGGGATCGAGCCCCACATCGGGCTCCCTGCCTAGCGGGGAGCCTGCTTCTCCCTCTCCCTCTGCCTGTCTGCCTGTCTGCCTACTTGTGATCTCTCTGTCAAATAAATAAATAAAATCTTAAAAAAAAAAATTAAAAAAAAATATCAGGGTCGCCTGGGTGGCTCAGTTGGTTAAGCGTCTGCCTTCAGCTCAGGTCATGATCCCAGGGTCCTGGAATTGAGTCCCGCGTCGGGCTCCTTGCTCAACGGGGGAGCCTGCTTCTACCTCTGCCTGCCACTCTCCCTCCTTGTGCCCTCTCCCTCTCTTTCTCTCCCCCCTCTCTCTCTGACAAATAAAATCTTTAAAAAATATGTATCAACAGGGAACACTAGTTTATTATTTATGGTGGAGGTATCCCTTTCCAGTGATGGAAGCCCTCATCCCTGATCAGGGCATTCACTTTCCCAATTTTGAGTACCTGAAAAGCTGAATTCTTTATCCAGAGGAACTTGATGAGCATGAAATTACAATAAAAAATAAGTAGATTGCCTTGTTCAGACCATGAGGTGACTTCTCTGTAGGAGCTAGAATGTTCATATTTGTCCATAATCTGGACACACTGACAAAAATGTTTCTCTAGAACCTACTTTCTGTGCCAACCCATTCTCCTGTAACATTGTTTCTTTTTAGAAGGCTTAATGTAATTGCTTAGGCTAGGTAACTGCCACATTGTATTTCCTCCTCTTTGTATGATTTGAATTAATTCTCATCTGGCAGACCCTCATTCACTTCTCTCCAAGGACATATGTTTTGGACAGGCACTGAGGGAAGAATGTGGAATAAAGGGACAAGAGGTGAAAGGAGGATATGTATCTCACTGTCGCTCTATATTTTGCTTCCATGGTCAAGTGTCTAATTGTTATTCAGTAAAGGAATGTTTTTTGGAAAATGATTATCAGTGATTTTGCCTTTGAACCAAAAGTCAACATTTCTATGACCCTATGTTTAAATTTTCCTGATTTGGGCATGTGATTTTTGGCTCATATGAAGGATTGAGGTTTAGTCCTAAAAAGTATAAATGCCCTTAATACTGTTAACTAAAAATTAGATTTGTAGTCTTAATACATATGACTTGGGATTTAAGTAATTTTACTAAATTTTAAGTAAATTTAAGTAATTTAAGTAATTTAAGTATTTTTAAATACTAACAGGTTGCTCTCAAGGGAGTGGTATTTTACATTATGCTCATGGAGACAGTCAGCAAACTCATCTATTAAAGCAAGGTAAGAATGAAGCATTTGAGCATACTGTTCTTTTTACCATTCCTATATTAAACATACACTTAAAAAAAATACATTTTTTTAAATATGTAGGAAGAAGCTCCATGGGCACTGGTCTCAGCACTGGGAAACGTCCTAGCGAGGAAGAGGACACGCAGAGTATTGGTCCTAAGGTCCAGCGACAGAGCACTAATTAGGTAAATATTTTACACCTTTATTTCTTGTTTTAGTGTATTGTGTGATCAACATAAATTAAGACAATTTCCAAAATGGAGCTAATCATTTTTTTTCAAACTAGAGAAACTGAGGCTTAAGTTTTTCAGTGATTGTTACAAAATCAGTTAATTCTTAGATAAGAGAAGTTCATCTCTACTGGACAAATTGCTGCACTTAGTTTTATGGTCATCTTAATTGATGATCATTTTTAAATCTGAAAAAGTAATAATGTTGTGCTCAAGTTTTTTCTCAGAAAAAACTCTCTTTTTCAATTCCTTACTATGTGACCATGAGTTTAAAACAATTAAAGTGACTTTTTATTTTAGTGGTATTAACATAATCTCTTTATGAACTTTTCCCCAAATCTTTGCCTCTTAAATGTTTATAAGTTTCTTTTGTCTGTTGTGATACTTCTGAAATCTAAATTCTTTCCAGTTCAGGAATAGTTCAATTTTTTTTAATATTGGCCCTTTTTAGAGGTATCAAAAAGCCATGGCTATATTCAGTTGAATTGGATGTGGGATACTATTTTATGATTTAAGTTTATATGAAAAGTATCTAAAACAGTACATTTACCAGTTTTAAAAGACATGTTTCTTCAGTTATCTTAAACTGTTTGCAATTTTTAAATTACTGCTAACTGTATTTATCATGTTGAGCATTGAGTAACATATTGAATTGTTGAATCAGTATGATGTACACCTGAAACTTAATATAATATTGTCTGTCAGTTATACTTCAGTAGTAATATATATATGAACAGCAATAATAAAAAGTAAAAGTTTAAAAAAATTGCTGGGTTTTTTTAGCACCAACCCTAATTAGACTGTACATTTGTTGAAGATAAGATCAGTAAACACTCATCAAATTTTTATCATTTAATTCCTTGCAGTCAAACTTTACCCAGTTTTTTTTTTTCCCCCTTAAATCACAGAAAACATTCAGGAGGAATACTGTTGCAGCTGAAATTGGTGGGGAGTTCACTACTTTTTTCAGTTAAATTATTTTAAAATGTTCTTCATTGATGGAAAGCAGTTACATTTTGAAATGCATTGTTTCTAATGACATTTCTATAGTTTTAAACTTTTTAATGAATTTCACATAGGACAAATGGTAATTTGTATATAAATAACTTGGTAAAAGTTTTGCTTAATGTAAATATAAATAGTCACAATTAATATAGACCCACCCATATATTTTTGATAATTTTTCATGTATGGTAAAAGTTAAAGTGGCAAACTGATATTCTGATATAAAAAAGTTTCGAGAGTCAATGTGGGAAAATAGGTTTTTAGACTTTCTTAAAAGACTTTGTTAAAATTTTAGAGCAAAATTTTCTTGATATCATTGTTTGATCTAACTTTACAGTCTTTGATAATAATGTTTTAGAAAATGTGCACAATCAAAATTGGTAGTTATAGCCTCTGTTAACATAGACAGTATATGTTTTAAATCTTCATGTATGCCTGTTTTGACCCAAATCTGTGGAAGTATCATGTGTTAAGTTCTCTTTGTCTCCCTTTGTTCATTTACAGCTAAGTGACCTTGTTATTAAAGTATATGCATATATGGAATCTTGTGTACTTGGTGGTGGTTGTTTTTTCTTTTCTTTTTAAGTTTTTGTTTTAGTTAAGGGGGAGAGCATTGTTCTGTGAGATGTGATTACAAATCAGAGACAGAGTCTATAAACCACATGTAACCATTCTGGATGAAGGAACAGCTCCCATTTATTTAGTAATATAGTATTTTTCAAAATTATTCCAAATTAAGATTACTAACTTCCAAATGCTTTATACTTTTTATAATACCTATCTGCAAGAAAGATTTAAAACCAAAGAGGTTATGTCAGATAATGGGGCTTATGACTATGAGTTAGTCACTACAGTTAATAATGTGAGCTCTGGAGTCAAAGGCCTGGCTCTGCCACTCATTTGAGATCTTGGGCAAGTTATTAACCTTCTGTGCCTTTTTTTTCCTTATTTATGATATAGGGATGAGAGTAGTATCTGCTTTATACTACATATGAAATGCTCATAACAGTGCCTGGCATGTGGCAGGTTAGTCGATAAGTGTTAGCTGCAGGGCTGCCATGCTTTATAGCTCCCTGGATTGTGCAGTGCATAGTCTGCCTAACTGTATGCTACAGCTGTGGTTAGCTGTTGTTATTCTCATTACTATTATTATCCCATTCCTGTCTCTCGTAGGCTAGTTTTTTCCTTTTGGAATTATAACCAGTGTTTTTTTTTTATTTTCCCACTCTTAGTTGTGATAGATGTTCAGTGTGATAATTGTATTTAAAGGTAACTTAAGAATAATTTGAGTCTAAAATGCAAAAACAGTAACATATTTTTTATATGATACCCATTTTAAAAAGCATCCTGAATAATGAATTAACACTGATTGATAAGTTCCATTACTGAGAAAAGAAAAAAAATATGTTTTATCTTCTTTCACCACTGTTAATAAGGAGTGATATTTTAATTGTTTTTCATGATGCTTCTATTTAGCAACCTACTCTTTGGACCTGATTGTACTGTACAGCATTGAGAAATTCATAGACCTGGGATTTGCCATCATCATCCAGGGGAATAAAAGATTCAGGTCTTTTTTGTTTTTAAGTAGGCTCCACGCCCGGTGTGGAGCCAAATGTGGGGCTTGAACTCATGGGCCTGAGATCAAGACCTGAGCAGAGATCAAGACGGACACCTAACAGACTGAGCCATCCAGGCACCCCTAAAAGATTCAGTTTCAATGTGAATAAATATTTTAGTAAAAGAACATTGTTTCAGCATAGACACTGATACTTTACTTTTAAATGTAGGGGGATTTGGGCTTTTAGGGGGTTTTTTGGAAAGCTTTTTCAGTTCGGTCTAAATTGTAACTAAAAAGAAACACTGAAAGGGAAAGACAGGTATTAGTGTATTTCAGGTAAGCAGATATTTAAATACAGTGTTTTCCCCTAACCAGAAGGGTTAGTTTCTGAAAACCCTGCTGGTGGTTGAGGGATTTAAGACCTTATATTCATTCAGGAAATGTATCTTGAAATCTTATTAACAAAACCTGTTCTGTTCTGCAACTTGGAAAAATTGAGTTGAGGAAACCAAACTTTTGAAAGAACGCATGCAAAGTTTTTATGCTTTTACATTCACTTGAAATAAATTAGTAAAATTGGGATATAAAAGACTGATAACAGTATATTTTTTTAAAGATTTTATTTATTTATTTGAGAGAGAGCACAAGCAGGGGGAGCAGCAGAGGGAGAGGGAGAAGCAGACTCCCCGCTGAGCAGGGAGCCCGACATGGGGCTTGATCCCAGGACCCTGAGATCATGACCTGAGCTGAAGGCAGAAGCTTAACCGACTGAGCCACCCATGCAGCCCATAACAGTATATTTTTAATACATCTCTTAAGTACTAGAAACTTCAGGATCTTCCCACAATTTCAAACATGTTTGTAATTTTCTTATAGGTAATATCCATAATACTGGCTTCTTTTTTCCATTTCTCCATCCAAGTGCTTTTTTTCTGATTGCGTGGTCCTAGAAATTCACTAAATACTTGGAATGGAAAAAACTTTAGGTAGCCTTTATTTAATACAGTTGGCATAGCTGACTTGGTCAGTTTCAAGTTTTGATTACAATGCACATGATCATATGTATTACCATTTCTTATACAACTATGTGGAGCCCTTGTACAAGCTAAGCTGCCAGCACCCTAGTGTACATGTCTGCTCCCTTCCTCCTGACCAGTGATTGCAGCATGCAGTTCTAAAGTGCTTGAGTTTACATTCCTTGACTGCCTTCCCTTGTCTGTATCCTACTCTAATTCCCTTTTCCTAATGCAGTGAAACATTTTGGTTAATCCAGGTCCCAGATCCTTGAATTGCAGGAAAAAGTGTTCAGTAAAGCCATGAATAATAGGATTTTTATATAAGGATAACTCAGAAGGAGAAGGGTTACTGGACAAGCAGCCCTAGCCTCATATACATGAGCTACTCATTTAATTTTAGAATGTCCTGGAAATCAGAGTTGATCTTGCGATAAAGAGCTAGGATTCTTGCTGCTGCTCAGTGTAATTAAAGTGCAAATGTCAGTCCATCTCAAAAAGCCTATTGAGCACAAACTGAATATTAAGGCTAGGCTCCAATTAGCATTTCCTGGGTTCCTGTAATGTGCCAGATATTGTTCATAGGAAAATAAATCCATAAGTTTCCACAAGGAGTTCACAAAGTGAGAGGGCAGTCTGGAAGAATTACGGTGGTGTGTGTTCAGGCTGTGTTAGAACTGTGCACAGTGTGCTATGAAACTCATGAAGGGAGAGATCTCCAGCCTGGGAAAATCACAGCTTTCCCGACTCCCAACTCTATACAGGAGCATAGGACAACTAGGCAGGGTCGGGGCACCCTGTCTTTGGAAACATTTAACTCTAGTTGGGATTAATCATGTTATTGGTTGTTAATGTCTTTGTCCTTCGCTGTCCTACATGTAAACTCCATCAGGACCGGGAATGTACTTTATTCCCCCTTGTCTTGTCCACTGCTGTCTTCTCATTGCTGTTTCACATGCTTGGAACTTAATAGGCATACCATAAGTATTTGTTGGTTGATAGATAAATATAAGAATAAATGGGATAGACATTGGACTGGCTTTAAGGAGAAATTAGTTTATGAGGTTGGCATCACTGGTAATAATTAGAATGTAAACCACTGGACAGTTTATCGGAAAAGGCAAGTATTTAGGCGAAAGTGGCAGGGGGAGGCTTTTAAAGACATATCAGACACAGTCGCTCACTACTGGGGGCGGGTGGGAGGGGTAGCAGTAAGGCTAGCTATGTTCCAAAGAGGTTTTTTGTTTTTTGAACTACATTTTTTTTTTTGTAAATTAGTTCTTTACCTATCGAATTATTTGGGGAATTCTGAATGGCTATAGCTTCAAGATACAGCGGTTTCTGAGTTACTTTTACGTTTTCTCTTATGGGCTAGTGACATTCCCCAAGGGACAAAACGACCGGAACTTGCTGGCAAGGAAAGGGTATGAAAATGCCAGGCTCAATAATTGCTGCGCCCGGCTGTTTCCGGGAAAGCTGATTCCCACGCTGGCCCGCCTCCGTCGCGCAGCCCCGCCTTGCGTGAGGGTCGCGTGGCCTGCGTCCCGCACCTTGATTGGCTGAGTTGGGACTGAGGGGGCGTACGTCTGCGGGCTCACGGGTGTCCTGTGCCGTGATTGGCTGCGGGTAGAGGGCCGGGGGCCGGGACAGCAGTGCTGGGAGAAATTAGCGGCCCTGTTGGGACCCTAGGCTTGGGTCATTGACCCCTCTTCCCAGGCCTCGGGAAGACGGCAGGCCACGGGGAACCTCGGCGGGGGGGAGGGAGGAAGGACGGAGCCAGGGACCCGGGACTCAGTGCGTCTTGCGCGGAGTGGACAGGTGAGTCGCACCCCTTTCTCCGCCCCCGGGGGGGGAGCCTCACCAGCAACAAAGCGGCCGACAGGCAGGGGTCTGGGGTCGCGCACCGAGAAACGGGACTCCCCGCCAGCCGCTCAGCCTCCCTGGCCTGGGCAGATGCCCAGGCGCCGGAGGTCAGAAGTTCCTCTGGACAAGCGCCGGCCCCACAAGATGGATGTGTGGCTGTCAATCATTCCCCGAGATCTTCCTTCGGTCCTCATTTTTTACTTCTTTATAAACATTAGGGTTAATTTGAAACTGTCAGCAGATCATACATGTTATAAAAGTAGAACTTAATTGAATTATTACTGATGTTGTAGAGCAGACTGTATTAAGTACGAAAACTGTGCATATTTCAGAAGTGAACTTATCTCCTCAGGAATGCTTAAGAAGCATGAAGTATCTGGGAATAGACCACATTGTGATTTAACAAACACTTGCCCAGAGCATTGCTGTGTAGGGCACAGGGTAAGAGCTGTACTCTGGAGCCAAGTTGGGTTTGAATCCAAGGTCTGCCCTGTTAGCTGAGCAACCTTGGGCAGGTTATTTTACCTGCATCTGTTTCCTCATCTTTAAAATGGGTTTTTGTGGTGATTTAATAACTTTTCTGAGTACTCTGTAAGTGGTTATGGTATTAACTCAATGTAGTCTTCACAGTCACCCAGAATGTAGTGTCCCTATTTTCCTGACACTCCAGCTGAGGCACAGAGAGATGATGTGACTTTCCCACGTCACAACACAACCAATGACCAGGAATTAAGTCCATACAGACCACAGTTTTACACACTACCTTAGGCTGCCTCATGAACTGGATTTGTTCATTCAGTTTCAGTTGACAAATACTTATTTTGTTCCTCTGTGGACCAAGTTCTTTGCTGGGTACAAGGGACAGAGAAGAACAGAACTCAGACCCTGCCCTCCCAGTGCTTGCAATCTAGTACAGGTTGTTTACAGCTGGGCTGCAGGGTGCCCATGAATCCTGGTAAAATCTTTTGCAAATGTTATGAGTACAGGTCTTTTCTTTTTTTCTTTTTGGAAAGAGACTCTGTGGCTCTTACCAGGTTCTCCAGTGGGTCTGTGATCCAAAGTTAGGAAGAAACATTGTGGCGGAACAGCTAGTATCTAACCTAATGCCTGACAACACAGCATGAGCTTAAAAAGAAAAAGAAAAACCACTGGTTGAATGGATGAAGAACTTTACAGGAGGTTAAGTGCTACAGTAAGGTTAAGAGCAAGATGCAGTGGAAAAGCACACACAAAGATCCTCCTTGTCCAGGAATGCCTCCTAGAGTCAGCAATGCCAGTGAAGTGAAGGGTAGGGAAGCAATTCATTGGAACATGGTGGTGATGAGTCTCTGCCCTCCTGGAGGGTGAGACAGAAACAACACATGAACAGCGGCTATGACAGGTGGCACAGAGGAGCAGTCCTGGTGCCATGAGAGTCTATAATGGGGACAGGAGACTTAGTCTATTCAAGATGGTCAGGGAAGTTTCCCTGAGAGAGTGACCCTCAGATCTAGGAGTTAGGGCCACTTTGGGCATGGGGAACAGCCCTTAGCCTTCAAAGACCCTGTGGTGGGCACAGGCAGAGCACCAGGGACTGAAAAGAACTGGTGTGGCTGGTGGGGTTGGGGGTGCGGCAGATGGGCACAGATTCGGGTAGTGACAGAGCCCAGACAGAGAGGCCTTTTAGACCATGGTGTAAGGCATTTGTATTTTGTTTTATGTCTTTATCCTAAAGTGCCATTGAAAAGTTTATTGCAGGGAGGTGACAAGATCACATTTTGAGAAGAAGTTGGAGAGAAGCCCAAGTGATTAACTGAAGCCCTGGATGAGGACAGGATCTCTGAGGAGAAACTGTAAGGTAAGAAGAAGAGAGGGTCTAGAATCAAGCCTTGAAGATGAGCCTGCAAAGGAGATAGATAAAGGGAAGTGAGAGTGTAGCAAGAGGGGGAAGAGAACTGAGAGTGGGAAGTCCTGGAAATCAGGTGAGAGAGTATTTCATGGAGAAAGTGGTCGACTATGCTGAAAGCTGCAGAGGTCAGAAGAGACAGGAACGAACAGACCTCATTGGCTCTAATCACATGGGAATTGTCTTTATTGGGATCTATATAAGTAGGAGAGGAATTGGAGAGAAAGAAGGATCTGCAAGAATTAACTGAGGGTAAGAGAAAATAGGGTTTTAGCTGGAGTGGCAGTGAGAAGATCCATTGAGCTGAAGGGTGGGAGCCCCAGAGGGAAGGATACAGCTGAAGGAGTGAGTATATGAGAAAAAAGGGCTCTGGAGGTGTTCAGGCCAGAGAGGTTGGGATCAGTACAGAAGCAGGGATTACCCTGGATGCTGAAAGGTATAATTGTAGGAAAGGGGAGATAGCAGAAGGTATAAGTTTGGTGTGATGAGTTGCTCTCCTTTCTTTGTACAGAGTAGAGGCGAGAGCATTGGATGAGAGTGGAGTAGGGGTCAGGAGAAGCTGGAGGTCCAAGCTGAGGAGATTTGACATCGTTGTGGGGGGTATGCAAGAGTGCATTGACCCAGAGATTGTTTTAGAATGGTCTGGCAGAGGGAGCCGAGTTTGCAGCAAAGAAATTAGCCTCCTGGCTCATTCAGGGAATTGCAAAATATCAGGAGAGTGAGGACAGAGGCTAGGTAGAATCAAAAGCTACATTTAATGTATAGTAAAGGAGACCTCACAAATCATGGGGAAGAAAAGGATTGCTCAAAAACAGTGCTTGGAGATAGCTAAACTATTGATAATCTATTTAGACTTTCAGCTCACACCAGAAATTTCAAGTGAATTAAAGGAGCTAACTTCTTAAAATCAAACAAAAATACAGAAGAACATATGGATGAATTTTTGTCTGACCATGTGGTACGTAAAAGCAGTAGGAATCATCAAGAAGAGGGAAACTTACATGACCCTTGCCCACTTAAAATTAACCACTTTGTTCTGACATGTGCTATACTCTGTATGAACTTTGAAGATGTTATGCCGAGTGAAACAAGCCAAATGCAACAGGACAAATATTGTATGACCACTTATATGAAGTACCAAGAATAGGCAAATTCCTAGAGACAGAAAGCAGAAGTTACCAGGGGCTGAGAGGAGGAAAGAATGGGGAGTTATTGTTTAATGGGAACAGAGTTTGTGTTTGGGGTGATGAAAAAGCTCTGGAAATAGTGGTAGAGGTTGTACAACTGTGTGAATTTACTTAATGCCACTGAATTATATACCTAAAAATGGTAAAATTTATATCTTACCACAATAAAAAAATGTAACCACTTTGGTAATGCTGGAATATACCATTTACAACTGAAAGAGAATTGGAGAAAATCCAAAAACAAGAGGATTTTTTTTTAATATATGAAGAATTTATGTAAGTCAGTTTTTAAAAAACAGAAAGATTCCTGTTTAAAAAAGCAGGAATAGTTAACTCACAAAAGGAAATAAAGATGGCCAAAATAATTCATTAAGCTCAGCCTCATTAAAAGAAGAAAATGGAGTTAAATTAGTATTGTGTTCATTTTTCACATATCAGAATTAAAACTGATGAACCAGTCATACTGCTTGTGACAAGGTCAACTGAGATCTTTTTTCTGGATAGTAAATTAACAACCTAGCTCTTAAAATGTTCTCACATCTCTTTTTCAGTAATTCTCCTAGGGATTCATCCTAAAAATGATGAAATGTGGACAGATAATCAGCATATTACAAATACTACAAATAGCCCAAATACTCATTCTTAGGGAATGAATTACAGAATTACAGTGTATCTGTCATATGTCATGTACTCATTTTAAATGTTTATAGAGTGTTCTTGATGCCAAGTTTAGATACTTAGAGTGCATAAAATAAATCAATGTATATATAATTTGTGTTGATTATAGAGGAGTCACAACATTTGTGCTCTTCACTTTTGCAGTCAACTGTGTTTGCTCATCAGAGAGAGAATAAGAAAGAGCAAGATAGCGTTAATTGTGGGACAACTCACCGGGCACATGATGGTTCATCCTGGAGTAAGCAGGAAATGTGAGACGGCCTGCTTTACCCTCAGACTCATTGGGCAGAAGCATCTTGCCATGGTCCATGTGGTGCTAACATTTAACCTGTCATTTTGTATAGTGTAACCCCCACACTAAGCCAAATAACTTCATCTGGTGTTTAGCCAAACACCGGGATCTCCTTCAGTGCTGAGGAACCCCTTGCTGTGCTAGCCTTACTGGAAGACATTATGTCAGTATTTAGTGTGGTGCGCTTAAGACATTTTCAAGAAAAATTCTGAGTCTTCACAATTTCAAATTGTAGGCTGAGCTTAAGACCCTATTTCTCATATACAAGGTAGCCTTGCTTTATGTATTTAAAAATTAAAACAAGGGGCGCCTGGGTGGCTCATCGTTAAGCGTCTGCCTTCGGCTCAGGTCATGATCCTGGGGTCCTGGGATCGAGCCCCGCATTGGGCTCCCTGCTAGGCGGGGAGCCTGCTTCTCTCTCTCCCACTCCCCCTGCTTGTGTTCCCTCTCTCGCTGCCTCTCTCTCTGTCAAATAAATAAATAAAAATCTTTAAAAAATAAAAATAAAAATTACAACAAAAGGGACAAGAATCAGAAAAAAACAGACATGTATATCAGATATGAACAGTTGTGAAGGACTCTTCCACTTCCTTATTCTTAACCAACTGAGCCACCCAAGCGCCCCCCACTTCCTTATTCTTTTCAGAATTTGGCAAATTTCCTTTAGTGAGAGTATTGCTTTTATAAACAGTTATTTGGGACAACCAAAGCATTTAAAATAGTTTTCACAATTTTCACTTATTCTTTGTAAATAATGTACTTCTGTGTAAAATACAATCTAAAGTTGTATTAGTACAAGAATTTTAGCTCCAGGTTTTCCTAGTAATGGCTACTGTTTATTGAGTGCTTACTATGTACCTGTGCAAAGTATTGGACTCACAGTATCCCTGTAAAGTTTATGTACTTTCTTTCCCTTTTACAGATGGTACTATTAGTAGTCATACTTACTGAACATTTACAGTGAGGTACTGTTCTAATCACTACTTGTTTACTGACTTAATCTGAGGCTAAGTAACTTTCCCAAGATGACCCCATAAATTAGAACCAGGACTGAGCATGGACATTTTGGCGACAGAGCCCACGCTTCTTCCAGCATGTGGTACAGATGTGAGGCCCAAGACTGTGGAGTATGGGGCTCCAGATTAGATCTGCATGTACCCATCCTCATTATGTAGTATCTCCTCCTTCCTGTTAAAATCCATGGTCCTCCTAGAAATTTTGAAATAGCTTAATTAGGAATCCTCTAAAGGAAACTGGTATTAGGAATTATATGAACAAAACTCTGGTTGAACCACCAGTAGTAAAACAAACTGTGCCTACAATTATTTGGGACACCATGGGCACTAACAATGAGCTATTATTACAAATGGTAAACCAACTGAGAACATTGTTACTTGTTATTTTTCCTTAGAGAATAGCAATTTATTTGCATTAGGACAGGCTTGAAAGTGAAAAGTCCTTGACATATATGGTGATGGCATTATTAAGGGCAGAGATTGGATTATGGCTTTTTTCAACTTTCCTTCAAACCTACAAGTAATAAGGGAAGGCTATTGACTAGCTAAACAGTTAATGCTTTTGTGGCAGAGATGCGACACTTAACACTCTCAGCTACTAAAAGTTAAAACGGGGTGCCTGGGTGGCTCAGTGGTTAAGCGTCTGCCTTTGGCTCAGGTCATGATCTCAGGGTCCTGGGATCGACCCCTTGTCAGCTCCCTGCTCACTGGGGAGTCTGCTTCTCCCTCTTCCTCTGCTTCTATCCCCCTCCCCCGTTTGTGCATGCTCTCTCTCAAATATGGTCTTAAAAAAAAAAAAAAGTTAAAACAACAAACTAGGCGGGGCCCCTGGGTGGCTCAGTTGGTTAAGCAACTGCCTTCGGCTCAGGTCATGATCCTGGAGTCCCAGGATCGAGTCCCAGGATCGAGTCCCGCATCTGGCTCCCTGCTCAGCAGGGGAGTCTGCCTCTCCCTCTGGCCCTCCCCCGCTCTCATGCTCTCTCTCTCTCTCATTCTCTCTCTCTTAAATAAATAACATGTTAAAATAAAACAACAATAACAACAACAAACTAGGCATGTTTACATTACCAGAGATAACAAGAAAATAGTGCCGAAGTCCATAATGCATTAGGCACAGTATAGCCATCTCTAGGGACCTGAAGCTGTCAAGTGGGGACAGCTGGTTAGACTTGTAAAAGTATGGTCCCCATTCCACTTAATTTGATTGCCCATTGCTCCACTGGGGCAGTCACATAGCATTCCTCACGTTATCTGGCTAAGACTTTAATTTTGGATTTATAAAAAAGATTTTCATATAATTCTCATAAAACAAGTTTATACTTACTAACTCATTTTAAATAAATTGACTTTGGATAATAATTATTCAGCAGAAATATTTACTCTAAAATATAAAATTAGAGATGACTCCCCTTCCCCAATAAGTGTTTGCTTCAGCTAAACATAAACTTGAAAATGTAAAATGTTAAAAAAAAAATTAAAAACCATGTGTGTGTGTGTAGAAGTAAAATATGTCTCCTAAAGAAAAACATAACAGAGTTGTAGGAAAGGGAATTTGTGTCAGAATAACATTTGAGATCTTTGAACTCTTCATGGGCTTGCTACTGATCTGTAAAATGGAAATTACTTCACAAGGTTGTGGCAAAGCTCACATAGACAATGTGTTTATAATGTATAAGATGTCTAAGTTGTGAAGAGGTATGTTAGTTTCTTTATAAATTATTTAAGAGTATATATGTAATATTCCACAAAAAGTTTGAGGCTAACTTTGGCAAAATTCAGTTTTCCTGTCTAATTTAAATCCATGTTATTTCTGTCTACTGCTTAGAGCCCAGATTTATTTTTGCATTCTAAAAGTCAATGCCCCTTATGTTAAAACCTGTGTTTTCTTTGTTACAGGTAGGCTGAGTACATTCTGAGTCCCCAGGACGGTGGGAATTAGCCAATGGACTGCCGGCATGCTGTGGAAATTGCTGATAAGCTCCCAGCCCTGCAGGCTGTGTTCTTTCAGAAAGATGCTCTCAGCTTCAAAATACAGACCCTCTTTAGCATGCTTCACCTATGCAACTGATCGTCAGTCAAACAAAGAAAATAAAAGAACAGTGGAAAAGCTCTATAAATTTTCAGTGGATATCAGGAAAATACGCAGATTAAAAGGATGGGTACTTTTTGAAGATGAAACCTATGTTGAGGAAATTGCAAATGTTTTACAACTGCTAGGTGCCAATGAAGCGGCTATAGCCAGTATTTTGGAACACTGCCCAGAAGCAATTGTCTGCAGTCCAACCACTTTTAACACCCAGAGAGAACTCTGGCAGTTGGTCTGCAAAAACGAGCAAGAGTTAGTCAAATTAATAGAACAGTTTCCAGAATCTTTCTTTACTGTTAAGGACCAGGAAACCCAGAAGCTGAACATTCAGTTCTTTCAAGAGTTGGGACTCAAAAATGTGGTCATTAGCAGATTTTTGACAACTGCATCTAATATTTTTCATAATCCTATTGAGAAAAATAAGCAAATGATAGGTATTCTCCAAGAGAGTTATCTAAATTTAGGTGGCTCCGAGGCCAACATGAAAGTTTGGTTACTGAAATTATTAAGCCAAAATCCATTTATTTTGCTAAATTCTTCTGCAGCTATAAAGGAAATACTAGAATTTCTTCAGGAGCAAGGTTTCACAAACTCTGAAATTCTCCAGCTTCTATCCAAACTGAAAGGATTTCTTTTTCAACTTTGCCCAGAAAGTATACAGAACAGCATTACCTTCTCTAAAAATGCTTTTAAATGCACAGATCGTGACCTGAAGCAATTAGTTTTGAAATGTCCTGCCATTTTATATTATTCTGTTCCAGTTTTGGAAGAGAGAATTCAGGGATTACTGAAAGAAGGAATTTCCATAGCTCAGATAAAAGAGACACCAATGGTGCTTGAATTAACTCCACAGATAGTACAGTACAGGATAAGGAAACTGAATTCCCTAGGCTATAGAATAAAGGATGGACATCTAGTAAATCTAAATGGAACAAAAGAAGAGTTTGAGGCTAACTTTGGCAAAATTCAGGCCAAAAAAGGAAGGCCATTATTTAACCCTGTGGCACCATTAAATGTGGAAGAGTAACTTGGGGACTGCTGCTGCTTTCTAGAATTGCAGAGTGAAGCTGAGGGGCAAAGACTTAAGTGAGTCAGGCAGTTTATAGGCACTAGTAATTTTAAGAAACTACTTAGCTTATGAGCTCTAAGTTACCTCTGAGTAGATAATCTCGGACTCATTTGCTATATTTTAAACTATAAACTGCATTTATTTTAAATAAAGTTGGTAATTTTTACCTTGAACTGCTATGTCAAAAAACTTCTGTACTAGTAAATGGCACATCAGAGTGATAACTTTATAAGTGAATCATTTCTAAGAAATTGACAAGTGCATTCCCTTAATTCAAAGTATGGATATGTTTTTATTTACATAGCACATTTCATCTGGGATATAGACCCAAGTCGTCTTCCTCACCACCAGCTCTGAAACACCATTCTACTGTGGTCTGAATCCTGTAGCTTAGTGTTAAGTGAAATTAGAAAACTTCCAATACATTTTTTTTTTTTTTAAGAAAAAGCTGATTTCATCTCTTGGTTGGGATAAATGAGTGCCTTTGAGAACCGAGTATTTCTCATTCAAAAAGAATAGAGCTTACTTGTGTGGTTAGTTTAAAACTGACCATCTCCTCTCATAGAACTCTTTTATGTGCATTCATTACTTTCCCCATTTTATAGATGAGGAAACAAGCTTAGAGAGTCCTGCCAAGTGACAGAGCCCAGATTTACTATGATCTGACTTTGTTCAAACCTGTGAATAGAAAAAGGATTGCTTTAAAGCCACACCGTGGGGTGCCTGGGTGGCTCAATAGGTTGAGTGTCAACTCTTGGATTCAGCTCAGGTCCTGATCTCATGGCTCCATGCTCAGCAGGAAGTCTGCTTGGATAGTCTCTCCCTCTGCCCTGTTCCCCTCTTTAATGCTCTCTCTCTCTCAAATAAATAAAGGAGTCTTTTAAAAAGAAAAGCCATATCCTTACCTGACATGCCAAAGGAGTACCAACAACAAACTTAGGGATTTTTATGTAAAATTCCTTAAATATGAAATGACCTAATTTTTTTTTTTTAAGATTTTATTTATTTGACAGAGATAGCGAGAGCAGGAACACAAGCAGAGGCAGAGGGAAAAGCAGGCTTCCTGCCAAGCAGGGAGCCCAATGCAGGGCTCAATCCCAGGACCCTGGTATCATGACTTGAGCTGAAGGCAGACGCTTAACGACTGAGCCACCCAGGTGCTCCTGAAGTGATCTAATTTATATACATTTGAAGTAAGCAGCTTTTTAGAAAACTCTAAAAATCCAGGTCTGGCTCTGAACGGGAAAGCGTGTGATGGTTGGTACTGATTTTAGTAGCATTCCAAGTTTCTACTTCTAAATCTTGGTCCAAGATAAACATTATACAGATAAAGACTGGCTCACTTTCAGCTGTGGAGTTTGAATTTTGTAACAAATACACAACCAGACAGTTGACTCTGACAAACATCTGTATCCTACGTGTGCATGGCCTTTTCTTAAGTAATGAAAAACCTATTAGAAATGCAGGCCATGTCTTTATTCAGTAAGCAAATGCAAGTAACCCTCACTATCCAAATGTTTGGTTCCTTAGGGTAGTGAACGATACTCCCACGTAGCACCTACTGACTGCCAGGCATGCTGTACTTAGAACCCTTAGAGTTGGGTACCGCCATTTACTGCTACACAAGTGAGATGGAGGCACAGAAAGGGTGTCACCCAAAGTTAAACAGGAACGTTTGTTTGAGCAAAAGAATGGCAGGCAGCAACAGCTGGGGCAGGACTGTCAGAGTGGGACAGGATGAGTGTCACCTGTCCATCTAAGGAACAGGATCTTGTTCTAAGTGTGATGGGAAACCTTCAGAACCTTTGGAAAGAAAGTGGTGTTCCAGAGCTGGTGGTGAGGAAGACGACTTGGGTCTATATCCCAGATGAAATGTGCTATGAAAAGTTCGCTTGTTGTCCTGACATAATTATCAGTGGTGTGCTTATCTTCCACTCTCAGGAGTGGCCTAGTTTGGAACAGATTATACTTTTATATGGTTACCTTAGTTCTAGTTCATTTTATTTTGAGATGCCTACTAAATATCTGCAAGGTCTGGAACTGTGAGAAGTCAGAACAGGAGATAGATATTCAGGGATCATCTGTGTTTCAATGATGACTCTAGGGGCGCCTGGGTGGCTCAGTCGTCAAGCGTCTGCCTTCGGCTCAGGTCATGATCCCAGGGTCCTGGGATCGAGCCCTGCATCAGGCTCCCTGCTTGGCGGGAAGCCTCCTTGTGTTCCCTCTCTCGCTATCTCTCTGTCAAATAAAATCTTTAAAAAAAGCTATGACTCTAAATGAGATTGCCCAGAAATAATTATAGATTTGTAGTAGTGGCTGGCCACACCTGGAAGGAGTTGACCAAAAGAGGTCTGCCGAGAAAAGAGGGCATGGCCAATAATATTGAATGCCATGGGATGGTCAATTAAGATATAGATAAGTGACCAATGGATTTGGCAAAAAGGAAATCATTGGTTGGCCTGTCAAGAGCGATTCTGGTGCAACGAGAAAGGTAAGAAGGAAACTGGAGCAGGTCTCGGGAACAGGAGATGAGTAAGATGCAGAGACTGTATAAAGTTTCTCAAAAATACTGCGAAGGGAAGCAGGAAAATGATGGTTGTAAGATTAAGCATAATTTTTCTTTAAAGAAAGCAAATACCAGAACATGTTTATATGCTGATGAATATGACCCAGGAGAGAGACAGGGATGAGATGGAAAAACTGCAGGATATAGCGGACTGACTTGGGATCAGAGCAGAGATCGTAGTCCTGGTCCACAGAGCATGGGGACGGATGCAGGCAAGGTGATGGGGTAAGTGGTGTGAGAGGAGAGTTGCTGTCAGGTTGCCTCTTACAAAGGGCAGTAGGATGGGAGGGGAGTACTGCAGGAGGGCTGGAAAGAGAAGTGTTGTTTTGAGGAATAAGAAAATGAACATACAAGAGGGTATATAAGAAAGTTTGGCAGGGTTGAGTGGCCATTAATTTGTAAAAAGCCTAGGCAGTACATCAGCAAAATTGTGCTCAGGTCCAGGCGTGGAAAACCAGAGGCAGTCACGGTTATAGAAATACATGTGTAGCTTACCTGACTTGACAAGATTAAATTTTTAGAAAATTTGGCCATCATGGCCAAACATAGTCTACGGACTTTATTTTCCCTTAGACCAAATCCTATTCCATTAGTTTTTAGCCCTTGAACCTTTCTGCCTTTTTCCATAATTGCATTCTTATTTCTGTCTTCCTAGAATAAAATTTGAAATCTTCAAAATCAACAATATAGCAAGGAGAGACAGCCTTACATAAAACACTAGAGTCAGATTTTATTTCCTCCATGGAAAAAAAAAGGCTCTAATAACAAAATTATTTCAACAGTTTACACAATTCATTCCTGTGGCAAAATGTAATTAGCTGCCAAAATAAATGATTACCTTTAAGACTTCCAGGGAACTCAAGTTAGCCTGGGAAATCAAGCGTATAGTCAGCACTGACTGCCAACAGCAGAATGAAGTAGTGGTTACTGAGTAGCCCCATTTCTGTTTCTGGATATTAACTGGAGAAGTTGTGACTTACTCGAATTCAAAAGTGATAATGGGGGGCGCCTGGGTGGCTCAGTTGGTTAAGCAACTGCCTTCGGCTCAGGTCATGATGCTGCGGTCCAAGGATCGAGTTCCACATCGGGCTCCCTGCTCGGCGGGGAGTCTGCTTCTCCCTCTGACCCTAATCCCTCTTTTTTTTTTTTTTT
>NC_138373.1:145968409-146011202 GCF_054177405.1 Leptonychotes weddellii | reverse complement strand
TACCCTAACCCCTCTTATGTGCTCGCTCTCTCTTTCTCTCTCAAATAAAATCTTTAAAAAAAAAAAGTGATAATGGGAAATTGCTAACACGGAAAGCCTGTTTCGTATTTGTAAAAAGAGGTACTTCCCCAGCACTGACTAAATCAGATAATGTATGGACAGCACCTGGCAGGTAAGTAGATACCCAGTATATATCCATTTTCTACCTTCCTCCAACTGTTTCCCATCTCTTTGAGTCACTTCTGTCTAGTGAGGGGTGCAAGTTGGTTCCATAGTTACTTAGGACAGAGTAAAGTGCTCTCTACTTCTCCATCAGATCCCAGATGGTAGACAAGAATCACCTGTGGAGGCTGTTAAATTGCAGTCCTCGGCCCCACCCTGCAGAGATTCAGAAAGTTGGGGTAAAACCTAAAAATCCGCATTTTTAATCTTCATCAGAGTTGACTAAAATATATTTGCATTTCATTGTCTTGGTATCAAAATACATATTCGAAGATGTTTTGTCATGTTTGTGCATTAGTATCAAAAATTAAAAACTGACTACAGTACTTTCTGAACTATAAAAATTCTAAGACTGCCCTGTTTTTCCTTTAAATTTCCTTTATTTCCTTAGATCTTTATGAAACATTTCATCTTTTGTAGATCATAGTGTTTTATTAACAGATTTATGTATTCTTTTCCCATTCCTTTAATACAAAAAAAATTTTATTAATCACCAGTCATCTTCATCTGACATTTCACTAAGTACAGGATTCATGTCAACATTATTAGATCATTCAAGTGGGTCACACAAGTTCATCCTCATTGTGCCAAATTCCCACTCAAAAGATACATTGAATAACAGACGCCTCCAAGTGTATGTATCAACCGTAGTTTCTTGAAGTGAACCAGTACGGTTTCACAGGTCAAGCTGCTAAGTCTACGCAAATAAACTGGAAAAGACTCGTGTACAGCTGTACGTATCATCAAATGGCAAGTTCATTGCAACAAGAACCTCTATAACTAACCATTCATTTGTACACTTCTCTGCCATCCTTGCAAAAGCCTCCCCTGAATAAAGTTATAGTTCAGAGTTTAAAACAAACTTGATGAGCTAAAATGTACCAGGTGGCTTTTCTACCAGGTGGCAGAAATTACAACCATTTTTCCTCAAGCAATTTTAAAGACAAGCAAGGTTGAAAATAAATATGCAAGCACAAAGTAAACTAAAGTCTGTATTTAGAAATTCAGGTACAAAGCACAGCAGAGCCTATGACTATAGAAGATAAATTAGAAATATAAACTAGCAATGAAGCAATAATTTCTTTCAAATAGCAGGAAACAAGTTCTCCAATACCATTATTTAGATCATTGTTTAGTGTTCATCTATTAACTTTGGAGTTTCTTTTAAAAATCCCTTTTGCTGATTATGACATTTGACCGGATATACCAACAAATATACCTTAAATCATAGTGCATGAAATAAACGACCATTTAATTTCTGATGAACTCCACAACTTTTCAGTTTTCTATGTAGCGGTAGGTTCAAGAACCTTTGTAGGTTTGCTTAAGATCCCTACTGGTGTTTATGAAAGCTTTTAAAAGTTATGTTCTTAACCATTTGTTGTTCCACATTATTAATGTAAAACTCTTAGTGGTTTAGAAACAAACATTTAAGCCTTGGGTGTTGGAGTGATCTGTTTTAAGTTCTCAAGGATGTTTTCTGACTTACTCTAGAGCATCACCTCCTTTCCTACACGCGCACACACACACACACACTTCTGCAAAATGGAGGCAAATTTCCAGACTTAAGTATAAAGAAAACTAAGATTTTTCAGGCTTGGATTATAACCCTTAGTTAAGAGGAATGCCAAATATATATGTGCCACTTTTAAAATTTTTATGAAACTGAATATGAAATAAAAAATGAATTCCAGCTAAGTCATATTCTTTGAGAATGAATGAGACATGATGAGACATGTTAAGAAGACATGACACACTTACCATCCACAATAAAAAACTTCAATTCCCTGCCTGAAGTTGACTTGGAAATGGTACAAAGTCTACGACTTCTTCAAAGGATTGTAAGATAACATTTTAAAAGTCTACAAACCACTGACAGCACTTATTACTTTACATTCAAAACTAATCTGTAGAGCCTATTTCATTTCGATTTAAAAGTCAGCTCCCAAATATTTGTGGCTGCTTTTACTGTGATTTTCAAAAGGGGTACTGCTAACATTTTAAGCCATCCTAAAGATAAAATTGGCATGAAGATTTTTTACATCTTGGATGCTTTAGGTGATTCTTAAGAATTTAAAATTATTTGTTCCTCCTTAATATGAAACTTCCAAGATAGCTTATGACCAGCAAAGAAATATTCCTTAGGCACTGTGAGGTGTACTAAAGATGGAGCATGAAACCAGGCTGAAGCATAACCTTGGCCGGTAACTACACTGACAGTTAACAAAATGCCTACAAGCACTACCTTATCTGCTGAGAGCAAGAAATGCCTTTACCCCAATACTCCTGAGATTCTTATGAGGGAAAACTAATTTCACAATTTTTAAAAGAATCCATATATAGTTCTAAGAACTGCACATGTTTAGGGTATTAGAAAAGATGTTTTATAAGGCATCAATGATTAATGTAATGCTTATCTAACAAAAGATGGTTAACACTCAGTATCATAAAACCATTTATCTCTTCTTTTAAATTGCTCTAAATTCCTGCTACTTTTACCAGCTTAAGAAAAGAATGCCTCTTGGCCTACTCAACTATGGTTATAAAAAAAACTAAGACATCTGAAACTATTAGGCACATCAAAGGTACAGTTTATGTAATTCAAGGTTCCCTTCTTAAGGGGCAAATGAGTTACCTGGCACATTATACATATGGAACTGTAAAGATCAACTAAATTCAACTTTCACATTTTTTAGTTAAACTGAAAGACTTATAGTAAATATCAAATATACCATATCTTCAGTTACAACTGAATAAGTGTAACATTTTACCAGATAAAAAGCTGGAATTTAAGTATGAGAAACCTTCATACACTGTGCTAGTATTGGTCTCTTCTTTTTAGACAAAAGCCAGTCATCAATACTTTCAACACAGCAGTTTAGAAGATAAACGTCCAAACAGGTGACTTGGTTGTAGTCCATAATTTAGCAATTCAATGCCACTGGCATCATAATGCTGTGGAGAGCGAGTGTATCTCCATATTTTAGTCAGATTTGTCTTTCTTCTTTCCTGTTAAGGGCACTTTGTTTACAACAGCAGACCCAACAGCTGTAACGCCTCCAGCCACAGCAGACACGCCCCCTTTCACCAGCCCTATTCCCATGGAAGGCACAGTTGTAACAGCTGTTTTGGTCACCTCCAGACTCTTCCCACCAATCCAAGCCACACCACCAATGGTGGCACCAACAGCTCCCTTTGTAACACTGAAGATACCGCCAGTCACACGGGACAACATGCCTGGTTGCTGCTGTGGGTGATCTTTCATTGAACCTAATGAGGGAAAATATGAAGACCGTCAAACATAAGTCTTTATAAGAGCAGTACAAATCATTAAGTACCCTAAGACTTCCTAACAATCAGGAGGTTGTTTTGATAAGGTGAACCGCATAAATACAAATCCGATCAAGACACTAAAAACCTCTTCCCTCAAAGCTATGGTTGTACATGTTTTTAAAACACGTTGGTCCAATGCTAAGCCTTAGTATCTATGAGAAAAAATGCTTTTGGGACTAGACAACTTTCATAAAATAGAATCTAAATTTAAATGTTTTCTTGATTTACAGTTTTGCTGCTGTTAATAATCTTTATGTCCTAAAAGGAGCATGAAAAACTAAGAAGATAAATATATTTAGCCTTCATTTCCTTGACAGAATTCAATCATCACTCAAACAACCTTCTTCATTTAAAGCACTGGTTCTCAAGGTATGGCCTGGGACCCCTGGGTATCCACAAGACCATTTCAGGGGCTCTGCAGGATAAAAATTATTTTCATAGTAATAACATGTCATTTATCCTTTCACTTTTATTCTTTCACATTCATTCACAAGTCTACAGAATTTTCCAGAATCTAAATGATGTGCAGTAACACAAGAGACTAAACACAGAAGCAGCTGTGAGAAACTAGCTGTCTTCTATTAACTCTAACATTAAAGAGATTTGCAAAAATTTAAAAACAATGTCACCCACCCTGTTCACATTTTTTTTTTGCTTTTAAAAATTACGTTAGGGCGCCTGGGTGGCTCAGTTGTTAGGGGTCTACCCTCAGCTCAGGTCATGATCTCAGAGTCCTGGGACTGAGTCCCACATTGGGCTCCCTGCTCCACAGGAAGCCAGCTTCTCCCTCTCCCACTCCCCCTGCTTGTGTTCCCTCTCTCGCTGCCTCTCTCTCTGTTGAAAAATAAAATCTTTAAAATAAAAAATTAAAAATAAAAAAAAACTATGTTAATCATGTTAATATGTAATGGGTCTATTGGGGTTTTTAATGAATAAAATATTTAATTTCTCAGTTTTTATTATTTATATGGCAAATATCAACAAAGACACAAGCTTTTTGGGGTCCTCAATTTTTAAAAGTGGAAAAGCCAGAAAGTTTGAGAACCACTAATTTAAATATATGTGGGTATCTGTTCTATTTGCATTTTAATAATGTATTTAAAGAGCTAATGCTATGTAAAAATAGGATAATTATTCATCTTAAAATCCTGTTACTTACCTAAAATCATTTTTTGTAGTGTTGAGAAACTACAGCTATGCTTAATACTTTCACTGCGTCAGTAATTCTTACAGGAGAGAGAGAGTATGTGATTTAAACATCTAGTCTGTAAACACTCTTTTACTCCAGAAAATGTAGTATCAGTATGAAAAATTCAGATTTATTTATAAAGTCATGAGTTTGTTCTCTGGTTTGTTTCATTTTGAATAGAGTCATTCAAGTTGCTATGTAACCTCAAACTCAGCCATAAAATAACTAACAGGAAGATTTCATAAAAATTTGCTTGTATCAACCTCAAACAAACCCAGGTCTTTTCTCCTTTGTAATCTAATGATTTAGGCAGCAACAACACGTAAGCAATGGTGTTTATATTTTTCTAAACTTTGTGGGAAACTACTTGGTCACTAAATAGTTCAGGCTTTAATCACTGAAAAGGTACAACTCACACAAAGAAAAGTAAATTCTTGGGTACACAGGCCCAACTAGGACTACCAAAGCTACTAACTCGTAGCAGAATGTATCAGAGAAGACAACAACGGGAAACTGATAATGCTTGATGGAGAAAAAATTCTGAAAAACGAGCTTTTCTAATACAGCACAAATTTACCTTGATAAAGATTTTCCTTCCATTGCTTAGAGGTTTTACATCATATCACAAGTAGGAAAATATCACTGACTCGTCAAAATAGTTCACAAAGATATAGCAATGGCTAAATTTATAAAAACCAAATTCTTAACTGAAGCTATTTGAGTAATAAGCATAGTTAATACAAATTTTGAACTAGGGGCGCCTGGGTGGCTCAGTTGGTTAAGCATCTGCCTTTGGCTCAAGTTACGATCCCAGCATCCTGGGATTGAGCCCCACATCAGGCTCTCTGCTCAGCAGGGAGTCTGCTTCTCCCTCTGTGCCCCCCCACCCCTGCATGCTTGTGCAAGCACATGCACTCTCTCTCTGAAATAAATAAAATTATTTTTTAATATAATTAAAGAGTTGAAATAAAAGACAAGATGTGGAAAAGCATCTGAATATGTTAATTATAAAATTATGATGGAAAGGGTTACATAACGGTAATTCTTTTGTAATCAAGGTCACTAACACTAGGAAAAGGAAAAAAATCCTGATTTGAGGATAAAACAGATAACTGCCTCATGCTGAATACCCTCATTAGTATTATCCTGCTATGCCAAATTTGGTGCACATTCATTTGATGAAGACAATTTTTCTTAAGTCAAAGCAGATAAATATTAATGCTGTTGATCTCTTTAATTACAGTGTGCTCTTAATTACCACCATATAAATTATCTGCTCTGCAGACTACTTTGGTTTAGCAGGTTGCCATAAAAGATATTACTAAAGCACTTTCTCTTCCTTGACAAGCATGCTCCTGAGCCATCTTTATCTCTTTCCTGACTTTATCCCTACAAAGTCCTTATTAACTTTCTCATTAAGCCCTAACTTTTCTTTTCAAAACTCTAGGGTTCTAGACCTAAAAAAGTAAGTCAAGAAAACAGCTGAACTAATAATTTTCCAGGCTATTCTTCCGCCAAACTAAAACTTATCACCTACCTACCTCCATCTTTTTTTAGGCTTAAGTACAAACTTTCCATTGTGTTCTCCTAGCAATTTCATTTTTGTCTATCAACATAAGAAATACAGGAAGAAAATTCTGGACAGTGGGTAACTGGGAAGAAAATAAAATACCCAGAGTCACAACTTCCAGCTCTCCTCTCTTCCCAGAGATACTAGTCTGTCTGCAACTCCAGTCTGGTCTGCTGGCCACTTCATACCTTATTCTTCACTTTGATTCTCTATCTTACCTATTAGGACTGTCCTATATAAACATGCAGTTGTCGAAGGAAATTACTATTTGGTTTAAGTTTAATAATGTTCTACACCAAAACCATAAATAGAAAATGCCTATAGTCATTTTCTGTATATAATCAAGACATTCACGTATGCAGTTAGCGTTTTCAAGGATTTTTGAAGTTTAGCTAAGAAAATGACTCATGATGTCACAATTTTCAAACCAAAAGAGAATTTAAATTTAAGCAGACCCTAAGACCATGTATTAATACAGGAAGAAGAACTACCAATGATAAATAACAGCTTAATAACAAACCTCAAGGGCCTCTTGAATTGAGTTTTTATATTCATGACATGAAAAAAAAAACATAGTCCATCCTTCCTCTGCACCCTACACCCATTCTTTACAAATGAAAGGGTACTCTAACTTGTAAAATGGTCTTAATAAAAAGTAGCAAAAGAATAGATCTTATATAATAAAACAGTTGCATGGTGTCCCCATTCAGCAATATCTGTGCTTTCTTCTTAGAAGCTAAAAATGTTTATCTTCAATTATTTTTGGAACATATTCACTGACAAGGTAAACAGATTGTTACTTTAAATTTAATAAAAACAATCAGAATTTTATTTCAGTAGGGTGTTTGTTTCCGTTCTTAGTATGTCGGATGCATACTTACCTTCTGGTGGTTCATCACTAAGGTATGATGGGAGTTCTTGATTTTTATCTGCCTGATTCATGATCTCCTAAAAAACACATACACATTTCATTATAACCTCAACCTGTGAGATGACCTCTTAGCACATGCTCAATTAAGACTTAACTTTATTCAGATAAACAACATTTTAAAACACTTCTTGTGAAACTACATCTTATTTCTCTCCTACTTTATGGTGTTTAAGAAATACTTTCAATTACACTAGTGGACAATAAAAATCTTATCTCAAACACCAACCAAAGAGCTAACAAGCATAGTACAAGCTTTCCTATGTTGTTACTGATGCTTACTAATTGAAAGAAAATTGGAAAGTCAGAGTTGGACAAAAATCTTAAGTGCTTCCTCCTACAGAGTATTGGTTAACTTATCTAATTTATTTCACAACAGACTTAAGGAAAACCTATACTATGACTAAAAAAAATGTTCTACTGAAAATTTTCTAAAAATCATGATATCCTATAAAGATGACATCACCAATCTGAATCATTAAGAGATGGACTTTGATTACTTTTTTATTGTTGTTTTTAGAGCTCTTACAAATACAGGTAGCAAAAGAACTCAAAATGTATGGAAAAAAATACATATGTGATTATGTCCTTAGTACAAGTAGTAAAAGAACCCAAGAAATAAAATAAGCTACACTGGGATGAAAAAAACAGTTAAACTTTCTTTTCCCAATTTCCTTTACTATCTTAAAATATTTGCTTTTATATTCACTTGACTAAGAAAAGATTAAAACAAGTCAAGATTGGAATACTAGTACTCCAATACTACAAGTATTAGAATACTATTTCACAAATTTAAAACAAAATATGCAGAAATTCCTAACAGAATATGCGTATCTCCTCCTGATGAAAAACGACTGTGGAGCCACCTTCTTCCCCCACTGAACTGTTAATTCCAAGAGGAGAGACTGTTTAGCTTGGTCACCACTGTGTTCCCAGGATCTGTATACCATACACATACAAATCCAGATCACCTGGCTGATCAACCAATCAACAGATGCTACCATACCATGAACAGAAATATGCAGAAATTATATACACACATACATCTTACGTATGTTAACTGGACTTTAATAAAAACAAGTGTGATGGGGGGTGCCTGGCTGGGTCAGTCTGTAGAACATGTGACTCTTGATCTCAGGGTCATGAGTTCAAGCCCCACAGTGGGCATAAAGCTTACTTAAAAAACAGGTGTGATAGCAATTGCATACATTTCAAAACTGCCTTTCTGTACATATCCCACAAATCCCAACTAAAAGACTTACCTTTTCCTAATTCAGAATCCCTTGAAAAAATTAATTTTCCTTAAAAAAAAAAAGAAAAATGAAATAAAGAGAAAGAAAAATAATTTTTAAAAAAATTAATTTTCCCACATATATCTTGTAATTTAAAAAAGAAAAAGACCACCATTTCAAAAGATTAGAGTTGCTTTATAAAAGACATCTGCAAGTTCATCTTTGTAATATGAATTGACTTTATCCTTCTATGGGTAGGCAAAGAGGAGCCATGACAGTAACATCGTCAGATCTGTGCTTTAAGAAGCTAACTGAAGCAAGAACAGATGAAGAAGGCAGGGCGCCTGGGTGGCTCAGTCGGTTAAGTGGCTGACTCCTGATTCGGCTCAGGTCATGGTCTCTGGGGTCGTGGGATTGAGCCCCGTGTCAGGCTCTGCGCACAGTGCGTCTGCTTGAGATTCTCTCTCTCCCTCTATCCCTCTCCCCTCCCCCACTCACGCTTGTTCTTTCTACAATAAAATTTAAAAAAAAAAGAACAGGTGAAGGACAGAGAGATTAAACACAGTAAGTGGCTACTTTAGAAGTTCAGTGAGATAGAATAAACAGTTTAATCTCTGCCAGTTTTTCCTGTATAAATAAGTGTTTGGGCAAAAACCTAGGTGTCACCCTTGATTTCCTGTTTTTTACATTCCCATCTAATCATCAGTAAACTCTGTTGCCTACATAAATCCAGAACACAACCACTTCTCATCACCTCTACGGCTACCACTTTCAATTACTATCTATGACTTCCAATTACTATCTTATCTCTTACTTGGGTTGCTACAAAGTCTCTTAACTGGCCTCTGAGCTTCTACCTCTGCTCTTCCTTCAGTCTGGCCGTGTCACACTCTGCTTAAACCCCTACAACTGCTTCCTGTTTTGTTCAGAATAAAATCCAGAGTTGAGGCCTGACATCTAATACTCTGATAGCATCTCCCTCTGCCTCTCACTCATACCAGTCTAGCAACACGGGTGTCCCTGCTCACCCTCCCCTGAAAGGCTCTTCCCCAAGATATGTGCAGGGCTTGCTTCCTTACTTCCTTCAGTTCTTTATGCAAATGTCCCCTTAACAGAGATCTTCCCAGACCACCTTACACTAGATTAGCACCCTCCTACTCCTTTCCCTATCATTTTCACCTAACCCTGCTCAATTTTCTTCATTGCTCTTACTTTCACTTAATATATATATGATTTATATATATATCATATATATCAAATATTTATGTATAAATATAAATACATATGTTTACTTTGTGTCTCCCACAATTAGAATGTAAGCTCCATGAGAACAAGGCTTGGTTTTGTTCACTGCTCCATCCCCAGAGCCCTTTTCAATGCCAGATGTATGATAGACAAATACTTGAATTTTTTGTATGAAGTAGAACAGAGCTTGGGTATTAATATGAGATAAAAGGAAAACATAGGATGGAAAATTTCTAGTGTGAGCAACTAAGTAGACAAAGATGAAGAAGACAAGGGGCAGGAGACAAGAAACCACCTCTGAGAAAAGATGAAGGACTTTTTAAAATTTTTATTTTATTGTGGCAAGAATACTTAACATGAGATCTACCCTTTAAAATAGAAGCGTGCAATACATTACTATTGACTATACGTATGATGAAAGGACTTTTTTTGAACAGCTCGATTTGAAATGCCTTCAGGGCATCTACAGGACATGTTTAGCAGGCAAGTGGATTTAAGGAGTCTGAAACTCAGCATGAAGTCTGAGTTAGAGCTGAGGCCCTGAGAGTGGTTTGAAGTGATAGGTACAAATGTGGGGGATGGGTGATATGATCAAGGAAAAGAATGAAGAGAGAAGTAGACTGATAACCTTAACTGGACTGCTCATATTTAAGAAGTGAGTGAAAGAGAAGCCAGCAAAAACAAACAAAATACAAAATACATGTGTAAGTGTACAAGTGAGTATAGCCTCACGGAAGGCAAGAGATGAATTTGTAAGCTTCCTAGAGACTCACAAGGCAGACATTAAAATAATTTATGAAGACCAAATACTATGGGGAAATGCTAATGTTACATTCAGAGAATATAAAAGGCATATATCATATAATCCAATTTTTTAAATGCACATGAAAAGAATGAAAGAAAGTACACCAAAATGTTGAAAAAGACTGCCACTAGGGAGTAGAAATATATAGAGAGCGAAGAGACAGAGAGAATGCGCTACAGAGAAAGAGAAATATCATCCCCCTTTATATATAGATATATAGATATAAATCTATATTTAACATCTGTATTTTAATTTCCTACCATAAACATGTATTGCTTTTGTACCTAAAGAAAATTATATATTTTAAGTCTTAGAAATCAGTGATATTCAAAAAGCGTACTTCCAAAGATTATGCAGTTCATCTACCTAGTTTTTTCTTAGTTTTTTTTAGGTTTTTATCCTCAAATCAAGGTGATCTAAAAAACAACATACTTAAATCACAAAATGCAGATTTGAAGAAAATGACATCACTGAGTTTAATTCTCGGTTATGTCCTTAGTAAGGAAACCCTGACAAGAGAGCCTTATGCAGGCTATTTACTACATTGTACTGCACTGTAAAGAAATTACCTACTATATCACTCGATAGCTCTGATACGGAGCTCCACGTAAGAAATTTCTTTAGCGGTATTCAGAAAAACTTTTGTTTCCGCAACAGATTTACAATGCTTTCTTCTCTTTGAGATCTATGTACTTTCCTACTTAAAAGATACAAAGAAAGATGTGGTATCTCCCTTTTCCCTCTGACTTCCAGGAAGCTTACAGGTAAAATCCCAGCTTAAGGTTGGGATAAGGTTCCTGTGGCCTGCCTCGTTGTCCTATTTTCCCCCAACTCCACACCTCAAGACCCCCACTCTTTTGCTGTTCTCCCTGGTTGGTCTGCAATTTGAGTATTTTATTTATATTCTTATCATTTTGTTAGAATATGTTTTGTTGTAAGCTGACACACAGTATTTGTGGAATAAGTGGGATAAAATTATCATCTGTAGCTACATTAATTTTAAGCATCACAAGAAAAGATACATACCAATATATGGTCCAAATTTTTTGTTAAAAAAATACTTTAAGCTAGAATTGTGTTTTTCAAATGTTCTTATTTAAGAGTAAGCAGTAGTATGCCAGTGGCTTCAAGAACCACAGGAGAGATATGATGCATGCATTTTACTACACAGTAACTTAAAATACTTTTTGTGTTTAAATATACACAAATTAAAAAGATAATTGAAAAGTGCTTGGGAATTTTTTAGGATAACCAGACTCTCAAGAAATTTCATTCTTGCTTGGAACTTCTTCAGGATATACTCTCAGATTTACCAGCTCTCTCTTCCCAGCCCACCATACACCCAACCCCCTTGAATTTATTCTGCTTTTAAGTTAGGTGTATTTTTGGGAGAAGAGCTTGAAATGTAAGAATCTAGATACTGTTATACAGAAATATCCACAGATACATTTAATATTGTTAGTGACAGTTACCAGCAGGATTATCAATAAACAGTAAAACAGAAAATCTGGAGTCCTGCCAGGCTAGAAGCCTGGCTAACAAGAACAGAGGAACTTGGTATTAGAGGGCTCTGAAATCCTAAGAGGCCACAGGGATTGTTTTGTATACATATTTTTTAATGTCTGAGTTTCTTGTACATCATTGGTGTTAACAACAAGTATGTAGTATTAAAATTCCTCTAGAACTCTTAGGGTAATAAAAATTATGTAAAAGCTGCAAGTATTTGAAATATTGTTGTTTTCTAAATTCCTAATTTGGTCGTAAGGCATCAAATACCTTGTAAAAAGTATTTTTGTTAAAATCCTTAACTATCTGTAATGCCACCTCTACTTTTTACTAACATTAATCATTCCCAACCCCTACACACATGTATGTGCCAAACTTGTAGTGATATTACCTCTTTACAGATACTACCACTTTATCACTAAGGAGAACTATTTTTTATATTACCATCCTGTTCATGATCATCATTACAGGGTCTTGTTTCTCTTAAATTGGTAATTCTGAACACAAACACACTCCTAATCTCTTAAAACTGGGAAAGGTAAATAATCTGCTTGTAAAATTTAAAAGTACACACATGGAGACAAGTAACAACTGGCAGGAAAAGTGTCAAAATGACCATTTAAATGTTACCCTTAAACAAAATTATTAAATTCTATGCAAACCATCTGCCCTAAACTCACTGAATTATTAGTTCAATATATACTTGGGTCCCTACTATGTGCTAGACACCCGGTCAGGCTCTGAGATTTCAGTGTGATTCAGCACACACAGGACTTCTCTAAACCAGTTTACCCCAAAGGGGACACACTTTCTTGGCACTTATCAATTTATTTCATGCAAAACCCAAAAAATGATCTGCTCTCTAGGAATTCATAATACACACAGTTTATATTTTAAAAAAGTACCTTCCTAAGGAAGGCAATAAAAACAGAAAACAGTCTTTAGATCAGGACAAATAACTGAACTTATTCTATGGACATAAATCAGTTTTACTACTTGGTCCTAACGTGAAATTTAGAGTACCAACTAAAACTGGTTATAAGTGTTTTGTTTTTTTTTTTAAGAAATTGTGAAATGTTAAAGACTTCTTCGCTGTAGACTACAATTCACCAGTAGTTACATTAGGCATTTTAGGCCAAGGAGAAATAATTCTTGTTCAGTACAATAGTATCATAGATATAGCAGCTGGCAAGTATACTGAGCAAGGATTAATAACAACACTATTCCCTAGAGGGTAAGTTCTTCCAATAATAGAAATAAGTAAACAAATGCCTCTTAGGAACCTTTTTTTTTTTTTTTTTTTAAGGAAAACAGATGAATCCGTATTGTTTGTGGATATCTACAACATTTGATACATAAAGTTTTCATTAATGGTGAAAACAAACTTTGAAAATAGTGCACAAATTTGCCTATGGCTAAACACCCCTTTGTGTACCAAAGGAAGTTAAATAGCACTAACACATTATATGAAGCCTAACTACAAAATACAATACACAACAGTTTACCTTCAAAGCCATTTCAAAAACCTGTTATTAAATAGTAAGTGCCAATTTCCTATAAGAAAAAGACTATAAATGAATTAGCTAAATTCTTCTACACATTCTATATATAGGAACTTTGCCACATCCTCACTCCCGTTTTAGCTTCTTTGCCAAATAACTACAAGGAGTTTCAAAAATACATTTATACAGAACTTTAACACACATACACCAATAAGCAGTGTATATTAAAACACCAGCTTACTGTGTTTAGGTTTCTCTAGTTAACCAACTATCCTGAACAGGCTGATTTTAAACACGGCCCCCGCCCATTAAATCAACAGAAAACAGGCTACAAGAAATGCATTGAATCTGGCAGGAAAGAAAAAGTAATGTCTTAAGTGACCACCTTAGTGACAGTAACAACTGAGAGTATCAAAATGGCAATTTTTTAAGTGTTGCCTTTAAATGAAACATTAAGCAGAATTACAATAAGCTATCAAACCAGATAACCAGTACATCAGTAATCTTCACTAAATTATACCTCATTAGTTCAACAGATATTTGTGTCTCTACAATATCAGACACTGTGTTAGGCACTGAGGTTACAACTAGAACAAGCATGTGAAGGCCCTACTCTGGAGGTGTTTACATGTAATCCAGTGAGATATCTTCAGGAAGTAGCAAAAACAGCAAGTACTCAATGACTGAAACAAAGACAGGTAAAGATTTTCCTGAAGTTAAACACACACACACACACACACACACACACACACACACAGAAACTTTTCCATCTATCCTTAAACTTTTCTAATGATATTCTCTATATATGGTCACATTTTTATTGAACTTGGTTTCTGGTACATCTGCCATAACATAGACTAAAGAAATAAAAGTGGCAGAAAAAAAGTCAAAATAGAGTGCATATAGGTTTATTAAAGACTACTTCCCTAGTTCTTTGAAAAAGCAGACATGCCCACATACATGCAAACACAGACCTGTTGATGTGGTATCAATATTCCTGGGAGCCCCTTAGAGCAGCCACACCAGTGGACGTTCTAAAGGTTAAGCAATCGCATATAGCAAATAAAGTATTTTCATTTGGAATTAGCACAAGTGTTCACAAGGGCATAATAAACAAAATAAGAACTCTCCTCTTCAGGTGTTTCTAAACCTTTCCCAGCAGCCCCTTCTCCCCCCACTGATCTCTTTAGTCACAAGCAAGTCTTTTTCTTTAGCAGAGGGAGTGACGTGGCAGGAGAGGCAGAAAATGACCCTGGAGAAGCCGTGACTAGGGCTAAGCTCAGCACCTCCTCCCTCTGCTCCACGTTGTACACCAAGCACACCCCCACTCCCATAGGGTTCCAGAATTTCTGTCTTCTCGTATAGAAAAGGCGACCTGTTTAGGCGGGGATCTGATTGGAAGTGGGAGCTTGGGGACCAGTCTCGAAGCTGCGTGTGCCTAGCAGGCACGGTTTTTATTTAGACTCGGGAGGCAATGACGGCACCGACGGGTGCTCCATCGGTCCCCAGTCACCCCTGGCGCCGTCAGCGCCTCTCTCCATTCCACACTTTCAGCTTTCGGTTAGGCGTGAGAGTAGAGCCTTCCTACGTGGGAAGCGCACTGGGGACCAAGGCTTGTGTGCCTGAACCCAAGAGAGCGGTTTATCAACAGGTCAGGAGTTAGTGTGGTGGGGAAGCCCAGCACACAGCCCCCCAGCCGCATCCCTCTCCTCTCCCAAGCTGCTGACGCCCTCCCACCCCCATCCCCCCAGCCTGACACCCAGGGAGCTAAGAAGTGAAGCGGAGGCTTCCAAGGAGAGTCCCCAGTCACAAATCACCGCTGGGGAGTCCGGGACACGTAAAGAATAACCACCCCGCCAGCGAACCTCCGTTCGCCCCCAACATCATCCCGCCCCTCCCCCTTTCCCGCTCAGTCCCCCCAGAAGGCTCCGCTCGGGGAAGCCAGGCCCGGGGGTAGTGAGGTGCAGGAGAGCTAACGGAAGAAGGCGACAGAGAGGAGGACAGGAAGCCAGGACGGCGCCCCCCGCCCTCCCAGCCCCACTTACTCACCTCCGGGGTCGAGGGTTGTCGCCTGGAGCCGGGGCTGGGCGGAGGGAGCGGGCAGCACCGAACAGGGCTGCGGTGGCCTGAGCGATTGGCACAGCCCCGGGCAGCTGCGGATTCGGCAAGCGCCTCCTCAAGCTTTGGAGCCTGAAGACTCCGTTAGCTACGGCGCCAGCAGCGGCCTCTGGCTGCGGACGTGGCGCCGGACGCGACCCGCCCCCTCCACCGCCTCCTCAGCTCCCGCCTCCTCCCGCGGCTTCGGCCCCGACGCGCACGCGCACCCCAGGCCCCTCCCGCGCACACCCGGCACACGCCCACCCGTTTTTCGAACTGCCCTGCCCTCCCAGCAGCCCCCAGCGGGCCGCCCCCGAACGTGCGCACGCGCGGCGCCCCTGGCGGCCTGCTCCCGCCCCTTGGCCCGCTGGGTGCCTCCGCGGGAACCCCGGCCTGCCTGCGCGCGCGCCTTGTCCTGGAGCCTCCCGCCCCCTTTCCTCCGCCGTCCAATCAGATCGGGCGAGGGGCGCGGAGCCCCGGGAACGCGCTGGCGGCGGCCTTCAGGGTTCAAGCGCTCGCCCCGCGGCTTCGCCAAGCTTTCGTTCCGCTGGGAGTAAGGGTCGGTCGGAATTCAGAACCTTTGCCCTAGGGACGGTGGAATGGTCGCCAGTTTTTCGGGCTTTCTTAGCCCCGGGGCTTCAATCTTCTTCCCTTCCCTGCTTCCCTTCAGGAGAGTGACGAGCTGGGCCTTCTGTCAGCCCTTCACTGTGGGGCTCTCGACGCGCCCTTACTGTCCAGGTGACAGAGGTGGCGACAGGGACGTTGTGGACGTTATTATAAAGCTGCCCTGTCCCGGAATTGGCAGTAAGAACCGCTGCGGTTGGTGCTGAGGGCTCGCCAGACACTCGAAGAGGAGAGTGGGTGTTTGGTAGTGGATAGAGGAGTGAGTCGGAAGTTAGAAACCTGGCGTGGCGCCCGTCCCTCGCCACCTGCTGACTAGCAGGGTGCCTCTTCTCGCCTCCCCGCCGTGGCAGAAGCTCTCTGCCTGCCGTTCTGGAAGGTGTGGAGAAGCGGGTAGCGCTGAGACGACGCTGTCTGCACCTGAGCTCTGGGCGATGGGAGGCGTCTCACTCTTAACTGCAGGTGTTGTGGGGACGAAAGGAGATGTGGGGCACAGAGGCTGCTCAACTAGGTAAATGAGACCCGCTCACCTTTCTCTGCCCCTCCTCCACACCTTAACATGAAGAGAACAGGCAGGCAGTCCATCATAGGTTTTTTTGAGAGTATCAAGAGGTGGTGGGTGTGAAAGGGCTTTCCAAAATGTGAATTCCTTTAGAAGTCTGAGATCTTCCTTCACGGGCCAGTGAGCAAGACAAAACACACGCGAAGCAACCAGTCAGTAACCTCACAAAATGTTACCCCCCTCCCAATGCAAAATAATCAAGGTGATGCAACCGAATAGTAACTATTGACCAGGCTCAGAAAAGGACATGCTAACCAAGGAGAACACCCTGGAAGAACCTAACTTTGACCCAGGTCATAAATGTAGTGGACTAGATAGAGTTTATGGTTTCAGCCTAGTCACTCATTTATCAAAGCAGCAAATCAAATCCACTTAGACTTAGATCTGCAAGACTATCAGGATATTTTAGTTTTCCAGAACTTAAAGGGGAAATTAACAAATATTGTCACTTTAAAATATAATTTGGATGGGATTGCCTGGGTGGCTCATTAACTTAAGTGTGGGACTCTTGGTTTCCACTCAGGTCGTGATCTCATGATCCAGCTGCCTGGCTCTGCACTGGGCGTGGAGCCTACCTAGAATTCTCACTCTGTCCCTCCTCCCCTCCCTCTCTAAAAAAAAATTACAAAAATAAGTAAAATATTATTTGGATGATTAGGCTCTAAGGATTGTGGTGTTTACCCAAAATGTGAAGAGTTTGGTACCTATTTTCTTATTATCACAGAAACCTCTGTCCTTAATACGTAACTTTCCCAGGGTGAACACTAGGCAGAATTACAAAGTGGACAATTACACTGTTCTTCCTTTTCACTTCTCTCTCTCTACAAGAGAATTTAATCAGTAATAAAGTATGAATGATTAATAAAACTGAGGCCGCTCCTGGGAGATTGTGCATTTTACAGTTATTAAAGTTGTAATCCACAGCAGTGGTTAAAAACCACCACATAAACCAACCAAGATGGAGGGAAGCTCTCTGGGAGGTTGTGAGTTCACCAGAACCTTATAAAACTGCCAGTATAGATAGGCATGTATTTCTGGTAAGGCTGACACATTTCTTATTACCTCAGTTTTCAAACTTGTAAAAGTGAATAGCATCACTCCGTGCCCACCTGCCCTTAGATCCAAAATGAAAATATTATGATCATGATGAAATAGCTTCTACAGAAGAATGCTGGCTTGATTTGGGGTACCTTGGTGTGGCAGAAGGAGCCTCAAGGAAGTCAGGCCCTCTTCATTTTATAGACTGAATCCACGCAGGTCTTGATTCCTGTTCTGTGAAATCTCATTCTCAGATTATTAAAATGAAACCATTTCTAGATGTTATTTTGGAAGATTGTATAATGTCTTAAAATGATGGGTCCATGGAGCCTTCAGGCAATAATTTTCTTTTAATGGAACAAATTCTTAATGCAGCCTTTATCAATTATCCAGTCTCTTAAATCGCTATTTTCCTGTAGTTGGTTACACACAGAGAGCCTTCTGCATCATTGAAAAGCTAGAAATTAGATGTGATATTGCATGCTTAACAAGATGGGGCATTCAAAAAGTAAGGGCCAGAAAGAAGCAAGCTGTACACCAAAAGCATGAAAGCAAGAAATAAATTATTTATAGGCATTGAAGTTGAAAGGGATCCCAATCCAACTTTCTATCCATCACGTGAATCTACCTCCTAGCATAGGCACAATAATAGTTTTCATTGTTGAGTTGTTGACCACTCTTCTCAGTGTTTCTATGTGAATTCATTTAAATGTCAAATCACTTGGTATGAAGTCCACATGTTTTCCTGTGTTCCGTCATGTTTTTATGAATGTATTGCATTATCCTGGCATTTTGAAATGAGCTGGACAGTTAACAGCTTTATATAGATTATCACCCAATGTAAATTATTTTGCTTTTCTGTTCTCACTTTCTTACTGTTCTTTGACTTTCCTGGCACAATTACCTGGACTATTCTTGGTTTTCCTTTCTCTGCCCCAATAGCTTTCTTAACCTTTTCTGTGATAGAACTAAGGTTTATTTGACACGTTTTTTTTTTTTTTTAAGATTTTATTTATTTATTTGTCAGAGAGAGAGCAAGAGAGAGCACAAGCAGGGGGAGCAGCAGGCAGAGGGAGAAGCAGACTCCCCGCTGAGCAAGGAGCCCAACATGGGACTCTATCCCAGGACCCTGGGATCATGACCTGAGCCGAAGGCAGATGCTTAACTGACTGAGCCACCCAGGTGACCCTTGACACAAGTTTTTAGCACATATCTCATTCCTCCCAATAATTCAATGAGCAAGTACTGTTATCCCATATTCATATGATGAAACTGAGGCAGATAGAAGTTAGATAATTTATCCAAGGGTCCACAGCCAGTAAAGAGCAGATCCTGGAATCAAACACGTTTTGTTTTCTCACTCTACGGCTAAGTTCTCAACCACTATATTCTGAGAGAAAAAAGCAGTCCCTGACATCAAGAGGCTGACCTGGTGCTATCAGCCAGGTCTTGGTGTTGCTAGGAGCTGGCCTGGCATAGCTAGGCCTTGATGTCTCCTGTGGAACATAAACAGTTTCAGAGAACATCAACATCAGAAAAGGCCACTACATGATCATGATGGATCAGGACAAAAATAAGACTACCCCATAACCATGTCTGAACATAGGCGAAAACATGAAACATATCCAAGCCACCAAATGGAATACACAAACTGAAAATATCAAATAATGTGACTGTTACTTCTTTACCAATTACAGCTTTAGTGTCATGCTAGTCTTCCCTCTTTCTCCAAAAGATTTATTAAGATTTATTAAGATACTCAATCGTAGACTTACCCCTGCTTCCTGACAGCATCCAATTTAAAGCACATTTCCCTAAATCACCTGACACAAATCTAAAACTTAATATAAGTCCTTCCTCTTACTGAGATGCCTCACTGATGCCCATAGTGTGTGCTTTCCCTCATTGAAATTGAGTAATAAGCACCCTTGTCAAACCACTGGTGATCCCTGGCTAGAGAGCACTGACAGTTCTTTCTGGACTGTCCTATAGAATGCATATCTATGGAGCAGAAAGCACACTACTTACGCATTTCTTGCCAAAGAAAGTGGGAACTGTCCTCCCATCTCTAGTCATAAGATTGTCACACCAAAGCTAAAGGATGTCCTTCGTTTTTGTAGATTCTGTATGGAGTGTCTGATAAATGGAATCCTACCAAAAGATAGTGAAAAGAAAAGAAAATGTTGGAATAGTTGAACATTATTTTGCAAGAAAAAAGAGAACAACCTGTCAACCCATGCCTTGCCCCACAAACAAAATAACTCAAAATGGATCATAAATCTAAAATTATAACACTTTCAGAAGAAAACATAGGAGAAAATCTTTGTGATCCTGGGTTAGGCAAAAAATTTCTTACAACACCCAAAGTTCCATTAAAAAATTAATTTATAAAAATGTCTGCTCTTTGGATGACAGTGTTTAGAAAATGAAAAGACAGGAGACTGAGAGAAAATATTTGCAAAACATATGTGATAAATGACTGTATCAAGAACTCCTACAACTCAATAAAAAGACAAGGAAACCAGTTTTAAAAACATTGGGTTAGTTGGGGTGCCTGGGTGGCTCAGTTAAGCATCTCACTTCAGCTTAGGTCATGATCTCAAGGTCCTGGGATCAAGCCCTACATTGGGCTCCCCACTCAGCAGGGAGTCTGCTTGTCCCTCTCTCTCTCTGCTCCTCCCCCACCCACTTGTGCTCTCTCTCTCTCTCTCAAAATCTTTTAAAAAAATTGGGGTAGTTGAATGATCACCATAGGAGATATATGGATGGCAAAAGAAATTATATCATCATTAGTCACTAGGGAAATGCAAATCAAAACCACAATGAAATATTACTCCTTGGTCAAAATAAAAATAATTCCAAGTGCTGTTAAGGATGTGGAGCAACTAGAACTCCCAGACATTGTGGGTGGGGCTGCAGAATAGTAGAGAGACATTTGAGTAAACAGTTTGGCAGTTTCTTATAAAGTTAAACATAAGCTTACCATATGATCCAGCAATACCATTCCTAGATATTTACTCAAGAGAAATGAAAACATGTTTACACAAAAACCTGGACACACTTTTTTTTTTTTTTGGACACACATTTTATAATAGTCAAAGACTGGAAACAATCTAAGTGCCTTTTAATTGGTGAATGGATAAGCAAATAGTGGTTTGTATATACAATGGAAAATACTCATCAGTGAAAGAACAAACTACTGATACAACATAAATTAATCTCAAATGTATTCTTCTAAGTGAAAGATGTAAATTCAAATATCTATATACTGATGTTTCTGTAAAAGCCAAAACTGTAGGGAAAGAAAACAGATTAGTGGTAGCATGGGAGTCAGGAAGTGTTGACTACAAAGGGGCTTGAGGGACTTTTTGGGATGATAGAACTGTTCTGTATCTTGAGTGTGATGTGGGTTACACATTGCATCTTTCAAAACTCATAATTTTGGGGCACGTGGGTGGCTCAGTTGGTTAAGCATCTGCCTTCGGCTCAGGTCATGATCCCAGGGCCCTGAGATCGAGCCCCACGTCCCTACGTCAGGCTCTCTCTTCAGCAGGGAGCCTGTTTCTCCTTCTTCCTCTGCCTGCCACTCCCCCTGCTTGTGCTCTCTCTCTCTGTCAAATAAATAAAATCTTTAAAAAAAATAAAACTCATAGAGTTTTGAAGAAATTTTAGGAGCAATTTTATTGCATGTCTATTATATCTCAATAAGCCTGATTTTAGAAAAATGTTGAAATGGAAAAAAAGTTGAGATATGAGGTATGGCCACCGGGCACTATGAATACAAAGACAAGAACAGTAGCCCACCTGATAATTAAATTCTAAATCTTAAAAAGATAAATTATTAGTGCATAATCCACATTATGAAAGAACTTGTCCTTTCTTTTTTATAGAGTAAGTTCATAGTACATTGAAATGTTTTTGTACAGGGGTGCCTGAGTGGCTCAGTCAGTTAATATCTGACTTGATTTTGGCTCAGGACATGATCTCAGGGTCCTGGGATCAAGCACTGAGTCAGGCTCCCCAATCAGTGGGGAGTCTGTTTTCTTCCTCTCCCTCTGCCCCTCCCCCATGCTCGTGCTCAAGTTCTCTCACTCCCTCTCTTAAATAAATAAATAAATCTTAAAAAAATGTTTTTGTACAAATGAGGAACTACTTGGTTTATAGTGGAGTAACTTAAAACTGGAGTTGAAAGTCACTGCCAACTGATTATTAATCACAAATTAAGATAAAACAGCTCTGAAACTAAGGAACTGTGGGAAAATATATTTGGATTTCAAAAACTCTGATTTACAGCTTTGCAGGAACATGTTTATTGCACAAATGAGTTTCCTAATGCTGTACTGTAGAGGTAAAGGCCTTTGAGAGCCTACCAGTAGCCAACAGTGGTCAAGTAGGCAAAGTAGGCAAAAGTGGGTAAAAACATAGAAGCAAATTGAGCATCTTTGAACTCGGGTTGTGTTACTGATGGGATGCTCGTGCAGTGAGCATGCTATGAAGTGCTGCCCTTTAGGAGCATATATGGCTGCTCTCCTTTAGACCTAGGAAAAGGGAATGAAGATGAAAATATTTGCTTATCCATTCACCAATTAAAAGGCACTTAGATTATTTCCAGTTTTGGGCTATTATAAAATGTGGGTCCAGGTTTTTGTGTGAACATGCTTTCATTTCTCTTGAGTAAATATCTAGTTTAAGAATGATTTAACAGGGGCTAATACTTTTATAATAACCTCTATCATGTTATGTAGAGATCAAGCAAAGATACAGGTGGATTAATTTGAGATTAATTTCACAGTCCATGCTAATGGCCCATTCTGGACATCACCCACTAGTGCTCAGAAGGCCTCGTTTTGATGGACTTTCTTGTTTCCCTCTTCTTCCGTGGCAGTGGTGGCCAGGGTCTTCATTCTGCTTTAAGTGCTCCAGGCGCCTTCTAAGAAGCAGTTAAAGAAGACTGCATAATACCTGGAAACCTTCCAGTTTCACTTGCAGAATTCAGCCTCACTCATAGTTCCCTGGGTGAGTATGAAACTTCATCAGACTGCCATAGAGCTGTCTGCTTAAAGTGTCTCAATGTGCCACGTTGGTTTATTTACCAACTCTTCCAACATCAGTAGCTTCTGTTGTCTTTGTTTTCCTGAAGTTTCTTTTTTTTTTTTAAGATTTTATTTATTTATTTGAGAGAGAGAGTGAGAGAGAGAGAGAGCACAAGAGGGGGGAGCGGGAGAGGGAGAAGCAGACTCCTCGCTGAGCAGGGAGCCCGATGCGGGACTCGATCCAGGGACTCCAGGATCATGACCTGAGCCGAAGGCAGTCGCTTAACCAACTGAGCCACCCAGGCGCCCTTTCCTGAAGTTTCTCGACAGGGATTCAAGAAATTTTTTCCTGAAGGAGAAAAATTTTGCAATCAAGCATTTCATATCTGGTGTCTTTGGGATCAACCGGTTGTACTTTCATATCTTTCATAAAGTCATCTTTAACTGTGTATTCCTAGTTAGGGACTCCATATCATCAGATTTCCCTGGCATCTCTTCTTTCTGCTCAGCTATAGTGAATTTTAAAGAAAAATCTACATCTGACATACCCCCAATTTTTAGCCCTGAATTCAAGTTCCTCTCTAGCATTTGTCAGTTCTTTTTCCAGTTTTACAATTCTGTCCAAGTCTCCTAACCCAGAGCTGGGACAGAGAGTCTATAATTGCTTAAAGATTCTCTTTTATTTCTTCTGTCAATGGATCTTCTTTTCTTCTTTCAGCCACTGAAGGTTTGTCTGGCTCATCTCTCCCTGTGACTTAGAATTTTCTCAAGCCCAGTGTAGTCTGCATTTTTGCATTAGTTGAGGGAACTACAAAAAGATAGGAGACTAACCTCTCCATGGTCAGAAGAGATAGCACAGGCTATAATGTGTACACTGAAGGTAGTATTCTCTCCTCCCAATAGTTCCAAAAAGGAAGGAATTCAATTATTGAAAAGAAAATAACCAATTTTTAAAAAGATTTCATTTATTGGGGCGCCTGGGTGGCTCAGTTGGTTAAGCGAATGCCTTCAGCTCAGGTCATGATCCCGGGGTCCTGGGATCGAGTCCCGCATCGGGCTCCCTGCTCTGCGGGGAGCCTGCTTCTCCCTCTCCCACTCCCCCTGCTTGTGTTCCCTCTCTCGCTGTGTCTCTCTCTGTCAAATAAATAAATAAAATCTTAAAAAAAAAAAGATTTCATTTATTTATTTTAGAGAGAGAGAGCGTGAGAACCAAAAGGGAGGGGGGAAGGGGGAGGGAGAGGGAGAAAGAAAGCCCAATGCGGGGCTGGATCTAGGACCCAGAGCTGAAACCAAGAGTCAGACTGAGCCACCCAATCACCCCAGAAAACAATTTTAATAAAATTTATTGTAGGGTTGAAATAATGTGGATACTTTCATAGACTATTGTGATCTTAGTGAGGAACCATTTTATTGTAGGAAATTGGTTTCTAGAAAGGGATCATTTTGTTATGAGAAAGAGAAACTCATTTGAGCTAGAGTCAGAAAAAAAGGAGGTGGAATTGGGAAGATGATTGTGTAGACATGTTATGGAAGGCAAGGACAGTAAGTGTAACCAGACCTCATGAAGGTCTATAACCATGAACTGGTAGACTCTCTATGATTGAGGAAGCTGCTCATAGATATGGAAAGATAACTTTTATTATCAGATTAGCTTCAAACCAGCTTCCCTACTAGAATTATTGGGACTCAAGTCTATATGCCTAGGGAAAACAACCTGGGTACCCCAGTTTGAATCTGGTTTCTACCCCTGGTTCTACTTTCTAGAGTAGTAGAATGCTAAGTATCCTATAGCCTGATTCTGCTGCGGGCCCTGCTCTTCCTATGGGCTGTTTGGCTTTGGTTTCTCTTTGAATAGTTTCTCTCATTAGTTGAGGGAACTTCTGTAGCCTTTGTTTCTTGTAGCCAGCAGAATCTAACCAAAACATTGGGCATTTCTTACATACCATCCATGTGTTTAGCATTAGAAGATAGGTGATATAAATCTTATCCCTAGGTAGTTCACTCTTAAGGCAAGACATGGGCATATTAAGCATTTATAAATCATTGAAGAATAATACAAATAAATGTCAAAATGGGTGGTCTGACAATGAGGACTGAATGAATACAGAAAAGATAGATAGGGATGTGGCCTGCAGGGAGCTTCTAGGATAAGGAGGTGGGAGGTAGTTATCTTTTAATAAATAATAAGTGCCTACTTTTATAAGGACTTGAGCTGGATACTTATAAATAGGCAGAGTGGAATGATTACTATTTTCTACCCACATCCAGTATAGATATTAGACCCATGAAGAGAACTAGTAATAAAAACTTCACCTTGGGGCAAAGCACCCAATGTGGTAGCAGAGTTCACCTGGCAGAAGCCTTTTCAATGATAAAGAGTTAAATGGCAATTGGTGAAGATGGGCAAGGTAGAGCTTTTAAAAAATACACAGTAGAGCAGCCTGAAGTTGAACCATAGGGTCTTTATTGTCATCTGCAATAGTCAGATTGAAAGAACCTATATGTTTACCCTTAGGTGACAGACTTACTGAGTTAACATTTTCCATGACCCCAGAACACAGTATGATTGTCTGGGATTTTTGTGAACTGCAGTAAGAGAGCCTCTCAGTTTGACCTGTGTTTGGGAACAACTTCCCATCTATGATTTAGGCAATACTGTATGCATTATAAAGGGTATGGTCTCTCTTACAGGTGAAGAAAAACTTGAGGATATCTAGTATCTTAAATCAAGTCCTCTGTAACCAGGGAAGATGGATTTCTCCTAACATGAAATACTAATATCAAACAACAATTTGCGAAGGCAAATGAGTTCCAGGAGAGGAAACCCTATTTTAGAGCAACTTTTGAAATCTGTCATATATACTCACATAGAATTTGAGGGAAATAACCACAAATCCTTCACCAAAGTGTGAAAAAGCCAACATTAATCTCTCCCTAGATCTAAAACTGCCAAGCTAAAATTTGTTATCGCTGACTCCTTGACCTAATTTCCTTCTTTGCTTTGAGGGCACATCCTTACATGGGGTCTAATCATTTATTTGCCAAGAGATTAATTAGCTTTTCAGAGCCTCTGTGCTAGTTAATAGTCCCAAAATAGACCACTAGTCCCACAGCCCAATGCTTCTTAGGAAGATGGATTATAGGAGTGACAAAATTTGAGCAAGATATATCTGTCAGTGCCTCTACGCTTATGAAAGATGTGACCTCCAACTTCCTTAGCTCAATTGGTCTCTAGTGGGTTGCCTTAATTATGCCCCCCCTTCCTTCAAGATTCCTGGAGGCTTGAGTAGATGAACCTAAGTTTCAAGGTGATGTGACTAGCAATATGATATGGTGAATCAAAGTCCAGGTGCTGTAACCAGAGTTTGGTTTTAATCATGACTTTGCTGCTTTGGTCAGGTTACTTGTCTGGGCTTCTTTTCCCTGATCTCTAAAATGTAGACTGATTGTCCTCATCTCCTAAGATTGTGATGATGATCAAGGAACAATGTATTAAACTGCTTACACACAGAGTAAGTGTCAGTATATAGTAGCTGTTTGTATTGTGATAGACAATTGAAGGCACAATATCTTCTGCCTTCAAGCTATTGAGGCTTGAGAGTAAATTGGATCCACTGGGGCTGTCAGAGCTTCAGGGGAGCTGAGAAACATGGATGTCTTTGACTGAATTGTTGATCAATATAGCAGAATCTAAATTTTTCATACTATACCCAAATGTGTAAAACATATAGCACTCTATTCCTATAACTTGCCTTGATGCTTCGATTCCCTTTGATGGTAGAGGAAAAATCACAAATTGCCAGTTATTAAAGGTAACTCAGTCTCTTTCCATAATAAAGAGTCTTTTTAGAGTCAATTTAGCCTCTTTAGGGATAAATGCTTAGTCCATCAGGGTGGTCTTCCCCACCATTCCCCTTCCCCAGAGGCTGTGTGTTGTACATGACCTCATGGCAATGTGGAAGAGAGGTGGCCGCTCTGTGAGTGGGTTCTTGGGCTCTCTACTAGGTCTTCACTGGTGTTTTAGGCTCTATACGAATCTCATGTTTTAGTGCGTTCTCATCCTGACTTCTAAACATTGAGTCCCAGGGCTCAGGCTTCAGATATCTTAATCAAAAGTGACCCCCTAGATTGAGTAACTTCAATTACTCCTCTAGTTCTTGTATCATGACTTTAAATATTATGTATATGCCAATTACTCCTAAATTAATATCTCTAGTCTAGACCTCTCCCCTGAACTCTAGGCTTGTATGTATAAGCAATTTGTCTACTAGAAGTCTCCAGTTAAGATGTATAACAGGCATTTCAGAGTTGATGTCCAAACTCTAATTCCTGTTGTTGCCCCTCAAACCTCATCTTTCATCAGTCTTTCCCAACTTAGTTGATGACAACTATATCCTTGTAGTTGCTCAGTTCAAAAACCTTGGAGTCATCTTGAGTACTCACTTTTGTTCATAGCTTACATCTAGTCTTTGGGGAATTGTTATCTGTACCTTCAAAATATATTCTGAATCTAATCATCTCTCACCATTTCCTTTGCTACCACTGTGGTCCAGATCTCCATCATTTCTCACCTGAATTATTGCAGTAGTCTCCCAACCAGGCTCCCTATTCTCATGCTTGCACCCATATAGTCAGCTCTCAACAAAGTATTCAGAGTGATTCTTTTGCAATCTCAATTAGATTATGTCTACTTCTTGCTCAGAATCTTCCAGGGGTTTCCCATCTTATTCAGAGTAAAAGCCAAAATCCTTTCACTTCCTACAAAGGCCTTGTGGAAGTTGTACTCTTTCCCCCTATCTTGCACCTTGATTTCATCTTCTATTCTTGCCTCCTTAAACACTCTACTCCAGCCAGCTTGGCCCTTGCTATTTTCCAAACATATCAAGTATTCTCCTTCCTCAGGGACTTCATACTTGCTATTCCCTCTCCCAGAATGCTTGGGATTTCTGGCTTCCACCTCACTTCCTTCAAGTCTGCTCTAATGTCACTTTATTAGGGAGGTTTTCTGTGACAAACCAATTTTGCAATGCAAAACCTAGAAGTTGCCCTCTTCTAACCTCCTTAGGAATATATAACTGATAAATCTTTAAATCTAATATAATTTTGTAAAAAACATTCTTACAATGATATTGTAAGAAAATGATGAAATAGGGCAATAAAATTTCCCTGAGGGACAAAGAAACTTAACAGAAAAATGTTGACCCAAAGCAAAAGAAAATGATTACCCAATATCCCAGTGTGAACTTTCAGAAACTCCATGCTTTAGTTAAATCTAAGAAGGGAAAACACATGGCAGAAGTAGATGAGCTCAGGAAAGAAATGGTCAGATAATAGGAGGTACTAGCTAGATGATAGGAGGGGGTGAAGCATTAAGTGATAGGTATCAAAGAAGAAACAAGAGAAAAACAAAACCATTACAAAAAATGAAGACAAACTTATAAGAAGCACAAGCAAGATGAGGCATGACTGAAAGCACAGTTAGGGGCTCTTTCTAATAGAGATTAGAAATGAGAAAAGAAAAGATGAAACAGAATAAAAGAAAGACATAAAAAAGACTAGAGCAAATGGCAAATAATAGAAGATAGGCAAAATACTTAATTCTCCCTTAAGAAGAAAAGCAAAACAGTGGAACATAGAAATATTTATAAGCAAAATTTTAAAATATATTTATTTCTGAGAAAAAATCTTTTTGACTTATACATAATAATTTAGGGAAAATTTGCTCAATAATGGCCAACACAATATTCTACTAAAATCATTGGACATCAAAAGATAAAGAATATAACTTTGAGAAGAAAACATAGCATAAAATCCTCATGATCTTGGGTTAGACAAAGTACAACACCAAAATCTCTTAGACACAACACCAAAATCACTTCCAGAGAAGATAAAATTGATAAACTAGACTTAATCAAAATTGAAAATTTTTGTACTTCATGAAATTGCACTCCATTGAAATAGAAAGACAAACCACAGAGAAAATATTTGCAAATCATATATCTGATAAAGGACTTGTATCCAGAATATAGAAAGACCTTAATAATAAAAAGACAACCCAATTAAAAAACCCAGTGAGCAAAATATTTTAATAAGCATTTCACCTACAACAGACATATGAATGACTAAATAAATACCTGAAAAGATGTACAAAATCATGAGTCATTAGGGGAATTAAATCAAAACTGTAATGAGATACCACTTCACATCCATGAAAATGGCTATTATCAAAAGATAGGCTATAAGCTATGGTGATTTTACTATAGCCATAGAGAAATTAGAACGCTCAGACATTGCTGGTGGGGGTATAAAATGGTACAACCGCTTTGGAAAATAGTTTGGTGGTTTCTTAAAAAGGTAAACAAACAAGTAATTCCACTCGTAGGTATCTGCCCAAGAGAAATAAAAGCAAATATTTTTGCAAAGACTTGTATGCAAATGTTCCTAACAGAATTACTCACAATAGCCTAAGTGTAGAAATAATCAAAATGTTCATCAGCTAGTGAATAGATGAAATATAGTAGTCAATTCTCATTATTCATGGATTCCACATGTGCAGATTTGCCTACTTGCTAAAACTTATTTGTAACCTCAAAATCAATAGGAATTTCCTGGCCATTCTTGGATATGCACATGTGCAGGGCAGCAGAAAAATTGAGTCACCCAACAAATATGTCCCCAGCTGAGGTCAGACAAGGCGACACTCTGCCTTCTTGTTTCAGCTCTATTCCTGTACACAGTTGTCCTTTTGCAGTCTATTTAGTGCCATGTTTTTCACATTTTTTTTTTTTGGTGCTTTTGTTGGTGATTTTGTTTAAAAAAGTATCCAGGCCTAGGGCTGAAGTGCTAGCTAGCATTCCTAAGCACAAGAAGGTTGTGATGTGCCTTGTGGCAAAAAATACATGTGTTAGAGAAGCTTCATTCAGGCATGAGTTATAGTGCTGTTTGCCATGAGTTCGATGTTAATGAATCAACACTAAATAGTAAATATGGTGTCTTTAGACAAAAACACACACAAAACAAGTTTATATATTATTAGTTGATGAAAATGACGTGTTGCAGGAACCTAACCTTGCATTTCCCCTACAGTCAGTAATTCAGTATTCACTAAATTCAGTGTTTGAAGCAATTTTTTAGAACATAAGTACCAGGAATAATGAGAATAGACTGTGTATCCATACAAGAGAATACTGTTCAGCAGTTAAAAAGGACCAAACCACTGATAGATGCAACAACATACATGAACCTCAAAAACATGCTGTGTATGTAGGAGAAATGAGAAATTGAGACCCCAAGGAACATGCCAATTCATAAATATACAATTAGAAAATTTTATTATTGAGTGAAAAAAATACCAGAATGCATACAAGTTACTCACAAGTGGCTACAAAGCTACAGTTGTTATACATCATCCTACTTTTTTTTTTTTTTTTTTTTAAGATTTATTTGACAGAGAGAGACACAGCGAGAGAGGGAACACAAGCAGGGGGAGTGGGAGAGGGAGAAGCAGGCTTCCCGCAGAGCAGGGAGCCCGATGCGGGGCTCGATCCCAGGACACTGGGGTCATGACCTGAGCCGAAGGCAGACGCTTAACGACTGAGCCATCCAGGCGCCCCCATCCTACTTTTAATAGAACCAATTTTTCAATTTGTGTTACTAGGTACATTGAGCTTACTCTGACATCATCTTTTTCACAATTCTTTATCAGGCTTACTCTGAAGTCCTGATTTTCATAATTTATCAGGCTTACTTTCATATTCTGTTCTTCACAATTTTTATCAGTACCACCTATGGTTGCCTCTGTCCATGCATCTGGTACATATGATTAGTTACACGCTTCAACATTCCTCAGTAACATTTCCCACTTGTAAAAGAATCCAGATGCAAAAGACTACATATTGCATGATCTCATTTATGTGACATTTCCAGAAAAGGCAAATCCCTTTTAATTTTTTTTATTTTTTCAAAGATTTTATTTTTAAGTAATCTCTACACCCAACATTGGGCTCAAACTCACAACCCTGAGATCAAGAGTCACACAGTCTATTGACTGATCCATCCAGGCACCCCGGCAAATCCTTTTCTAAAATTGAGATATAATTGACATGTACTGTTGTATTAGTTTTAGGTGTACAACATAATGTTTCAATAGATGTATGTATTGTGAAGTGATTACTACAATAAATTTGGTTAACATCCATCACCACACATAGTTACATTTTTTCTTGTGAGAACTTTTAAGATCCACTGTCTTAGCAACTTTCCAGTATACAATATTGTTAACCCTGGTCACCATGCTGTACATTATATCACAGGACTTACTTATAACTGGAAGTTTGTACCTTTTGACCACCTTCACCCATTTTGCCTGCCCCCTCACTCCCACTTCTGGCAACCACTGATCTGTTGTTCTCTACATCTATGAGTGGCTTTTTGTAAAATGTTTATTTCTTTAGATTTCACATATAAGTGAAATCATATGGTATTTTTCTTTTTCTTTATGACTTATTTCACTTATCATAATGCCCTCAAGTTCCAACCACATTGTTCCAAATGACAAAATTTCCCTTTTGTGGGTGAATAGTATTCCATTATATATGTATACCACATTTTCTTTTTTTTTTTTTTAAAGATTTTATTTATTTATTTGACAGAGAGAGACACAGCTAGAGAGGGAACACAAGCAGGGGGAGGGGGAGAGGGAGAAGCAGGATTCCCGTGGAGCAGGGAGCCCAATGCGGGGCTCGATCCCAGGACCCCGAGATCACGACCTGAGCCGAAGGCAGTCGCTTAACCAACTGAGCCACCCAGGCGCCCTCTTTTTTTTTTTTTTTAAAGATTTTATTTATTTATTTGAGAGAGAGAGAGAGCACAAGCAGGGGGAGCAGCAGGGCAGAGCGAGAAGCAGGCTCCCCGCTGAGCAAGGAGACCGATGCAGGGACTTGATCCCAGAACCTTGGGATCATGACCTGAGCCGAAGGCAGATGCTTAACCAACTGAGCCACCCAGGTGTCCCTGTATACCACATTTTCTTATCCACTGATGGACACTTAGGTTGTTTCCATGTCTTGGCTATTGTAAATAATGCTATACTGAATATATGGGGGTGCATATATCTTTTTGAGATAGTGATTTTGTTTTCTTTTATAAATATCCATCATGGGGTTGCTGAATCACATGGTAGTTCTATTAATTTTTTTGAAGAACTTCTATACTCTTTTCCACAGTGGCTGTACCAATTTATATTCCCACTAACAGTGCCCAGGGGTTCCTTTTTTCCCACATCGTTGCCAACACTTGTTAGTTCTTGTTTTTTGAGAGTAGCCATTCTAACAGGTGTGAGGTGATTATCTCATTGTGGTTTTGATTTGCATTTCCCTGATGATTAGTGATATCGAGCATCTTTCCAGGTACCTGTTGGCCATCTGTATGTCTTTTTTGGAAAAATCTCTTTTCAGATTCTCTGCCCATTTAAAAAACCAGGTTGTGCCTTTCTGCCCATGGACAGTGCCAAGTAAGCATCATTAAAGTCTCCCCTCCCACCACTGTCATGTCTAAGTCAGAGTCTCTGAAAGACCCTGAACAGCTGTGGAAGCTCTTCCTTGAGGTTTGAGCTCTGAAACAACCGATGAGAATCCAAGGAGCCTTTATGAGCAACGGGAACACTTATGGACTGTGTGGTCATGACAGGTCCAAAGAGGCTTTGGGTTTGTCATGTATGCCACTGTGCAGGAGTGGATGCAGCCACGAATGCAAGGCCACACAAGGTGGATGGAAGAGTTGTGGAACCAAAGAGGGCTGTCTCGAGAGAAGATTCTCAAAGGCCTGGTGCCCACTTAACTGTGAAAAAGATTTTTGTCTGTGGCGTTAAAGAAGACACAGAAGAACATCATCTAAGATTATTTTGAACAGTATGGGACAAGTGAAATGATTGAAATCATGACTGACAGATGCAGTGGCAACAACAGAGGCTTTGCTTTTGTAACATTTGATGACCATGACTCTGCAGACAAACTGTCATTCAGAAATCCCACACTATGAATGGCCACAACTGTGAAGTAAGGAGAGCCCTGTCAAAGCAAGAGATGGCTAGTGCTTCATCCAGCCAAAGAGGGCGAAGTGGTTCTGGAAACTTTGGTGGTGGCCGTGGAGGTGGTTTTGGTGGGAATGACACCTTTGGTCATGGAGGAAACTTCAGTGGCGAGGGGACTTTGTTGGCAGTCGAGGTGGTGGTGCATATGGTGGCAGTGGGGACGGCTAGAACGGATTTGGTAATGTTGGAAGCAACTCTGGAGGTGGCAGAATATCATTATTTTGGCAGTTACAACAGTCAGTCTTCAAATTTTGGACCCATGAGAGGAGGAAATTTTGGAGGCAGAAGCTCTGGCCCCTATGGTGGCGGAGGCCAATACCTTGCCAAACCGTGAAACCAAGGTGGTTACGGCGGTTCCAGCAGCAGCAGCAGCTATGGCAGTGACAGGAGATTTTCCCTGCTGCCAGGAAACAAAGCTCAGCCGGAGAGGAGAGCCAGACAAGTGACAGGGAAGCTACAGGCTGCAACAGATTTGTGAACTCAAGCACAGTGGCGGCAGGGCCGAGCTGCTACAAAGAAGACATGTTTTAGACAACGCTCATGTGTATGGGCAAAAAACTCAAGGTCTGTATTTGTGACTAATTGTATAACAGGTTACTGTAGTTTCTGTTCTGTGGAAGGTGTAAAGCGTTCCAACAAAGGGTTTTAATATAGATTTTTTTTTTGCACCCATGCTGCTGATTGCTAAATGTAATAGTCTGATCATGATGCTGATATATAAATATGTCTTTAAAAAAATAAAAAACAAAAAATAAAAAAATTGATTGTTTTTCTACTGAGTTGTATGAATTCTTTATACTTTTTAGTATTAGCCCCTTATCAGACATATGATTTGTAAACATTTTCTTCCAATCGATAGGTTGCCTTTTCATTTTGTTGGTGGTTTCCTTTGCTGTACAGAAACTTTTTGGTTTTATGTAGTCCCACTTGCTTATTTTTGCTTTTGTTGCCTTTGCTTTTGGTGTCAAACCCAATAAATTATTGCCAAGAGCAATGTCTAGGAGCTTACTACCAAGTTTTCTTTTAGAAGTTTCATGGTTTCAGGTCTTATGTTTGAGTGTTGATCCATTTTGAGTTAATTTTTGTGTATGGTGTAAGATAGTGATTTTATTCTTTTGCAAATGGCTGTCCAGTTTTCTCAACACCATATATTGAAGAGACTATCCTTTCTTCATTATATATTTTTGGCTCCTTTGTTGTAAATTAATTGACCATATATGCATGGACTTATTTCTGGGCTTTATTCTTTCCCACTGATCTATGTGTCTGTTTTTATACCAATACCATACTATTTTGATTACTATTGCTTTGTAACATAATTTGAAGTCAGGAGATGTGATGCCTCCAGCTTTGTTCTTTTTTTTCTCAAATTGCTTTGGCTATTCAGAGTCTTCTGTGGTTCCATGCAAATTTTATAGCCGTTTGTTCTATTTCTGTGAAAAATACCATTGATATTTTGATAAGGACTGCACTGAATCTGTAGATTGCTTTGAGTAGTATGGACATCTTAACAATATTAATTCTTCCCCAAAAACCCAGTGTTAATTCTTCCAGTTCATGAGCATGGAATATCTTTCCACTTATTTGCATCTTTTTCAATTTCTTCACCAGTGTCTTATAGTTTGCAGTGTATAAGTCTTTCACCTCCTTGGTTAAATTTATTCCTAGGTATTTTATTTTATTTATCTTAATTTGGGGGCTGCGCCTGGGTGGCTCAGTTGTTGCGTGTCTGCCTTTGGCTCAGGTCATGATCTCAGGGTCCTGGGATTGAGCCCTGTGTTGGGCTTTCTGCTCAGCAGGTAGTCTGCTTCTCCCTCTCCCACTCCCCCTGCTTTGTGTTCCCTCTCTCACTGTCTCTCTCTCTGTCAAATAAATAAATAAAAATCTTTTAAAAAATAAAATTTTTAAAAATTTTTCTTAGTAATCTCTACACCCAACGTGGGGCTTGAACTCATGACCCCAAGATTAAGAGTCATTGACCCTCACTGAGCCAGCCAGATGCCCCTCTTCCTAGGTATTTTAATCATTGTGATTCAATTGTAAATGGGATTGTTTTCTTAATTTCTCTTCATGATAGTTCATTATTCATGTATAGAAATGCAACTGATTTTTGTGTATTGATTTTGCATCCTGCAACTTTACTGTATTTATTAGTTCTAAGTTTTTTGATGGAGTCTTTAGGGTTTTCCATATATAATATGTTATCTACAAATAGAAATAGTTTTACTTCTTCCTTTCTGATTTGAATGCGTTGTATTTTTTTTTTCTTTCCTAACTCATCTGGTTAGGACTTCCAGTACTATGTTGAATAAGAGAAAAGGCAAATCTTATAAAGATAGAAAGTAGATAGAAAGTAGAAAGTTAAGGTGGTTGCCTGGGACTGGGAGTTGTGAATAGGGATCGATTGCAAATGGGCAAGAGGGATGTTTTTGGGGTGATGAAAGTGTTCTTTTTTTTTTTTTTTTTTTTAAAGATTTTATTTATTTATTTGACAGAGAGAGCCACAGCGAGAGAGGGAACACAAGCAGGGGGAGCGGGAGTGGGAGAAGCAGGCTTCCCGCTGAGCAGGGAGCCCGATGCGGGGCTCGATCCCAGGACCCTGGGATCATGACCTGAGCCGAAGGCAGACGCTTAACGACTGAGCCACCCAGGCGCCCCGAAAGTGTTCTAATAATGGATTGTGGTAATGTTGCAGAACTATGTAACTATGAACTATGTAAATTTGCCAAGAATTATTATATTGTACACTTGAAATGAGCAAATATTATGGTATGTAAATTATTCCAGAGAGAGAAATAAGGAATTATTTAGGCAGCCAGGTAAAAACATGAAGTCACTTTTAAGGGAAAGAAAATTAGCTTCTCCTCAGAAACATATGACTTCTCACAGAAACATTCAACACCAGAAGACAATGAGATAATATCTACAAAACACACAACGAAAGAAAGTGTAGCCAAAATTATTGAATTGAACCAGTCTTTTTCCCATCTCCCATGATCTTCTGCAATGTGACCTTGCCACTCTCCCATTAAGAAGTGGGGTCTAATTTTTCTCCCTTGGAATCTGGGTGGGCCTTAGGGACTCTCTTGTAACCAAGAGAATGCAGTGGAAGTGATGTTGGTGACTTCCAAGTCTAGGTTAAAAGAAGTCTTGCAGCTTCTGTGTATGTCCCTTGTAACACTCCCTCCCTAGAATCTCTCTCAGGATGCTCCCTTTAAGAACCCAGGTACCAGGCCATGAGAAGCCAAACCCATGGAGAGCCACATGGGGATGCTCTGGTTGACAGCCCCAGCTGAGCCCAGGTTTCAAATCATCCCAGCCCAGGTGCCAAACTGAGTAAAGAAGACTCCAGATGATTCCAGCCCCCAGCTGTTTCAGTGCCCCCCCCCCAGAAGTTATAGTCTTTTCCCCAGCTGAGACCCCAAACCTGATAGAACACAGATGATTCATGCAAATCCTGACCCACAGAATCTGTGAACATGTAACATGGTTTTGTTTCCCGCCACTAGCTGGGGTGTTTTGTTAAGCCACAAGAGATAACCAGAACAGCAGGAGTATGACAGAGGTGATACTGTGTTCTTTGCATTTCGAACAGTCATTTGGCTCATGATTTCAATCTGTCTCATTACTCATGATGTTCATTTTGATCACTTGTCTAGGTGGTATCTACTATAAAATTACTCTTCCCTTTGTAATTAGTATTTTGTGCAGAGGTATTGTGAGACTTTGTAAATATTCCCATTCCTCATCAAACATTCAATTAATTTGTTTAGTTAAATCAATATGGACTCATGGATTTCTCTTTTATTCAATAGGTTATCATTATTTATTTTGATGCTCAGACTGGCCTAGATTTGGCTAGTGGGAGCCCGTTTTAAGTTGCCTCCCATGCCCTTTTGACATGTGCCCGTAACTCTCAAGCAGTTTCTAACTTCCTATACAAGATGTTCCAACTTTATCTACGGTATGTGGAAACCAAGATCTGGCACTGGGTAGGCTCATTGCTGTTAAGTTGTACAAACACACATTTATTGATATCTTAATAAAGTCTATATTTCTGTATGTCTCTATATTGACAACCATAAGTTTACACCAATACCTCTGATTTGAAATTAATGCCATAAGATTCATTTTTGCCTTCTCCCTTTCCATATTTATTTGTCCTTTCTCTGACAATGAGACACCTGGTTCCCATTACCTTTAATGTATTTACTTATTTGATTAATCGCACTCTGTGTAATCATTCTCTCATCGCCAGCATGGCCCCATCTTCCTCTTCCACTTGGGCTTCTGTTCCATGGGAGTGGCCACCCTCCTACACTAACATCTTCTTCACTCCACATGGGCGGTAAAATCCCATACTGCTCCCACCCCACATGAACATCTTCCCCCAACCCTGTGTCCTTACCCTGCTGTGGAAGCCCACTGTGGCATCTAGTGGTCTTGGACTGAATTGTCACAAGGGGAAGAGAAAGAAAAAAAGAAAGGGGGGAACTTACCTAACTTTTTTAAAGTTATGAAAATACATTTTTAAAAAGTTTTTAAGTATAATGCACAAGAGCAAACAAGCTTATCTTTAAGAAATCAAGTATCACATCCATAGTCAATTACAACTACATCTTAGAGCAACATTTGTCTTTGTTTACAAATACAGCAGCGGGTGATAAAACCTAACATCTCAAACAGATTGCTTACTGTTTATAATACAAACACATGGCTATGTCTCAATTCGTATTTTAGGCATTTTAACTTAAAATGCATAGAGAATCACATACATTACATTTGTCATTTAAAAAAGTTAATTAAATCACAATTTTAAGAAAAATCAAAGACTGTAGAGGTCAAGGTCACTTGTAAGAAATTGATTTTTTCAGAAGTCTTTGTCACTGAAACTATATAAGTATACAAAGTAATGAGATGTTTCTTTCCCTTTTTTCCTGGAAGAAGGCACTGTCACTGCCTATCACTGAAAAGCAGATACTGATTTATTGCCAGTAAGTAAACTTGATGCAACAATATTACATATTGCATCTAAAGGCAGTTGATAGCTTATCCCAATATAGGACAACCATGATTTACATTATGTATTGGCCTGGATTTTTTTTTTTTAACGTAGTTTCCATAAATAGTAGGTTTTAGAGCTGTATGACCCATTTGGCTAAAAACAATACAAATCAGGTAGAACTCAAAAAGAGTTTACTAACTCAAAAAAAGTTCACTAATCAAAGCTCAAGAATAAAAATAAACACTGGCTAATGAACTCAGTACCTGACAACAGTTACTGATAAATACTCCAAAACATAAACTCAAGAGGACCACATTTATTTTTCTATACATAGAGCAATCATTTATTTAAATTATGGCAATGTGATTGTTTTCAAAAGTATGTTTATTTAGGGAAGTAGCGATTATAGAAAAATAGTTGAATTAATTTGCCAATGAAGTTGCAAATTCTAACAATAATCCACATCATCTTAGATTTTAAGTATGTGGTTTCATAAAGTAAACAAATTCTCTCAAAAAGCAATTCAATATAATTAATTAAAATAATTGCTTTAAGTTTCCATGAAAACCAAATAAGTATCACATTTGAATGATTTATATTTACATTTTTGGAATCTGGCCAGCGTTGAAGAGATTGACCAGGTTTTTTATTGCTCACAGCAGAGGCTTGGGCAGTGGAATGTTCAGGTAGGGCATTTGCCATCAAAAATTCATCAGATGGGATGCCTGGGTGGCTCAGTCGGTTAAGCGTCTGTCTTCAGCTCAGGTCATGATCCCAGGGTCCTAGGATTGAGCCCCGTGTCTGGCTCCCTGGTCAGTGGAGAGTCTGCTTCTCCCTCTCCCTGTCTTTGCATGTGCTCTCTCTCTCTCAAATAAATGAATAAAATCTTTTTAAAAAAATTCATCAGGCATTTTCCTAACAAGAATTTCATTCCTGTTCTCACTTGAGGGTGTGCTTGGTTTCCAAGGAGTCGGGTATGAAAAGGGGAGGAAAAAATGTAACTTTACAGTGATCAAGGTTAACATCATCAAAGATAAGTCAGGTTGATATCCCGTACCCTTAATATGATGTGATGAGAATGACACTCTATTTCTGTGATCTTCCAGCAGTCCCAACCCCTAGTCTACAATGAGAAAAACACCAGAAAAACCCCAACGGAGGGATATTCCTCACAATACATGAGCAGTAGTTCTGGATCAAGGTTATCAAAAACAAGGAAAGGCTGAGAAAATGTCGCAGTCTGGAGGTACCTAAAGCAGCACAACAAGTAAGTGTAATGTGGTGTCCTGGATGAGATCCTGGAACAGAAGAAGAAACATCAGAAGAAATCTAATGAAATCCAAACAGAGTGTAAAGTTTAGTTAATAGCACTGATTCAACATTGGTTCCTTGGTTTTGACAAAAATACTATGGTAATATGGTAACAGCAAGGCAAACTGCGTGAGGGTTATACAAGAATGCTTTCTGCTATCTTTGCGACTTTTCTGCAAACCTAAAACTTCTAAAATTAAACAGTTACGGGGGAAAATTAAATGACCAAATATTAGAAAAAAGGTGAGGGTGAATTTCTCTATTGGGGAGTAGGACACATTTACTAACTGCCTAGTGTCTAACTTAGACACACTAAAGAAAAGACTGATAAATCTGACAAGGTTTTAGAAAACTTTTGTTTATTAGTTTGCTAGAGCTGCCATAACAGAGTTCAACTTGGTGGCTTAAACAACAGAAACTTCTCACAATTATGCATGTATGAGATAGCTGTCAGCAAGGTTGGCTTCTTCTGAGGTCTTCCTCCCTAGTTTATAGATTACCATCTTCTGTCTTCACATGGTCTTCCCAAGTGTCTGTGTTCTAATCTCCTTATAAGGACATCAGTCATAATGAATTAGAGCCCATCACTATGACCTCATTTTACCTTAATAACCTCTTTAAAGGACCTATCTCCAGATACAGTCACATTCTGAGGTACTTGGGGTTAGGACCTAACATTGGAATTTGGGAGGAAAACAATTCAGCCGATAACAAATTGCATGACAGAAACCATGGTAAGTAAAAACAAAGATGGCAAACTGAGAAAAATGCTTGCAACTGATATCACAAAGGGTTAATGTCCTTAATATATAAAGAATTTAAGTAGAAAAGATAAAGACCAAGAATCATATTAAAAAATGAACAAGAGATATTGAATAGATTCTTCACAGAAAAAATACAGAGGCATTTGAAAATATCTCTACCTGGCTCATGATAAAATCTCATTTTCCACCTATCAGATTGGCAAAAATCCATGAGTTTGACAATTAGATTATATTAGTAGGCACTTTCATACATTGCCACTAGGAATGCAAAAATGGCACAAGCCTCATGGTAGAGAATTTAGCAATATCAACAAAATTACATATGTAAGTGCTCTTTGACCCAGAAATCTAACTTCTAGGAAATTTTAGCTGTGATGGTGACATTGTGGCTATGTTTTATAAAAAGAAAAGTCCTGGGGCGCCTGGGTGGCTCAGTTGTTAAGCGTCTGCCTTCGGCTCAGGTCATGATCCCAGGGTCCTGGGATCAAGCCCCGCATCGGGCTCCCTGCTTGGCCGGAAGCCTGCTTCTCCCTCTCCCACTCCCCCTGCTTGTGTTCCCTCTCTGGCTGTGCCTCTCTCTGTCAAATAAATAAATAAAATCTTTAAAAAAATAAAATAAAAAAAAGAAGTCCTTGGGGTGCCTGGGCGGCTCAGTCGGTTAAGCATCTGTCTTCGGCTCAGTTCATGACCTCAGGGTCCTGGGATTGAGCCCCGCATGCCATGGCGGGCTCCCTGCTCAGCGGGGAGTCTGCTTCTCTCTATCCCTCTGCCCCTCTCCCTCCGCCCCTACCCCTGCTCATGCTCTCTCTCTCTAATATATAAATAAAATCTTTAAAATAAATAAATAAAAATAAAAAAGTTCTTAATCATTTCTCATATATTTGTGTATCAAATCATCACATTGTATACCTTTAAACTTATACAATGTTATATGATAATTATATCTCAAAAGCTGAGAAAAAAGAGTCCTTATAATTTAGGACCTACTGTAATATTTAATGAATTAAATAATATATATAATGTCTTGGGATTTGCCTAAAAGTAATCTGTGGGTGGGGGAGTGAAGATGAGTATAAATGATACAAGACTGGCCTTTAGTTAATAATAGTTAAACCTGATGATGTGTATGTAAGGGGATTTTTAATTTTTTATAACCATTTTTATTTAATTAAAAAAAAACTTGAAGCCAACTTAAAATGATTCTCACTGGTAAAGATAGGATAATTTGAACATTAAACAGATTATAATGTTCATATATTCATATAACATGATTCCAATAAAAATAGCAACCATTTTTAAAAATCTAGGCAAGTTAAATCTGAAGTTAATATAAAAAATAAGTAATAGTTGCCAATAAAACTCTGAAAAATAAAACAATGAGAAGAAATTAATCCTACCAAAGATTACACATGCTATGAGGTATCAGTGATGAAAACAGTGTGTGCATTAATGGACAACAAACCAATGGAATATAATGGAAAATTCAGAAGATCCAAATATGTATGGGAGTTTTCTGTATGACAGAGGTGGCATCTCCATTTTGTGGAGTAAAAATGCTTTAGTAAAGTAAATAGTGTTATGAAAACTGGGTGATCATTTGGGGGGAAAATGGATCCTTTCTTCACAAAAGCACTAGAGGGAAAATGAGTGAAATTTTTTTATCACCTTGGATTTAAGAAGGGTTTTCTAACTGTGACTCAAAATTCAGATGCCTTTTAAAATTTGATAAATATGGCTATATAAAAATCTAAAACCTCTTCAAGTAAAAGAAACCATAGTCAAGGATAAATAGTAAACTGGGAAAAATATTTGCAATCCATATTCCAGACAGAAGGAGTTAATCACTCTACTTATCCACTCACTATGTAAAGAGCTGCTAGAAATTAAGATGAAATGAAACATCAACACAATAGGAATAGGAAAAAATGGGCAAAATATAAGAACAGAGTTCCAAAAGAAAGAAAGACACAAGGAAGGAAGAAGACAAAAATGCCTCTTATACATGAAACAATGTTGACCTTCAGTCCTCGTTCATACTAAGAGAAGTGCAAATGTAAACTATATTAAGATACTTTCTGCTCTACCAGACTAGCAAAGATCCAATTGTTCAACAACACCTTCTCTTGGAGAGGTTTCTGGAAATATATACTGTCTTGCCCTCTACTGATGGAATGTCAAAAGATAAACTCTTCTAAAGGGCAATTTGGCAACATCTAACACAATTACAAATACATTTACCCTTCAACTCAGCAATCCCACTTTTGGGAATTTATCCTTAAGATCCACTTGCAAATGTATGAAATGATGAATGTACAAGGTTATTCATTACAGCATCATTTCAATAGGGAAATAATTAAACTATGGTACATCCCACACAATGGAATACTATGAAGTCATTAAAAAAATAAAAAAGAATGAGCAAATGAACTTGTTTGGAAAGATTTCTAAGATGTACCACTAGGTTTTTTTTTAATTGTTTTTGTTTTGTTAGATTTAATGTTGGCTTTAGACTTACAGAGTTAGTTATATAGAATTTAAACTTTCTTTAGAGTTCTTGATTAGTATACTACATCAAATTTGCAGCTACAAGCTAACATAAAGAAAGAAGGAGAAAAGTTAGAAGACCACTGAATTATAGTTAAGTTAAAGAACAAGATAGCCAGAAATCATAAAGCTCTAACAAGCTGATGTGTTCAGTGGAGGAGTTTTTATTTTATTTTATTTTATTTTATTTTATTTT
>NC_138373.1:145897952-145967909 GCF_054177405.1 Leptonychotes weddellii | reverse complement strand
GATCATAGGGGAAGGGAGGGAAAAATGAAACAAGACGAAACCAGAGAGGGAGACAAACTATAAGAGACTCTTAATCTCAGGAAACAAACTGAGGGTTGCTGGAGTGGAGGGGGGTGGGAGGGATAGGGTGGCTGGGTGATGGACATTGGGGAGTCTATGTGCTATGGTGAGTGCTGTGAATTGTGTAAGACTGATGAATCACAGACCAGTACCCCTGAAACAAATAATACATTATATGTTAATTTAAAAAAATAATAATTTAGATGAGAAAAAGTGAAGGACTGCATTAGAATGAAAGCAATGGGAGTGTCTGTGTGGCTCAGTCAGTTAAATGTTTTGACTCTTGATTTTGGCTCAGGTCATGATCTCAGGGTTCTGGGATTGAGTCCCGCATTGGGCTCCACACTGGGTGTGGAGCCTGCTTAAGATTCTCTTTCCCTCTCCCCCTGCCCTGCCCACCTAAAAAAAATGAATGAAAGCAATGATGCCAGGAAGGAGTGGAGAGATGACTATGGCAGGCAAAACAATGACCTCCAAAGATGTCCACATCCGAATCCCCAGAAACTGTGAGTGTGTTATGTTACATGACCAGGGGAGTTAAAGTTGCAGCTGGAATTGAGGTACTAATCAGCTGACCTTAAATTAGGGAGGTTATCCTGGATTACATGGGTGGAACCAGTGTAATCACAAGGATCCTTAAATGGGGGAGAGGGAGGCAGACGATTCAACAGGTTGTTGCTGGCTTTTGGTAGAAGGGAGCTCAAAGCTAAGGAACGCAACAGGCTCTAAGAATTGGACAAGGTAAGAAACGAATTCTCTCCTAAAGCCTCTGCAAGGAATGCAGCCCTGCTGACATATCTTAATTTTAACTCAGTAAGATTGGTTTTAGACTCTTGACCTGTAACACTGTAAGATAACAAATGTATACTGTTTGGGGCAAAAATTTGTGGTTATTTGTTGGATCAGTGTTGGGAAACTGAAATGTGGCAAGGACATTTAATAGAAGTAATGATTCCATAGGTCTTATCAGATTTCTAAGTATCAGTGTCTAGGAGGAAAATATAATGTGAGTCTGGGTTTAGGGGAAGAGACTAGAACTGAAGAGAGACAGCTGAAGCTCTGGAAGTTTATGTGATGCCAAAGAAACAAGTGTAACAGTAGAGAAGGTGAAGAAAAAAACCAGAGGAACACCTACATTTGGGGGCCAAAAGGAGAAAGGAGCCATCAAAGTAGGAAGATGTGGAGTGGTCAGGGACGTGTCCATAAGAACCACACCACCTCAGAAAACAAGGGGGAAAAAAGCTTTAAGGACGTGGGAGAAGGAAGCAGATAATAGTTTTAAATGTTACAGAAATACCAAAAATGACACAGTTGTCCACTTACTTTGCACTTGTCCACTTACTTTGATAGCTTAAAACAACAACAACAAAAACCCCAGAGACCCAGGCACTGCCCCCAGACCACTTAAATCAATCTCTGAGGCTGAGGACCCAAACTCAGGTGATTTTACTCTGCAGTGAGGATTGAGAACCAGTGGCGTAATTGTGAAGTGGGCCTTTTCCTGTCACCCAGGCATTGACACTAGGACCTCAGCTGCAAACTGTAGACTCGAGCTCTCCCCGAAGAGAGGCACCAGCTAGATCCCTGCAGTGGTGGGAGTGGAAATGGGGAGTTTGTATGGGGAGAAGCTTTCCTCTCTCTGAAGCCAAGAGAGGGGAGGTCCCCAAAAATCACTTGTAAATATTGGGGGTGCCTGGAGTAAGAGAATAATATCTTATTCCCACTCTTTCATCTGCTTAGAGAGGGGCTTACACGTCTGTCCCTGTGCCTACCTGAGCAGTGGAGAGAGAATGGAGAGGCCAGGTTTTCCCTCTGGGAAGCCAAGAATTGCTTGGAAAGTTGGTTGTGGGACCATATATGTGTGGTGGGGGCAGGGGTAGGGAGTGGGAAGGGTGGTCAAAAAGTACGTGAATTGTCCATATCTTTCTAAACTTCTCCTCAAAAAAGCTTTCTGTGGCCTCCAGTGTAAACTGGCTTCCCTTGTCACCTGTTCTGGAACAGTTTCCGAATGGAATACTTTGGAGTATTTATTTTAGTGTAATTATTTGTCCACTTCTTTATGACTGTTATTTTCACAAGGGTGGGGGTCATATTTTTGTTTTTGTTTTTTAATCTCCTCCATTGCATCTCCCCCTGGCATTTGCTAAAGTAAGCATTTGCTAAATTTAATTGGATGATTGAATGAATTTTTAAAAGAAGGGGATTTTTGACAACAATTATATATTAAAGTACAAATATATACACAATATAAGCATTAAAAATACTGGCTAGAGGGGCGCCTGGGTGGCTCAGTCGTTAAGTGTCTGCCTTCAGCTCAGGTCATAATCCCAGGGTCCTGGGATCGAGCCCCACATCAGGCTCCCTGCTTGGCAGGAAGCCTGCTTCTCCCTCTCCCTCTGCCCCTGCTTGTGTTCCCTCTCTCACTGTGTCTCTTTCTGTCAAATAAATAAATAAAATATTTAAAAAAAAAAATACTGCCTAGAGGGGTGCCTGTCTGGCTGAGTCAGAAGAGCATGTGACTCTTGATCTTGGGGTCATGAGTTCGAGCCCCAGGTTGGTTGCAGAGGTTACTTTAAAATAAATAAACTTAAAAAAAATCCTGTGTAGATACACACAACATGTTAACATTGATTTCATTTTAGTCATAGGATTTCAAGTTATTTTTATTTTCTTTGTAATTTATAAAAATTTCTACAAAGATGTTAACTACTTTTCTAATCAGAAGCAAGGAAATCAAATACTATAAAATACACCTGCGGGCGTACCTGTTAATGCTGGGCCCTGGGCCCCATCAGAAAGGACTGGGCTTGAGTTCTGCCTCTGCTCCTTACCACCCCTGTGACCTGGGGCAAGCCATTACCTAGCGACATCCCTTTCTTCATCTGTAAAGTGGGGATAATCAAAGAATCTCTGCAGTAGGTGGCGATGAGGAGTTAAATGGGAGAATACACGTAGCATTTGGTACTGGATGCTTCTTAAGAGTCGACTATTGTTAATACTTGGGGGGAGGTATTTCTTTCCCTTGGCACTGTAGTGAGTTTCTACTGTAAATATGTGTGTAAATTCATTAGGTTGTAGTTAATAATATTTAAATGCTAAACTTCAGCTTTGACAAAAAAAAAAAAAAATCAAAAAATAATTCAATGCATCACCAACAGGTGGCAGCATATCACCGTTTTTCCACAACATTGGGCCTGCTATGTTGTCCTTGCCGGACAACTGTCCCTGTTCCAATCTGTTTTAAAAGGAAGAGAATTTAGAATTTATCCAATTTATCTCTTTCAAATGACATATATGGAAACCTGGAAATGAAGTAAAAAACAAACAAAGAGCACAACCTATTTGTTTGCCAAGAAAGAAGGTTGGGAGAAGGGGTGGGAAAAACAGTCTGTACTTCACATTGAATTTGGGTTAATTCCACAATATCCCTTTGAGCTAATCAAGTAAACTTAGAAAATATGGCAGAAAACATTTTCTAGTTCTCAAATGGAAACATCACTTTGGGGAGCGAAGAATATATTTCCTAGTTATGCTAAGTAAATGGTTGGTGAGCCTTAAAATACAGAGATTCCCCTCCCCCACCTCCTTTTTTCTTTTTTCTTTTTTTTTAGTATTTTCCAGTTGACAGAGGCATCACCCTTCGTTATATCAATAGATCCTCACAATCTGGGGTAAGGGTTATCATTTCTATTTTACGGACTAGGAAATAGAAGTTCAGAGAAGAAAATACCCTTTTACACAGGGGACACAAATTCAAATCCAGGCCATTCATTCATTCCTTTGTTCATTCATTGAAAGCAAGAATTTGTGAAGTTCCTGGTATGTGCCAATACTATGTAGCTGCTGGAGATGCCTAGGCTAACCAGGAACACACTTCCAAAAGATCTTAGTCTTCATCCTAATAGGGCTACAGGGTCTAAACTGCAGGAAACCAAATTCCTGCCTTTTTCCACCACATCTGCACAGTGGTCTACACACCTAGGAGGTACCCAACAAGTATCTGTTACATCGAGCAGCCTGGGAACATCCCCAAAGGCCCTTGAGATCACAGAATTGCAATGAGGGTTTTACTGTTGGTCAAATATTACAGGCTTAGAATTATTTTTTAAAAATTTGTATTCAGTGTAGACAAAAAAAATGGTTCACTCATTTCTCCCATTTCCTACGCCCCACCTCTGGTAACACCAATCTGTTTTTATGAGCTTGGTGTTTTGTTTTGTTTTTTAAATTCCACATATAAGAGAAATCATATGGTATTTGTTCTTCTCTGACTTCTTTCACTTAGCATAATGCCCTCCAGGTCTATCCATGTTGTCACAAATGGCAAGATTTCATTCCTTTTTGTGGCTGAATAATATTCCGTTGTATATGTATCACAATTTCCTTGTCCATTCATCCATCTATGGGCAGTTAGTTTGTTGTAACATACATCTTGGTTATTGTAAACAATGGTACCATGAACATAAGGGTGAATATATCTTTTCAAATTAGTGTCTTCATTTTCTTTGGATAAATACCTAGAAGTAGAATTGCTGAATCACATAGTAGTTCTATTTTTAATTTTTGAAAACAATACTGTTTTCCATATTGGTTATACCAATTTATATTCCCACCATCAGTACACAAGGGTTCCCTTTTCTCCACATCCACGCCAACCGTTGTTACTTCTTGTTTTCTTAATAATAGCCATACTAACAGGTGTAAGGTGATATCCCATTGTTGTTTTGAATTGCATTTTCCTGATAATAAGTGATGTGGAGCATCTTTTAATGTACCTTTTGGCCATCTGTATGTCTTCTTTGTATAAATGTCTATTCAGATCTTCTGCCCATTTTTAAATCAGATTGGGGTTTTTGCTATTGAGTTGTATGAATTCTTTATATATTTTGGCTATTAGCCCCTTATTTGTATACAATTTGTAATTATTTTCTCCCGTTTAGTAGGTTGTCTTTTCATTCTGTTGATAGTCTCCTTGGCTGTACAGCAGCTTTTTAGTTTTATGTAGTCTCTCTTGTTTATTTTTGCTTTTGGAATCAAATTTTAAGACTCATCACCAAGACCTAGGTCAAGGAACTTACTGCCTATGTTTTCTCCTAGGGTTTTTATGGCCTCAGGTCTTATGTTCAAGTCTTTAATCTAATTCAAGTTAATTTTTGTGTATGGTGTGAGGTAGTCATCCAGTTTCATTCTTTTGTGTATGGCTGTCCAGTTTTTCCCAACACCATTTGTTGAAGATACTATCCTTTCCACATTGTATATTCTTGGATCTTTTGTGATAAATTAATTGACTGTATATGCATGGGTTTATTTCTGGGCTCTCCATTCTGTTCCATTTATCTATGTGGCTGTTTTTATGACAATACCATACTGGTTTAATTACTATAACTTTGTAATATAGTTTAAAATCAAGGAGTGTGATGCCTCCAGTTTTGTTCTTTTTTTCTCCAGACTGCTTTGGCTATTTGGGTCTTTTGTGGTTCCATACAAATTTTAGGATTGTTTGTTCTATTTCTGTGAGAAATACCATTGGAATTTTGATAAGGATTACACTGAATCTGTAGATTGCTTTGGGTAGTATGGACGTTTTAACAATATTCTTCCAATTCGTGAGCATGGAATACCTTTCCATTTATTTGCATCTTTTTCCATTTCTTTCACCAGTGTCTTATAGCTCTCAGTTTACAGGTCTTTCACCTCCTTGGTTAAATATATTCCTAGGTATTTTATTCTTTTTGATTCAATTGTAAATGGGATTGTTTTCTAATTTATTTTTCTGATAGTTTGTGATTAGTGTATGGAAACAACAGATTTTTTTGTATTGATTTTCTATCCTGCAATTTTATTGAATTCATTTATTCTAATAGTTTTTTGGTGGACAACTATTTTTTAAATGTCTGAGGATTTGTTTATATATTTATACTTTCTCATGCTCCAGAAACACTTAGGGGCTGCAAGGTGTCTGCATAGCCAATGAAGTCTTTGTATTTTGCATAATAGCCCACAGACCTCTTTTCAAAATGCCAGAGGAAAGCTGGACCCACATGGTCCCCGTTGGACTGCTAGATGGCAGTGTTAGCACACGCTGTTTTTAGATTCTGGTTTCTAAATCTCAGAGAAAGGAAGAGGCCTTGAGGAGTAGCTGGTCCATTGTCTCCCATTGTATAGATAGGAGAGCTGAGGCCCCCAGAGAGAAAGATACCTACAAGGCTAGGTAAGTAGTTCGCCAAGTAATTAAATTTGAATACAGATTGCTGACTTCTGTGATTTAGTATTTGTGGAAAAATTTCCTTATGAATTCATTGAAAAACTATTTTAAATATTTGGTATAAAAATGTTTGGGGCGGGGAAAGCAATAGTACATAGGAATAGGTTAAGGGTAAGTCTGCCTCCCTCTCCAACCCCTTACTCTCCTAGGTGTCCTCCCCAGAAACCCCACTATTACCAAGTTGTTGAACAACTATCCAGAGATGGATTTAATTAAATGCACACGCACACACATACATGCACCACACATGGCAATAGTACATTTATAATATCTAAATTCGTGTGTGTGTGTGTGCATGTGTGTGTGTGTTCAGATGGATGTAAGGTTTTCATGGAGTATAAAATAATATGAACAAAAGTGGGAAAGCCGCGGACTCAGGAAAATGTCTCCTTCACTCTCCCAACCTCCCCTAAAAAAAGGCGGGGGCAGGGTAGGGGAGGTGGGAGTCCATGAAGTGGCTTCCAAACTGTGAAATGGCTTTATTTTTACCATTTCTCTTTTGATTTAACAGATTAAAACTCTGCCAGCGACACCTATAGTATAGATCTTTGTCAACCCGTCCTTCTGAAGCTCTCCCTGCTGTAATTAAATTACTATAAATACAATTAGAAGACCCCTCTATGTGGTCTGTGCAACACCAGCCCAGAAGGAATTGTCTTGAGATATTTGAACCAAAAGTAAAGAGCAAAGCGGGGAATCTCCTTTATCTTTGGGGGCCAGGCCTCTGAGGATTTGTGGCCACACTCTACAAGGCAGTAAGTTGTAGACAGTGCCAGTGGCTCTTTCAGGAGTCCTTCTTGTCAACCATCACTGGCCTTCAGAGTCAGTGTGGGGGCTCCAGCCTCTGTTGCCAACTTCCTGCACCCGCCTCCTTCCCAGCCCTCCCCCAGTCTCTACCAGTGATTTGCAAATTCTGCTCCAATCTAGAAGTGGAGAGCCTGGGTAGTTAGTACTTTGCATCCAACACCTTTCGCATCGGGTTGGGAGCTGTTGCTATGTGGCCCACGTGTGTTGCTCAACAAGCTTAAACTTTGCATAGCCCGTGCTAAACTAATTTGCGTCAATTTGTCTACATCATGCCAACAATCGTTCTGAGAGCCTTGAATAGAACATACAAGGCTGCTGATAAAGGCCCTAGGAGCAGATGCCACCGGCCATTCTGTGGGGCCTCCTCGACGCTAGTTCTTCACCATGGTTTCTTCATATCCTAGTGACAATGTTAGTTTTTCCACCCTGAGGTTAAAACTTTTTTTTTTTTTAAACAATGGGCAGCCCCATACAACTGAACTCCAATTGACTTTTTTTTCCCTTTTTTTTTCTTCTTTCTTAAAAAAAGAAGGTATAAAAATTGACTGAATTCTAGCTCCAGTGTTTCCTAACCACTTTTCCCCCCCAAGTTTCAGAGAAAGCAAGTAGAGTTAAGTTTTTTGGAAAGGGTTTGTGCAACTGTGACAAAGTGTTTTTCTAATCTGTCAGTTGCGTTGGACTAAAAATTTAAGGCTAAAAACCAGTAGCTTTTTATGGAAAGATATATTTCTGGTAAATAAGAAATTAACATTCAGACCAAGGACAGTAGAAGCAATATAAGACAACGGAAGTAATTTGTGCCAAATGAATTCTAGGAAATAATTTCACATCTAGGAGAAACTTCCATTTTGTTTTGTTTTGTTTTGTTTTGTTTTTCAAAGCCAGATCTGGAAATATATTGATTTGGTCAGTCTGGGGAAGACACCAGAGACCCTGGGGAGCTAACTGAATTTCTACAGGAAATCCACTCAGTTCATGGTTTATTCCCCTGTGTGTGGGTTTTGTCCTTCTCTAATGGCTCTTCCTACGTTAACCCATTAGGTCTGGGTTAAAAACTACCCTGAGAAAAACTGGTAAATGTCCAGACGTTTGCAATTGAGTATTGTATCAGGAGGGCATAATACTTGTAGAGTATAGAAGGAACCAGTAAGAATTTTTTCAATTCAACAAGTGATCACTGAGTACCTACTATGTGCCAGGCCCCCTTCCAGGCACTTGGGATATCTCAGTGACATGGTCTTTGCTATTGTGGCACCCAGGAAACAGACACTAAATAAACAGACCAGTAAATATATACTGTAATAGGCAATGGGAATGCCAGATGGTGGAGGGTACGAAGAAGAAAATGTAAGGGGGGCTGCCTGGCTGGCCCATTTGGAAGAGCATGCGACTCTTGATCTCAGGGTTGTGAGTTTGAGTCCCACGCTGGGTGTAGAGATTACTTAAAATAAACTTTTTAAAAATTAAAAAAAAAAAACTTAAGGGGGGAAAATATTCAAAGAGCTACTTTTTTGGATACAAAGGACAGAGATGTCACCAATGAGTTGACATTTGAATAGAAACTCATGGGAAGGAGGGAACAAGTCTTGAGAAGGTCAGTGGTCCAGGCAGAGGGAACAAGTGGGAGTCAAAGTGTCTGAGGTGGGAATGGCTTTGCATGTTCATGGCCCGTGCAGCTGTAGAACACGGAGCTAGGAAGGCAAGAAGGTAGGAGATGAAGTCCCTGAAAGTTGAGAATAAACAGGAATGGCAAATGCGATAGCATCATGGGCATCTCCGTTATTTAGCATCTCAGGGAATCTAGATGTCAGCAGACTGGTTCCTGGCCTCTTAAGCTAGTTTTGCAGAGAACCCTAGAGAAAGGTGGCTGGCTGGTAAGTCAGTGGGAGTTATCTGGAGCTGACTGAAGCTAACAGGCATATGATGAGCTATTCACAATCAATAGTAATTGTTATGGACTGAAATGTGTCCCTTCAAAATTCCTGCATTAAATTCCTAACTTCCAATGTGATGATTTTAGGAGAAGTGAGGCCTTTGGGAAGTAATTCAGTCATGAGGGTAAAGCCTTCATGAATGGGATTAGTGTCCTTATAAAATGGACCCCAGAGAGCTTTATTGTTGTCTCCACCATGTGAGGGCACAATGAAAAAATGCCCATTGGCAACCCAGGATTGGGCCCTCTCCAGAACCCCACCATGCTGGCACCATGACCTCAGACTGCCAGGCTCCAAAACTGTGAGGAATTTGTGTGTGTTTATAAACCATGCAGTCTACAGCATTCTGTTACAGTGGCCCAAACAGACCAAGACAGCAATTTTTTTAAATTTGCAGATAAGAGCAACAGTGAGATATAACTTTTCTACCAATGATCTGGCAAAACTTAGAAAGCTGAATAATGTCAAGTGTGGGCAGAGACACAGGGACGGTGGAACCCTCACGGACAGCAAGCTGGGGTGATGGTAGGTGGGTTCAGCCATCCGAAGAACAATCTGGAATTACTTAGGCAAATTAAATATCTGAGATATCCTCTGATCTAGCAGTCTTGTTCCTAGTATTTACGTGCTCTGTGGAAATTCTATTGTGGAAAAAAGGCCACAGCCTAGGAATTTAAAGACAGGACTTTATAAGAACTGCACTGCAGGAAGAGAGGGAGGAGGTGCTCACCAACCAGGGCCTGGAGGATACCATGTTCCAGATCACTTCACAGCCTGTGGTCCCTCCAGGATTTGCCAGTGCAAATTTCCTGTCTACTGGAGGGCTGGGCCATGTACCTTCTGGCAGCAAGGTTGACCGCCATTCCTTCCTGAGTCCCTCAGGAATCAACTCCCCTCCCCAGCATGTATAGGGTTAGGGCAAGAGTACAAATGGAGGCCTACGTACCATGTCTAAATATTTACAATTTATAAATCAAACAGTGTAATATGTTCTATCCTTCTACCTTGACAAATGTACCTTTGTGACAGTCTAGAAGGCAACATTTGGAATTCGAATTCTTGGATTCCTCAGAGCACAGAGGAGCCCGCTTCTGGCCTGAAAACTTCCTCTCTGCTCTTCCCGCTCTGGACTCCAGCCTGTACCAGGAAGAGACTAGAATGGACACGCGTGGACAGGGCAGCTGCTGTGCGGCCATCCCTCAGACCCAGCAGTACTTTTTTTCCCAGAAAGACCTAAAGAAGAGGCTACACAGGCCCTGTAGATGAACTTGGGCTATATGAGGTCCAGAGTACCCAGGTGATCCTGTCCCTTTGACCCCATGGACTCTGTCCCATGATATGTGACACAGCCAGAAAAAGGCTGGAGTGGAGCCCTCGAAAGTGGGGGAACTAGGGCAGAGGCCCCTCTTGCTTGGGTATGAAGGTGCCTGTTGAGAGGCAAGCAGGGCCAACGTTGTGAGGGGGACTTGAATGCCCTGCTGTGGAAGGCAGACTTTATTTTGTGAGTGGTAGGGAACAAACATGAGTTTAAAGCAGAGTCTATGATAATAAAACTAGACATGATCGCAGTAGAAGGCATTCTGAGACCATTAAAAATTAGGCTGCCCAAAATACTAAAATACTAAAATTAACTAGCTGTGGAGCCTTGGGTGGTTCTCCTGAAGGTTTCAGGCCTGTTTCCCCATTTGTAAAACAGGTGGCTTAGACAAGATTAACCATCTCAAAATTCCCTTCTGTCAGGACCTCTGTTTTTCTTATCTGCATTGGCTGTAAAACAAGTGGGTAGAACCAGGTCAGGGATTCTTAACATTTTTAGGGCTCCACTGAGGGGTGCTACCCTCCCACCCCCACACCAGACCCTCTAAGTCAGGATCTGTTTTTAAAGTTCCCCCAGGCAATTCTAACTGTAGCCAGGGTTGAGAACCCTCAGAACTGCTGATACTCTTCAAGGTCCCTCTCCTGCCTCCACCTGACTTTCTCCATCTGTAAAATGAGCACGTTGGGCAATATTGTCAGTCGCCTGGCCTCTCTCATTTCCTTCAGGGACTTGAGACCTTCTTGAGACTCAGTGATTGGAACAAGGAGGGTTTTGTCAGGGGAGGCACCACGGCCCTGAGGGAGGCCCTCGGTCACAGGGTCACCTGCATTTGTGTGAAGAGCAGGCGGGCGCTGGAGTTTGAGGCCTGGGCGGACAGGTGCTGCTCATGAGAACAGGCCCCACGGACAGAGCTGCCAGGGTTGAGACTTGGCAGAAGGGAGGCCACTTCTCAACTGGCCTGAATGGCCTGACACTTCCTGGCAGCTCCTCGGTGCCACCAGGCACCTGCAGCCCAGGGCTTCTTGGCAGGTGAGGAAGAGCGAGGAGAATAGGGCTTTTCTCAAGCTGTTCCCCAGAACAACATCTCTTGACATCTGGGGAGATGAGGAGTGGCAAAGACAAGCCACTGCGTGTTCCTCTCGGCCTGTGAAAGCCTTGTGGGGGGGGGGCAGGAAAGGGCATTTGTGCCCAAGTGCCACTTTCCAGCCCTACGTCCGGAGCTTAGCATGTTCCAGGCACCATGAATGAGACCGGCTGACGCTTTGTATCAAATGTAAAGTGGCCTCTTTCACACTCTGGCACCGGAGGCCGATGACCACTCGGGCAGGATCCAGAGCTCTCTGGGAGCTTGGCAAGGGCTGAGCGCAGGGCCTGAATTGCGGCTCTGTGGGGCAGCAGGGACAATGGCATCACCGAAGAGCAGGATTCTCAAGCCTCAAAGGAATAACATCCTTCTGTTAGGGACCAGCAAGCTGCCTCTGCCACTGTCCACCCCTCCTGGAGCCCAGGTCTCTCTCAAGGGCGAGGACCACAAATTCCCCGCAAGACTCGGGGATGTGAGGTCTCTGTTCTGGAGATTGGATACTAAAATATCAGAATGTCCAGGAAAATCCAGGGATTTCTGTGAACAACAGGAGAGAATGCTGTAATTAGGATTCTCTCGGAAAATTTGAGGTTCAAGTTAAAGTAATATTTACCACTTTTTTAAACAAATTAAGCAGAAATTTGATTTCCAAACTCTTCAAAAATTATTACACATATAAAGTACCCTTTTTTTTTTTTTTAAAGATTTTTTACTTATTTATTTGACAGAGAGAGATAGTGAGAGCAGGAACACAGGCCGGGGGAGAGGGAGAGGGAGAAGCAGGCTCCTGGTTGAACAGGAAGCCTGATGCGGGGCTCGATCCCAGGACCCTGGGATCATGACCTGAGCTGAAAGCAGACGCTTAACGACTGAGCCACTCACTGCCATTCCTTCCTGAGTCCCTCAGTAGAAGGCATATAAAGTACTGTTTTAAAAGTGTCCCAAACTAAATCAAAGGCACGTAATCAAAGGAAAACACTTGTGATGCTGAGAATTCTTTTAGGTTGTAATATTTTCACATTACTTTGTTTTTTAACCATTTGCAATATTCTATAGGTCCTATTTTAAGCATTTTTTAAAGGCGTGAAATAATGTATTGTTTTTAAAAAAGTACAGTCACAACTATAAAGGAGAGGAACGTAAGACAAAGATCATATCCATTTCATATACAGGATAGGGCAATCTAGTATCAATACAGCATTAATCTTCCCAAACATGTTTGCTAAGAAACAGTTCCCATATTTGGTGTTTAAAAATAAAATAATCTCATTGAGAAAAACGAAGATCTAATTTGATTAGTAAAGCCTATTCTTCCCCCAATTTTATACTTGTCTGCATTTATAAATTATAAATCCATGAGAAAAGAACAAATTCTGTTGTAGGATAAAAATCTTAGGAACAACAAATTGCAAATATTCCATTTGAAAAAAAATGAAAATGTATTCCTTCCTAAAATGTAAACACACAGTAAATAAAACATACATAATATTCCAGGTATAGAAACACCACTCATTAACTTACAGAAGAAATCTGTTTTGATATGTTTGGTGATAAGGCTTTTGTTTGTCAGGTATAAAGCATGTCACCAAAAGAACCAGGCCATTATTATTTAAATGTTTACTCCTTTGCCTGGTTTCCCTATTTGAATTGACTCACCGATTTCTATAGAATTTTGGCTGTAATACCAGGCCGCGGGAAAGGTCTGAAGTATCTTAAAGTTATCTGGCTAGAGAAAAGTGTTTTCTGGAGCTGTGGGGGCAGTCATTCATCACTTTGTGCTTCGGAGTATTCCTCAGTGATTCTTCACAGTCCTCAAAGCAAAGCCCAAGATCTAGGCTCCTGGAAGGTGTTGCTTCTTTCTGGCTGGAGCTCTGAACAGCAGGCAAGCCTTCTGCACACACCCCTGGTGCAGTTCCGAGACCTTGAACCTCGCCCCGCTGGCCTCCAATTTGAGCTGTTCCACGGGGCAGTTGCTGGGCTCCCAGGTTGGGGGAGCAAGGCTGGGCTGAGCCTTGACGCCTTCAACCTGATACCTTCTCTGTGCTGGTTCATCTTCTAAGATCCTTAAAAAATAGCCTGCAATGGTGTTACGGGCTGAATTGTGTGCCCCCCAATTTTTTAAGTCCTAACCCCCAAGACCTCAGGATGTGTCTGTATTTGGAAACAGGGCCTTTCAAGAGGTAATTAAGTTAAAATGAAGTCATTAGAGTGAGCCTTAATCCACTGCAACTAGTGTCCTTATAAAAAGACAAGATTAGGACACAGACCACACAGACAGAGGGATAACTGTGTGAAGACTCATGGAAAAGACCGCCATCTACAAGCTGAGGAGAGAGGCCTTGGAAGAAACCAACCCTGCCTACACCTTGCCCTTGGACTTCTAGCCTCCAAATGTGTGAGAAAATACATTTCTGTTGTTAAGCTGCATAGTCTGTGGTATTCATTATAACAAACCATCACAGATGGAGGTATTTCCATTTTATGGCTGAGGTTTGGGGAAGTGAAGCTGCTTGCTCAAGTCTGTAGAGCCATGATTCAAACTCTGCTCTAACACCCAAACCCAAGCTTCTCCCACTAAGCTATGCCTCCTGTGAATCCAGGGAGCAGCTGGGAGAAAGTGTGGTGTGCACACGGAGAGCCTGATACTAAAGGAACACAAGGGTAGAAGAACTTGTTTGTGTTCCTCGTGACCCGCCATGGAGACGTTTTTGGTGTCTGAGACTTCATAAATATTACTGAGGCTTGGTTTGGTGATAGACTTCAAAAAGATAGACTTTTTGAAAAGTGAGAGATAAAAGAACCAGATGGATTTATTTCTATCCTAGTCAGGTTGCATGTGATTGCCAGAAACAAAAAGCTGTTCTCCTGGCTTAATCAAAAAAGGTCAACGTATGGGAAGGATATGGGGGGCATCTCATGGTTTCCAAGGGCAAAAAATGTAGTCAAGTCTCAGAAAGGACCAGAACTAGAAACTGTGTTAGCCCCTTTCCTCCCCTGCACTTGATAGATGGTCTTCTTCTGATGGCCTTCTTCTCTATCATTTTGTGATGCCTAGAAGTGGCCTTATCTGAGCAGGTGTTGGTGGTTTTTTTCCCCAGAGGAAGAGATGGGTGCACAGAGGGCCTAATGAATATGCCCAAGAACAGATCTAATTAATGGCCTTGCAGAGAGAGGATACCAGTGTCCTAAATGCTTGTCCAGTTTCCTGAGTCTGCCAATTCTACCTTCCCCTGCCCCCACTCCCTCCACAAGAACTCTCCAGACAGCTTCCTTCATGCTCAGTCTTCAGGAAGGGTCTGATGCTAGTGAGGCACTAAAAGAACCATCAGGAGCACAGGGGTTTGGCCCAAGAGCTGCCATGGGGGACTCTGCTTTCTGTATCATCTGAAATGAGGTCTGGGTACCTCAATGACCAAAACCAGAAGCTCTGGAAAGCAGATGAGGGAGAGAGAATGGGAACAACAAGAACTTGCACACACCACTGTAAAGAGTATAAATTGGTAACATCCACTTTGGAAAACCATTTGCCATTACGTACTCTGTTGGAAACATTCATGTGCTAAGATTCAGCATGTCCACTCACAGGTGTATAGCCTACAAAAGTGAGCCCCAAACTATCAGGAGATCTGTACAAGAATGTTCATAGAAGCATTAGTTGTAATAGCCCCAGTCTGGAAAGAATCCAAATGTCCCATCAACTGTGGAAGGGAGAAATTGTCATAGTCATGGAATGGAATACCACATGGTAATGCAAAGGAACACCCCACAGGTAAATGCAACAGCAAGGATAAATCTCATAAGCACAAAATTAAAGAGACCAGACCCCAAAGAATTCCTAGGCTTCCATTTATGTAAAGTTCAAAAATAAGCAGAAGGAAATCACTGTTTAGGGATGCACACTGGGATAGTAAAATTGTAGAGAAAAACATGGAGATAATTATGGTCAAGGTCAGTGATTACCCTTGGTAAGGGGTGGAAGGGGGTTAGTTTATAACTGGAAAAAGTGTGAGGGAGGTTTCTGGAGTGCTGGCAATGTTCTAATCTTTTGACTTGGAGCGTCACAGGCATGCACTTAATGACAATTCATTAAGCTGTACCTCTGGGTTTTATGACTGTATCCTGTTATGCCTCCATCTCCACCCCACTGCCCCCCATTCACCCCCCACTCAGCACACACAGATTCTTATACGTGGCTATTACCAGGACTAGAATTTAAGTCTGAATCTCCCTGATTCTTCCACCATGCCAGCTCTCAGCCATGGGCTTGGGACCCTCTGTCTAGCCTTCTTGGCTTAGATTCCCTGGCCCCTAGTCTAGGGGTTCTTAGCCTGGGGTCCACGATCCATTTCAGGAGTCTGCAACTCCCCTGATGCTGTTTGTCCAATCATGTGTACCTGTGCCTTTTTCTGGGGGGTGGTTCTACTGTCTTCTTTGGATTCCTAGAGTGATCTGTGACCCACCAAAGGTTCAGAACCACTGTTAGAACCCACTCCACTGGCTTAAACAGACAAATGGGTAAAAGTACCCCAGGCTTCAAACAAGGTCCTGAAAAGTCCAGGGCTCTGGCGTGACTCCCCTTGGCCCTCTAGAGCCACAGGACCTTTGCTGTCCGTCCCATAGTCCCATACTGTGTCAGCACTTTGCCTCTGTCTGTGCCACCAGGCTGGGGCCAGGGCTGATGGGCACAGGGGTAACCAGAAAGGCTCTGAGTGTGGCTGGGTGGGAGCAGCTCGCAAGGAAACAAGCAAGCGGGGATGGGTGGGGGGGTGGCTGGGCAGGCACCTGGAAAAGCATCAGCTGCAGCTACAAGTGGGAGGAAGAGTGAAGCATCCAAAAAGCCTGGGGTTTGAGAAGATTGTCCTTTGAGCTGGAGTTTTCCCAGTCGACCCCCTTCGCAGCTCATTCCAGTTTTGTGATGAGTCAGACAAGGAAGTATCCGGAAGCCCAGGGTGACCATGCAGAGCTTGCACCGGCCAGGAACTCTCCCCCTGCCCCAGGGCTCATTTGCCTATGGCTTTCTGCAGCTCCTTTTCCTCTTGGTTCCAGCTCATTGAGGGCTCCAGGGCTACTTTCTCAACACGCACACAGCCTACTTTTCCAGGGCACTTTCCTGCACTCCTTCAGCCCAACCATGGCTTTCCTATTGGTTCACACTCTCTCTACCGGGATCCTCATAATTAGGAGAGCCTGAACAAGAAATCCAGAAGTGGAGTTTTTATGAGCTAGTGTCTCAGTGTGAGCTTGCCAGGTGGAGCCAGAGCTGTGGTGTGGGTCCCTTGAGGCCTAGGACGTTGGTTGCATCTCACTTGGGTCCTTTCGATGATTTTTCTTAAGTGGCTATGGCCAGATCACTTCTCTATCCCAGGGCTGGGTCTTTGAGATTTGTCCCAGTTTTATTCTCTCTGCTTCTAAAATGCTCTTCTGGAACTCGGTACATGGTAATTTGACTGTGTTCTGTAGCAGTCTCTGAGAGGCAGCCCAGGATTGTTAGAGGCTCACAGTAACTGTGGGAAACAGGTCCAGTTGGACCTCAGAGCCACGCAGAACCACGGACTTCTGCTTATCAACGCACTTTCTCCATCCCTGCCTCTCTTTGTTGGTCTCATGTTCTCAGATCAGCTTTTTTCCAGTGGCCTGGAAACATGGCTGGAAGCCATCTGCGTGGCTCCTATCTTTTCCGTCAGAGAAAAATTGAGTCTCTCCCCCCACTTCCACTCAGGAAGTTCTAGGGGTGTATCAGTTGGGCCAAATGAGGATACGCTGCAGAAACAAACATCCCCTACAAGCTCAGTGCCTTAAAACGTGGAGGCTTATCTCAACACGCGGTCCATGTCTCTTGTGAAGCTTGTGGTCATGTGGCAGAGATGGATCAGTGAAACTGCTCTCATGCCACAGCCTGCCCAGGGAAGCTCAGATGGAGATGAGCACAAGATGCTGTGGGGGAAAACGACACCTTGGGGAGTGAGAGGAGAGTGACAAGGATGCTTTCGTAGAGGAGCTGACGCTTGAACTGAGCTTTATGAGACAGCAGGAATGAACACGGTGGGGGTGGGAGGGAGTGTTCTGGCTCAGGTAAGGGAAAAGGCATCTGCAAAGGTTTGCAGGCAAGACAGACCTAGAATGTCCTGGGGAGAGGAAGTAATTCACTGAGGCTTCCCCAGGTCCTCTGCCCAAGGGCTATGCTGTTAGGAACAAGATTCCGTTTCCTCTTCTATAAATTAGGAACAGTAGTAGTGCCTTTCTCCTCACGTGTTTATGAGGAGTCAGTAGTAATGTCTGTCTCTAGCACTGTTGGTCGCAAGCTCTTGACATATGGTGTAGGTAGGACCAGTGCTGAGAGGCAGTCAAGTGTCATGTTAGGACCGTGGATGTTGGAACCTGATTACTTGGGTTCAGATCCCTGCTCTGTCATTAGTCCCTCAGGATAGGAATACAGATAGTCCCCATCTCAAAGGGTTTGTGTGAAGATGTCTTAAGGAGACCTATGTGCCGCGCTGGTGCTCAGAGGACTCTGGGTTTGTCCATGTGGCTGGGGGCGAGTGAGTGGTGGGTAGAGGGGTCGGCAGGGGCCAAGGCATGTCCTTCAGCTACATAGATAGAGACAGATCCCAGTTTGTGAGACCTCATGCTTAGACAGTTCTTGTTGCTCGCTCTAAGAAAAGGATGCAAAATCATGAATACAAAGTCAGGCATGAAAGTAAATGTTTGGTCGGAAGGATGAAAAGAGTCACAACAAATACAAAATTTTAACAGTTGTCCAGTACTGCAAACATCACAAGATTCAGAAAAATACACAATGTTTTTTATTAGTTACTTGATATCCTCTGTTATAATTATTGTCCTACATTAGCTGTATATTCTTTATCACTTCTTCATACTGACAATGATTTTGTTATATTTTCTGTAGAAAGAACAGAGAATCCAGCCTCTCTTGTAGTGTGGTTGATCAAAATTTGTTTTTTATATGGATAGTTTGGAAAAATTTATTCCAACCCCACAACAAATCTTAAATACCAGCAACGTCTTACAAGTTTTTTAGAATTGTTGTCAAATTTGAAGAAATACCAATTTCCTGTCATGAAGGAACTATAAGATTTCAGGGCATTTAAAGTTTTCTTGCACAGTGACTGCTATTAAATATTCATTGAGTTGATGATGCCAATGAGTATATCAATTACTTATTGAAATGATGACGCCAACATGTCTTTAATGTTCTTGTGGTAGTGTGTATCATATTCTCTTTATAGTTGTATTTCTTGACAAACCAAGAAATTCAAATCTATTCCCAATATATTTCTGTGATTCACTCTTCATTAATTAGATCTGTAATCCAAAAGCCTAGTTTTTATTTCTACTTGAAATGTGTCTCTTCTTCTCAATAAACAAGGGTATTTCAGAGTTTATCTGAAATTGATTTTGTCATTCTTCTCAGTGTCAGAATAATTTCCTTCAATTTCATTTGCTCATCTTTATGTCTTTTTGTTTCATATGCCATATTTTATATGAATTTCCTCTAGAGGAAATATATCATAAATAAATTTAAAGATGCATCCACATCAGGAGTCTGGAAATTTCTCTCTCTTTTTTTTTTAAGTTCTCAAAGCATCTTTCCAAATTGTGGTTAGAACAGGGTATTCCCAGCTTAACCCCTTCTTACCAAGACCCCAGAATGCCCTCAGCCAAGACAATGCCACCTGATAGAAGGGAAGTATGATAAAAGATGGAGTGAAAAGAAACAGTGATTTTAATAAATGGCCATTAAAATATCTTCATTTTTAAATTTTATTAAAAATACTTAATCATGTGACCCTTTGCTTTTCCCAGAAGCTTAATCTTCACTTAGTTCAAGGTAAGCCCACCTCTCTGTTATTAGCTACATCTCCACCTCCTCCAAGAAGCCCTCTCTGAATGATCTCACTGAACCCATTTTTCCCTCCCTCACTGCACTGATCACATGGTACTGTATTTGTGGGTTTTACTCCTCTGTATCCTCTTGCCAGATCCCTGAGGGCAAGGACCCTTGCTTCCCTAGAACCTAACACTGTATTTATTAAGTCAGATGCTCTAGTGTGGCCTGGGGACTCATGGACATTCATTTGTACTATGTACAAAGTCCTGGCCTAATTACTATCTACTATTACCATTACAAAAATCAGTCAGACCTGATTCTTGTCCTCAAACACCTTTCATAAGGTGTACATAAAATATATACATAAAATATAGATAAAATATACATAAAAATATACTTAAATAACATTACAAACTATTTCCTGTTATATATCCAATCGGTTGCTTTAAAAAAAAAAAAAAGCTTTATTTTGAGGCAATTGTAGATTCACATGTAGTTATAAGAAATAAAAAAAGAAAACATCTTATATGACTATAATACAATATCACACTCAGGAAACTGATATTGATATGACCCGTTGAATTTATAGAGTTCACCAGTTTGGCATACATTTGTGTGTGTTTAGTTCTATGTAATTTTGTCGCATGTATAGGGATTGCTTTTTTGTTAAAAAATTAACTTTCTTAATGTTTCAATATTTTTAGAAAATACTACAAGATAATCATAAATTGATTTGAAACAACACTGATTGTGTTTATAATCTTGCGTTTAAGATACGGATTTTACCCTGAAGTCAGGAAAAGAGCCACTACAACGGTTAGAATGTACTTTTTTTTTTTTAAGGTTTTCTTTATTTATTTGAGAGAGAGAATGAGAGGGAGAGAGCATGAGATGGGGGAGGGTCAGAGGGAGAAGCAGACTCCCCACCGAGCAGGGAGCTCAATGTGGGACTCGATCCCGGGACTCCAGGACCATGACCTGAGCCGAAGGCAGTCGCTTAACAGACTGAGCCACTCAGGCGCCCCTAGAATGTACATGTTTGAAAATTGTGTCCATATAGTGGGAGATGGGCCAGCTAAAGGGGGACTGTTGGCCAGCCGCAGGGTCTTACCCCTCATCGAATCTCTGGGCGGAGCACTGGGAGAAGACACCTGCCCACAGCCGCACCTCACTAGCCCCGCCCCCCCAGCCATCAGGGCCCGCCCACTCCTCAGCCGGGCCAGGCGCTCCTCAGTAGGCCTGGGCCCACCACACTGGGCGGATTTGTGGAAGCCGCAATACGTAGTAGTTAAGAAAGCTGTAAGCTCTGTAGGTAACTCCTAAGGGCGGTCCCCACACAGAAGGCTGCCTTCCTGCCCCCACCTCCCCTCGACGGGCCTTTTTTGCTTGGGAGCTGCCTCGATGGTGGCTGTGGCCTCATTTTGACCAGGAGTGGGTTCTCTCTCTGCCCTGAAAGGGGATGAGCCCGGGGACGACGCCTGGGGTCAGAGGTTTGCAGGGGTGACCAGGATCCCAGGTCGGCCATGCTGGACCTCCAGTTCTTCCCAGACCGCAGGCGCCAGGCCTGGGCCCTCCATGGCCGGCAGGTGGCAGAGGGGGGCCAGTGTGGGGCCTGGACGGCAAAGGCGAAGGCGGGTGGGACCCGGGCAGACTGGCTCAGGTGGCTGGGCCATGTTGTGGGCCCGGGGTGCCCGCACCTGCGCTTCCACTAAAGCAAGGTGGAGGGCGGAGCCTAGCAGGGAGTGGGCGGGACCATGTGTAGATGGGCGGGACCTTGTGGTCGGTGGGCGGGGCTCACTTGCCGGCCCCGGGAAACTGAACTATAAAGCTTTGCTGAAACTTTCCTGAGAGCGGAGCCCTGAGAATACAGTGGTGAGCAAAAACGCTGACAGCCTGGGAGACAGACAGTAAACACATACTCACAAGCATATAATCATGTAATTACAAGTTGGGAGGAGAATTGTGAAAGGAAAAAACAGGACTTCGTGAATCTCCTGGGGCCCCGGGGAGACTTCCTTCAGAAAGCTTTTTAGAACTAGACCCGAATTCTGGCTTTTCCACTGATAAGCTGGGTGGGCAAGCCAGGCCATGGCCTCTTGGGTCAGAAATGAGGCTTGACTTTAAAGCCTTGTGTAAACTGCTCTCAGGGACTCACAAAGAGTAGTCCAGAAAAGTTGGGAGCCTTGGCAGCTTCTTGGAATATGTATTTATATTTATTTATATAGCTCCATTCTGTGCCCCCTATGCTATGGTCTGACTGTGTCTCCCCCCCGCCCCAACTTCAGATGTTGAAATCCTAATGCAGAATGTGATGGTCTTAGGAGGTGGGCCTTTGGAAGATGATTAGGTCACGAGGGTAGAACTCTCAGCAATGAGATTAGCACCCTTTTAAAGGAGGCCACCAGAGCTCCTTTGCCCCTTCCACCAGCTGAGGATACAAGAAGTCTGCAGCCTGGAAGAGGGCCCTCACCTGCCCATGCTGCCACTCTGATTTTGGACTTTCAGCCGCCACAAGGGTGAGAAACACATTTCTGTTGTTCATAAGCGATCCAGTCTGCGGTATTTTGTTATAGAAGCCTGAACAGACTCAGACGTCTTCCTTGGAGGTATTTTTTAACCTCTCCCAGGAGCTGGATTGGACTGGATTGGAGTGCTGTCCAGGGGACCCCACAGCGCCCCGTGCTTTAGTACAAAGTACATGTACCATCTCATAATTTCTGTGGGTCTTTCTGAGAGACTCTAGGCGTCCTGAGTCATGGACTGTGGTTTCGTGTCTGACCTCCAGCAGCGGCTGCATCGTTACCATCATCCTCCTCATCCTCCTCCTCATCATCCTCATTGCAGCTGATGCTCAGGCCGTTCTTTCAGTGTGCTCTGCCCTGTTCGAACCTCCTGACATGTATTCATTCATGTCTGGCTCATTGTAACCACTGTATAAACAAGCATCAAGTGAATAAAGAAGCACAATGGAAGGAGAAAAATCACTGATTTTTTTTTTCCTGAGAGTTCTTGGAAAGCTTCGCAGAGGAGGTGACTTTGAGATGGATTTTATTTTTTTGTTTTGTTTTGTTTTTTAATTTATTTATTTGTCAGAGAGAGAGAAAGCATAGCAGGGGAAGCAGCAGGCAGAGGGAGAAGCAGGCTCCCTGCCAAGCAAGGAGCCCGATGTGGGACTTGATCCCAGGACCCTGGGATCATGACCTGAGCAGAAGGCAGACGCTTAACCAACTGAGCCATCCAGGCGCCCCGAGATGGATTTTGAAACCGAGTTCACCCAGCAGAGAAGTGGGGCTTAGTCCTCATTCCAGGGTGGCTCGGGCAGGTATGAAGGAGCACATCAGGCACTCAGGGAATGGTAAGGGTGGCTGGGTGTATAGGAGATGAGGATGGGAACAGAGAAATATTAGGATTGGAACACTTACTTGGATAGAAGGCATAGTGGTGAAGGCAGTTTTTTTATTTTGTTTTTTGCTTTTGCTTTTTAATCCACTCTACACGTCAGACATCTAGAGCAGTGATCTCTAAAGAAGAGGGTGGTTTGCATGCCTCCCAGGGATGTGCTAGATGATCTCAGGAGGTGTGGGAGGAAAATATTGGAATTTCTATTTTAATTTTTTATCTTACCCTTTAAACACTTCTATTTTGGTCTGAAGTTTAGAACAGCACTGTCCAATAGAACTTTTTGTGGTGATGGAAATGTTTTATATCAGCACTTGAGATGTAGCCTGGACAACCAAGGAACTGAATTTTTAAGTTTTTTAAAATTTAAAGTAACTTAAGTTACTTTAAGCCACATGTGGTTAGTGACTACTATATTGAATAGCACAGGTTAGAGTTGCATTAATACTGTTGTCTAAGTGCATACATTGATATATAAATGAGAAAACGTATACGTGCAGCTCAGCTTGTTACTGGTGGCGTATGCAATCAAAAATGTTTACAGACCATGGGGCCAGGGACCAAAATTAAAATATAGAGCTGGAACAAAAATACTGAAAAACTGCAAAGCTGGGGTAGCCCTAAGGGATTAGGCAGAGATGTCTCAGAATTTAAAACCTCTGAAATTGAAAGGGATCTTGTAGCTCCTTAGTTTTCTTAAAGAAAGTAAGGCTTGGGCCAAGAGGGGAGACACTGAGACTCACAGCTTCAGTCTTACTTCTGCATGTGACTGGCCGTCCCATACCAGTCTTTCTATGTCCGCCTCCTATCCGTTTGCCCAATTCTTCTCTTCCGAGCACTTTTCCAATTTGTGATGACACCATTGTTCACTTGCGTATTGTCTGTCTCCTCCCGTCGACTAGACTGTAAGCTCCATGGAGACAGCGCCGTGTCTCTTGTTTACCGGGACCTGGCATGTGATAAGTGCTCAAAATGCATTTGCTCAATAAATGGTTCAGGAGGTGGCTGGAGTGGGACCCACACTGGGAATAATGAGCAATCATGCTAAACGGATATTGGGAGATAGGGACAGAGATTGATAAAGGGCCTTGAGGACCCTCTGAGCAGTCAGTGCTGCGCGCCCGGCCTGGCAGCCCGCACCTGCGCTCCGAAACTATTGGCTAATGGTGGAAAGTCAATGCACTTTGAGTCCAATGGACCTGGGTCTGAAATCCTGTTCTGTCACTTACATGATATTACCTAAGTATGATCTGAGGTAAGCTACTCACTCTAAGTATTTCGTTTCCTCAGCTGTAAAATGAGGAAAATAACAATACTATTTCCCAAAGTTGTTGGTTGTTTTAAAGAATATGTATATAAATATATCTACCTATTAAGCACTAGTACACAGACTGTATGTACATAGACTATCTAGTGCATAGTCTATGTACGAGATAGTTTTTATTCAATGTCAATTAAGTGAATGAATGACCTGAATGATACCATGTATACACACAGGGTGATAAAAGAGCCGTGGAGTCAAAGGACTGATATTCTTTGATGAGACACATTGTCAGAGCCTCAAATGTAACTAGTCATGTAGAAATGTGATGCACTAAGCGGTCCCTTAGAAAATATAGGGTTACTTACTGGAAAGCAGTTTGGCTGGATGTAACCAAAGCCCTAAGAATGCTTATTCCTTGTTTCTAGTAACTCCACCTCTAGGAGTCTACACTAAGCAAGTAATAAGAGATGCAAAGATTTTCTTACAGAGCCATTCACTGATGCCATTACAATAAGGCCCAAATAATAAAAACTTAAATAGTAAGCAATGGGGGGGGGGATGCTTAAGGGCAGTACAGTCGTGTAAAGCAATACTATGCAAGTGACTAAAAAACCAAGTGTTTCAGAATACGATATCACAGAGAAGAGGGTCATGTTATTAATAATAAGTGAAAAAAGTAGATAAAATTCTATGTAATATGATCACAACTGTAAAATATGTTTAAAAAAAACGAGGAAGGCACACTAAACTCTTAGCTGTGATTATCTTTGGTGGGTAGGTCAGCAGCACCTGGTCAGGCCACCGATGTTCCCATCCCTGGGCTTGCTCCTTGGTGCCATTCAGCCGGCCACAAGGGTACCCTGAGTGTCCGCTCCTGGATGCACTCTTGAGACTGGAAGGGACTTCTGCCAAACCACAGTGTGATTCTTCCAGAAGAAGACTCATGCTGAGGATGGCAGCCTGGGGGAGAGGGCACAGCACTTGGGAGTTAGAGAATCTAAATTTAATCCCTGGCTTGTCCACAAAATAGCGGTGGGATTTGGGCAACTTCCTGTAGCTCTCTGCACCTCGGTTTCATCATCTGTAAAATAAGGAGAGTGGACTGAGGTGGTCTCCAAGGTACCTTTAGGCTTCAACCCTCTGCTCTCCTTTCATTTGACAAGTATTTGTTGAACCCTTTCTCTGTGCTAAACATTGTTCCAGAGACTGGGGATAAATAGGGAACAAGGCAAAGGTCTGTCCTCTTTCTAGTAAACTCTGTAAATCATAATAAAGTTTGAGCAGTACTTTTTGACTCATCACTTCCTAAAATGAGTTTTTAAGTGCTCCTGCCTTCCCTTCAGCTCTTTTCGCCTCACTTCCACTTTTTAAACTTTTATCCTCATATTGTCAAGATTGATACATCTAAATTCTGTTGGGTAATGATACTTATATCTTTACTTTGTCTATGTGTTGATTCTAAAAATTTGGTATCAATAACTATTCTTCATCAGAGTCAAGTTCTTGCCTGTGATTACATTTCCCTTTGTGAATAGCTTTTCATTTCCTGGAGTTTCTGATTGCCTTTTTTTCCTTATAAATTTGCCTGTCTCATATATTCAATTTAAAAAGAAAACAAAACCAAAAAAAAAAAAAAGAAAACACTTTCTCATGGCAGGTATGGCAGTTAGGGTTGGATGAGGGAGCAGAAGCTCTGTGCAGGTCATGTGAGACAGGATTTATTATAGAAGCTGCACCACATTCTATCTCTAGATCTGTCCCTACCGCATGTGGGAAAACCAGCTCCCACGCGCACACACACCCCAAATGTCTCTCAAATTCCTCCAACTCCTGCATTCTCCAAGACCTAGAGCCTTGCTACTCAAGGTGTGGTCTGCGGACCAGCATCATCAGCTTCATCTGGAACTTTGTTAGAAATGCAGAACATCAGCTCACCCAGTCCCACTGAATCACAGTCTGCATTTTAGCCAGGTTCCTAGGGCATTTGTATGTCCGGGGATGTTTGAGAAGCACTGGTCTGGGTTACTTTGTGGAACCTGCCATTTTCGTCCTGCTTGCTCCAGTTCATTGCGGTGAAGTCTCCGGCTACCAATGGCCCTCCAGCTGTTGACCGTGCTGCTGAGGCCCTTCAGAGTCAATACTGTGCCTGAGAAGGCCCTGACTTTGCTGTTATCAATGACGATAATAACACTAATAGGTACTATCTATTGATGACTTACTATGTGCCTGGTATTGTGCTGTGCATTTTATTTTATTTTTTAAAGCAGGCTCCATGCTGGGCCCCAACACAGGGCTTGAACTCACGACCCTGAGATCAAGACCTGAGCTGAGATCAAGGGTCAGATGCCCAACCAACTGAGCCACCCAGACGCCCCCATGCTGTGCATTTTATATGCATTGTCTCATTTCAGGCTCACAAGCCTCGACGGCACGAGAAGTATAATTATCCCACATACTAGATGAAAAAAGGTTCAAGAGGTGAAGTTACTTGCCCAAAGTCACACTGCAAGTAACTGATGCATCAAGGATTCTGTTCCAAGCTTGTATGACTCTAGGGTCTGTGCCTTTAAGCCAGGAGGACACAACGTACACACAGGCACGCACACACACACACGCACGCACACACACACAAGCAAGCACACACAGGCATGCATGCACACACAGGCACGCACGCACACAGGCACGCACGCACACACGCAAGCACGCACACACAGGCATGCGCATAAATGTACAACTGCTCCTCCCGCCCTTTGCATGCTCCTTTCCAGGCACTAGCCTTGCAAGGGTAATTTCTACCCGGACTGATACATGTCTCCACGGGTAGATTAGTTGTCTGGTTTTGCACTTTATGTACATGGACTATAACATAGGACATTCTCTTTTGTCATAATAGAACTGCTGAATCAAGCCCCCTGGACTTCCAGTTTTTGTGAGATGCTACACTCCCTGGCTTCTTTTGTTCTGTATTATGTGTGTGAGATTCACACATTGTTGCATGTGGTATGGATTGTCTGTTCTCATTGCTGTGTGAATACACCACAATTACCTACCTGATCTACTGCTGATGGGCATTTGGGCGCCTTCCCAGTTTCAGGTGCTTAGGAATACATGAACATTCTAGCGCATGTCTTACAATGAACATATGGGTACATTCCTAGTAGAATTGGCAGGTAATACAGCACACGTATATTCAGCTTTAGTAAATGCTGGAGTGGATATACCACTTAACCTCGCATCAGTGGCTTATGAGAGGTCTGGTTGCTTCTCTCCTTTGCCAACTTACTTGGTCTTTTGGCACTTTTCATCTTTTTTCATTTTAGCCATTCTGGTGGCTGTAGAGTCAAGGCCCATGGATTTCTTAGACCTCTTTGGTGGATGCATTTGTTTAGTGGTCACTCCTGGTTGCCTACCCAGAATTCATTTTCATCCCCTTCTTTCCAGGAGAATCCTATTTTTTTTCTCCTGTCTCCCCTCCTAATCCTGGGCTTCAGGGGAAGCTGCTCTTAGCCCTGGTTACATGTCTAGGCTTTATTTAACTAAGGGTAATTCCTCTCCCCTTAATAATGTCAGTTCAGGGATGGGCAGGTGATCTGATTCCATCCAAAGAACCTTCAGGAAGTTTATTGGGAGGATTTGGGAAGTCTCCTTACCCTTAAGAGGGAGGCATGGGGCTAGATGATCTTACATACTGTCATGTCTGGGTGTGACGTCTGGGACTTCTGCCATCTGGCTACTAACTTTGAGGTGAAGCAATGTTCTTAACATCATGGGGCTGCTGAATCACACACTTTGGACTTCAGTTTGGGTGCGATAATACATTCTCTTTGTGAAAATAAAGGAAACCTCATTTAAAATGGAGTCGGAACCCTGAAGGGGGCGCTCTCAGGCAGGTACTCCCCCATAGCCTGTGTCACCAGCTGGAAGAAGGAAGATAAGAATTATTTTGACAAGGGAGGACATTTTTCACATAGGGATTTCATCTTCTGCCTTTTTTTTTTTTAAGATTTTATTTATTTATTTGAGAGAGAGAGAGAGAGAGAGAGCACAGGCAGGGGGAGGGGCAGAGGGAGAAGCCGACTCCCTGCTGACAGGGAGCCCAATTCAGGGGCTCAGTCCCAGGACCCTGAGATCATGACCTGAGCTGAAGTCAGATGCTTAACTCACTGAGTCACCCAGGCGCCCCTCATCTTCTGCTTTTAAGAAAAAGAAGGACGATCCCTCCCTGCCCAGCAACAACACATTACCCACCACTGGCAGCCAGTGAGAAATCACCACAACCTCCAACTCTTTTCCCACGAACTTTTATTCAACGCCCACACCCCCCAACCAAGTTTCCTCCAACAACCTAATAAAAGCTGACCTTCTCTCTGTCTCTTCAGAATAGCCTGTGGTTCACCATAGCTTGCTTGTCCCGAGTGCAATTCCTCTGCTATTCTCAAATAAACTCGTTTTGCTAGTAAAATCATTGGTTAATTTATTTTTAACCAGTTACTTAAGCCAGAGTGAGAAGTTTCTGTACCTTGAATCCTAATTGATACAACTTGTTTTAAAGTTAGTGCCCACCAACATCTGTGCAGAGCTCCGTGCCCAGAAAACTCAGCTACTTCCAGGAGGCTTCCCTGGAGGGAAATGTGTCTCCAGCCACTGAGGCAAACTGCCTGCCCAGGCTCACAGGAACCAAGAGAAGGAGCATCTACTGTTGATGGCATTTGGGCGCCTTCCCAGTTTCAGGTGCTTCAGAGGCTGAGGCTCCTGGCTGGAGGTGAATCCTAACCCCCTCTAGCTGTTCGAGTGTGACCCTCTGCGTGCTTCACCTCTGTGAACCTTGGGGGTTTTTTTCTGTAAATTGGGGGCTGGGAATCCGCGGGGTGTGGGTTGCAATGAGAACCTAGAACGGAAAGTTGTCCTAAGCAGTCAGGGGCCGCAGAGGCCTGGCCGCTGCCCGCAGGCCTGCTCTGCACTGAAGCCACCGGGGCCTGAGCGGGGACGCCACCCGGCCTCCTGACCCCCCCAGTGCAATGTTTTCTTTACCCTAACGTGACTCAGCCTCTCCTCCGAGGGGTCATCTCATGCTTTTCTGCCTCTTCCCTAAATGCAAGGCCTCAGTGGGTCCTGGAGTAGGACCGGGTCATGCTCCTGCGGCATCTCTCTCCACTAGCCCCCCTCCCCCGGCGGGGCTCCCGCCAACCGAGCTCGGCGGCGCCTGGCCTCGCGCCCGCGGTGGCCGGTGGCCGCCTGGGGCCTTTGTTGGCCGCACAGCCTCCTCCCTCGCCTCGGGCCACTTTCGCTCCTCGCTGGGAGCTGCGTAGCCGCAGAGAAAGAGGCCTTCGGAGCCCTTCTCTTTTCAGCCAGCCTTTATTGAATTTCACCTCCATTTTGTTTCCTTTGCAAACAGGAACATCATTTATCTTGGACTTCACGTTGCAGAGGTCTCCAAGCGCTCTCCCTTGCCCGGCGACGATTGTTGACGCACGGTCGGTCCGTTCCCTGCCTCCCCTCCTCCCCCCCCAGGCCGGCCCTGAAGTGTCCGCAGCTGTGCCCGTGATTACCCCGCCCTTTCTGTGCCCGCGCCCGGGACGAGCTGCCGTACAGCGCGGCCATTACCGCCGACGAAAAGGGACAATTTTCAGACATTTTTTCTTTTCATCAGGGAAGCCGGCGGCACAAAGAAAGTGCACCATTTTATTCTAAATGCTTTTTAAATATGGGTCACTTGGCCATAATCAGCCCCAAAGGCTGGAGAAGTTCAAAGCCTGAAAGCAATCACACAGATCGGCAGGTTCTTTTTTCTCCCTTTTAAGTTATGTGACTTGACACCAGGATAAACGGGGCGGGGGCGTGTGTCTCCAACCCCACGTCCCGCCCCCCCCCGCACCTCCCTGCTCTCCCCACAGTGAGTGGGGAGCGGGGAGATGTTTGCCCGGCCAGGAGTGGCGGCCTGCGGGCCAGGAGCGCCTTGGCACTTTTTGCTCCTGTTTCGGGAAGTTGTGAGATCAGGGGGCTAGTGGTCCGGTCTTTCGGCGCCGGTGGCTTTCCCAGCCCGCGCGGTGTTCGCGGAGGTCCCGCGGGGGTGCGCGGAATGGGGGCTCCTCCGCCGGCCGCGCCCCCCCTCAGCCATCTTAGAGGCGCGGCCCCGCGGGGACCGGGTTGGGGCGGTGCCGGCCGAGGAGGAGACCCGCATCCGGAGGCCTGCGTCGGGTCCCCGGGGGCGGCGGGGGGGTAAGGGGGGAGCGCTCAGCAGTGACTCGGGCGGTTTCCGCGGCCCCGGGGAGCGGTTGCCGGAACTGACCCCGAACCTGGAGGTGGCCCCGGGAGGGTACCTGGGCTACACGAGGGCTGGACAGTTTCCCAAGACATTCAGGCTCGAAACTAGAGATGGTATTGAGGGGTGCGTAGCCTCCCTAGATGCGATGCGTAAAGAAGAGGCGGCTCCCCTGGAGGGCATGGCTTAGGGTCTGCCTCTGTGCCCTTGAGCCCGGTTCGACTGCCAGCTAGCTAAGGAACCTAAACTTTGGACCCCCATTTCCTGTCTGTCAGTTAGGAGTCATCACAGTGGCTATGCCTTAAGGTTGTCTTGGGGACAGCAGTGAGAATGAAGCCAGGTCCATCTTTGTCAGTTCAGATGAAAGTATGAGCACCCGAGGTCATATCTCGGCCCCCAGGCACGCTCGACCGACTGAGGACCCTGTAGGAATGCAACCCCACTAGCTTGCAAGTAAAGATATTTTTCAGATTCCAAGTCTCTTGAGTTGGAATAGACCTCTGGGGGACCATACCAAATGGCACTAGAGCACCTGGCCTCTAGTCAATGGTGAACACCTCGGGGACCCCTGCCCCGAATTTTGCCCTTAAAAGCCTTCACCTGCAAGCCATTGGGGAGTGGGTACTTTGGAGCATTAGCTCCCGGTTCTCCTGGGCGGTGCCAAACCAGTAAATAGCCTAGCTTTCTTCACTGCAAAAGCTAGGTATCCGTTCTTACTGGCTTGCGGCATAGGGGGGTGGGCAAACTCTCATTGGGTTCGCTCAGGTGATCATACAAAGCCCTTGATGTCCTAGAGTGAGTATTTACTACACTTAGTCTAATTATTCCTGAGCATTTAGAGGTGACAAATGGAGATTGGTAAATGATGGCTTCCCTTCCCTCTCTTCTTTCCTTCCTTCTTGCTCCCCAGACACAGGGAAGAGAGCCATTATTCAGCAGGTTTAGGGAGCAACTATAAATCAGTTGTGGTGTAGTTATGTATGTAAAACTCTATTTGGTGGTCATACACAAAGACACGAAGTCCCTGCTCTGCCAATCGCAGCTTTGTAACATCCGACGCGCTACTTTACCTTTCTGAGTCTCGGTTTTCTCATCAGTTAAAAGGTGTGTGAATCCTGACCTGCTGGTGTATCAAGTGAGATAATGCATGTAATGTTTATTTCTACCTTCTTTCCCAGGGGTCTTCCTATCTTGCATTTCATACTGGAGAAAGTGGCGGTGTGCAGTGTATTGAGATTCCGACATCGTGGCGGGGGTAACAAAAGGGCAGGCTGGACTGGACTATAATACAGCTGAGGACCTGTGTGGTTTAACTGTGGGAGAATTTCCGGGGGAGAGAGTTACTACTAAAGAACTTGTAAGGCTGTCCCGATTTTGACCTTCACCGAGCTTCTCACAATCCGGTTCCTGCTGTTATCACTTTGCTTGATGATGAGGATGATGATAGCAAGCTGTGATATCATAATTTATAATAAATATTTGGTCTTTCTCCTGGTTCCTGACTCACAGCTCCTAAAACCCTTGGAATTTCCGAAGAGAGCTAGGGGTGTCTCTTGTTATGTTAATGAGGGGACCGATGGGCCAGCACCTACAGGCGGGGGCCGGCTGCGGGGAATGCACCAGGTGATTAGAGGGTTGGAACTTTCAGACCCACCTTCCTGAGCGCCAGGGAGGGGACTCAGGTTGAATCAATCACCAATGGCCACTGATTTAATCAATCGTGCCTGTGTCATGAAGCCTCCATAAAACCCACAAGGACAGGTCCGGAGAGCTTCCGGGTGGGTAAACACATGGAGATTGGGGGGAAGTGGCGAGCTCCCTCGGAGAGCATGGGAGCTCCGCACCTTGACCGGCGTCGCCTCCACCTGACTGCTGGTGACGCGTGCCTTCTTCTAGCAGGCGGGTGACCGAGTAAATAAAATGGTTCTCTCAGTTCTGTGAGCTGCTCTAGGAACTTCCCGGCACCCCAGGAACGGGCGTCGTCGGACCCTCCCGTCCACAGCGGCTCGGTGGGGTCGGGAGGTCGCTGGGGTGACAACTCAGAGCTGTGACGCAGTGGGGGCGGGGCAGCCTGCGGGCGGCAGGGGGCCAGGGGCCGGGGTGGGTTGGCCCGCCGCCGCTTGCGGAGCCTTGCTGGCGCTGGGGAGGCGGCCGCTCGCGCCGGCGTCGGGAGCATGCGCGTGGGCCAGTGCGGTGGGTGCAGGGGACACGCAGCGGGGAGGACTGGGGTTTCCTGCTCACCGGCATTTTGGCACAAGCTTAGGAACCGCCTCCCTTCCTGAGTTCCCCTAAGTACAGTGAAGACTGGTGAGAACTTAAAAAACCCACCTCTTGAAGAGCCCGGGAAAACCACGTGGCCGCGGACGCAGGACGTGCGAGAAGCTTCGGTGTCCCGACCCTCTGCCGCTGGCTTGCCCCCAGCTCTAGTTCCCGCCAGATCTGTAGTGTTTATACCCTGGGTCCAGTCCCTGTATGTCCTCGGTTTTTGAGTAATCCGAGTCTACTGAAAAACAGAGCGTCTGGCTACCACGCTTACTTGCTCATCAGTTGATTCTACCTTATTGTCTTCTGTTCTGGATCTATTTATTTTTGGTTACTGCTTAATCTCTATTCTGATAATGGAGCTGAAGTCTGTAATGATAATTAATCATAGTTTTGTAGGAGTATTCTTTGGCTCCCCACTTTTCTGTTTGTTTTGGTCTGTTTTTCATGTGAGGGTTTCCTCCAATCTCTATTGACCCTTGCTGTCCCTTCATATTGCAGAGCGAGGCCGTGACCGCCCAGCTCCAGGCTCCGCGCGAGTTTCTGTGCATCCTGGAAGGCTCCGAGCTCTGGCCTCGCGGTCTCTCCGACTCTCCCCTGTCTCTCTCCTGGCCCGCTGGGCTCCCATCAGTTCCCCAGGCACATAGGCTTTGTTGTTGCTTTGCGGCTTCGCAATTGCTGTTCCCGCTGCCTGGAGGGACGATCCCCTGGGGGTTCCCTTGGCTTATTCACCTCTTTCAGGTTTCTGCTCACATAACCCTACCACAGAGGTCTTCCCTGACGCCCTGTGTGAAACTTCTACCTGGGCCTTCGTCGGCTTTCCTTTCCGTGGGCCGTAGGGTCCCCTGACATGGCAGCACGTAGGGTATGCTGGGTCAGGTTTACCATGATGCTGTATTTGTGTGAGGCCCGGTCCATGCAGTCAGGGTTCTTTATTTTGTTCACTGTGTGTCTGCTGCACCTGAAGCAGTGCTTGGCACACATTAGTATGTATTTAATGCAGGTTTGATGCAGGAAGGAAGGAAGAAGTGGTGGCTTCACTGAACGTGGAAGGGCCAGGACCTGGCCATTCACTGAAGATCCCTAACCTTCAGTCTCTCTGGATCCTTCTTTTGGGTCCATTTCTTCAGCCGCGGGAGTCCTAGCTGCCAGTGTCCTTGGAGTTGACTGGGAGGTCTTTTATCTGATCCTCCTGTTTACAGCAAAGTACCCCTGTCTTCTGAGCCCTTTGAATTAACCTATCCTGGGAGCTAGAATAGCAATCCCCTGGTTGTGTTATGTAGGGGTGGGTGGGGGAGAGGAGCCGGACTGATTGCCAGTCTTAAGCCCTACCCACACCCTTATTCTCAGAAGTACCCTGCATCTCTGATTCCTATACCCTCTGGGGTTCTGCAGGGTTTATCACAAGTATGTGCTCGTAACTGTTTCATTGGCCCGCGGGGGAGGAAAGCCCTAGTGTGCAGTGTTGGCTCCTTGCCATGGTGTAAGTCCTCCCACCATAACTGAACTTAAGCTATCGTCATGACATCACTGAACACGGACTTGGGAAGAAATGCACAATCGGACACCAGTGTTCCACCTTCTAGACACAATAGATGTGAATGACTTCAAGAGTGTAGATAAGACCTAGTAACATAAGAGGGAGGTGAAGACTTTTGAACAGCTGTTAACTTTGTTTTATTAAATATAATTTGAGGTTTACGTAATTTTTTTTTTTTTAAAGATTTTATTTGACAGAGAGGGAACCCAAGCAGGGGGAGTGGGAGAGGGAGAAGCTGGAGCAGGGAGCCTGATGCGTGGCTTGATCCCAGGACCCTGGGATCGTGATCTGAGCTGAAGGCAGACGCTTAACAACTGAGCCACCCAGGCGCCCCAGAGGTTTACATAATTTTTAATGATGGTTCTTTTTAACCAGCTTGTAAATTTCCTAAAAATTTGACAGTCTGCTCTGGTGAGCTTCTGTAAGCTGGTTCTAGCATGTATCCTCTTGCTTTTGGATTCCCTTACTCTTGCAGGCTTTAATTTTTTGATATCTGGTATCTTCTTTCTACGTCAGTTATCCCTGGTTCATCTAATTTCCAGTTTCTAAAATTTTGTGAATGGCTTTTTTCCACTTGTCCTCTTCTTGACTTCCTTCTCATTGTCCTATTGGGCTTAAGCCTTCCTGAAAAACATCCTTTTACTTCCATTTTCATGGGTTTCCAAAGGCAGTCAAGGTAAATGCAGGCGTTCAAAGTGCTTTGTTTAACCAGAAGTGTCTGCAATTAGAGTAATTTTGAACTTACTGCACATACATGCTTAGAAATGTGCTTTCTGACTATGTTCTTTGGCTTATATGGATTCTTTTTTTGACTGTTGAATGATTGGTAACCTTCTATGGCTCCCATAAACTTTTAGTATGACATTTACTTCATTAATTTCCATTGCTTACTGTGCTTTTGGTATGAGAATGGGTTCATTATAACACCACAGGAGTAACTCTTTTAACCACCTAGAAATCAGACATTAAACAGTCAAGTTTTTATTTTCAAGGGTCTTTGAGTAAAATGAGGCAGTGGTTTTTAAAATTTTTCAATATGTTTTTTTCTTTCCAGAGTTTGACTTTATTCCCAGTGAGCTTATCTATCTTAAGGTAGAGGGTAGAGAAGGAGGGAATTAGAATTGTTACAGCAGGAAAGAAGGAAATTCATGTTGAGGTTTTTTTCACTTTGAAGACAAAATAATAGGCTTAAAAGTCACTTACTGTGAAAAAAGGATTTTATAAGTTCCTTTATCTCCTCCTGCACTATAACAAGACTCGGATGTTGGTTGTAACTGAGACCTCACTTCATCTCCATTCTCTCCACAGCTTGGTTGTTCATGGCTCCTTCCTTTAACGGAAAAATACCCTAATGTTCTTCCACTACTAAGCTAGTTTGAGTTTCTGTTACTTGTTGCTAAGGGTTCTAAGTCTTTTCAGTTACGAGAATTTTGTGGGTCTCCGTTCCACACGATAGCTGTTTTATTAGCAGTATTTTGACTGAGAAAATCTAGCCAACACAGATAGATGGGCAAAAGGATACAATGAATTCAGTAATGCTTATGAATGAACTTTTATTTATCACATCAAAATGTATATATACAATATTTGTAAAATGGGAGTGCCTGCAAGTCTAAGACGTTGTTTTTTCGGTGTATAAATGATGCTTGGGGACCATAGGGATTTGTAGATTCCTTGAAATAACTCGTCGCTCCAGCTGCCTATTCCCAGACCCAAAGATGCTTCCTTCACAGGTTGGCAGCCACTGCTTTAGATTACCCTTCTCCCCAAAGTCCTTCTCATCTGATTTGAAATGAGTGCTTTCTTGCCTTTCTCCAAGACCCCACTGGATCTACTCCAGCTCCTAAGTACCTCTTGACCCCATCGCACTCTTCTATACCTGCTGCCGCTGCTGCAGTCCAGGCCCCGCTCACCCTCACAGGCACTGATGGCGACAGTCGGTCTGTCTGGCCTCTCTTCAGGTCTGTTCTTCTCCAGTCCGCACTCTGTACTGCAGGTGTTTCTCATTGTGTCCTTGCCGGAAACACTGCTGCTCCCGTGTCCCAGCAGGACAGCTGGGATACCTTTGTTTCCGTCCCACTTAACTGCTCGTGTTCTGCAATCGTGTCTTGTGCCTTTTGCTTATGAGCTTTTGTTTGAACCAGTTCTTCTGGCTAGAACAGTCTTTCTCCTACACATGACAAGTTCATGCTCAGCTCAGATGTCACCTATGACCCCCACAAGCCTCCTGGTCCATGATAGCCATACCTTTTCCCGGCATCCTGTAAGCACTTTGGTGCAGGCTTGGTGAGGGACTTCTCGCCACGTGGGCACTGTGGGGAAAGGAACGGTTAGTCACGTTTCTATCTCCGAGCACCGCAGACAGTGCCCGGTACATAGCAGATACCTGATAAATGTTTACTGAACAAACTGATGTGGATTGGTATGCTTATGAGTACAGGTCTGTTGGAGACTAGCTCCTGAATAAGATTCAATGTTATTTTATTATAAAGCCATGGAAGTGGAACAAGAAAAACCTGTTAAAATTATTTTCCCAATTGTTTTTTCCCATTTCAGTCTCTTTTGACATTTTTTTCTCCCCAATAAGACTTCATTTCGTCTGATTGCAAAAGCAACACATAGCTTAGTATTTCCATGGACATCAGACAGGCTCGGGTTCAACTTTTGCTACTTAGTGGCTGTGTGCTTGTACACAGTACTTGATCTCTTCATGCCTTCGTTTTCTCATCTGAATAATGGAGATTGTTATAATAGTTCTTCCTAAGACTGTCATGGAGATGAAATTAGTGTACGGAAAGTGCTTAACACAGTAACCTGGCGCAGTGATTGCTCCATAAATATGCACAGCTGACATTATGGTCAATGCAGAAAAGGTAGTCTGTGAGAGCGGGGATACAGTTGGGAGTCTTTGGCCCAGGATCTTCACTGCATTGCATTAAAAGAAAACATAAATCTGACTCCAGAAGCCTTGGATGAGAATCTTTAGGACAGCCTTTCTCAACCACGGTTCATGTGAACCACAAAGCTTAAAATGACCAAGTGACTCTTTTCTCCCCTGAGGATGCTACATAAGAGCACCATTCTAAATGCACATGAGAGCTGGCTGACTATATGCAAAGCTTGATTGAGGACACTGGGGTGTAGGCCTCTCTCCACCCCCTCCCCTTTCAGAAAGGCTGCTCTGCTGCTTCTTGAAGACCTGGGGCAGAGCTCAGCATAGTGCTGCTTGTCTTCCGTGGAAACCTCATTTTCTCCAGCCTTCTCAGGATGGCTGATAAAAATCTCTCCCTCCCTCACCCATGTGATAGGTTCCTAGAACACCATTCATTTGTTCTTATTCCACATCGTGCTCACCACATAGCCAGTAGTTCTGCCAGGTGTTCCCTTCTCTTGAAAGAACCCGTGTCTCCCGATCCTTGTGTGCCCTCCTTCCTCTGGGATCGCTGTGAAGAGTGTTGCCAAGAAATGCATGTCCATAACTGGACTCTAGAGCAGGAAACATTGACATTTTTCCCTTCACTTACAGACTTCTAAAAGTCCTCTAGATACCTTGCCACTGCCAAATTCCTCTTCTTCACAAAAACTATAGAATTCTCTGGGCACTTAATCTAAGCGCATCATGATTTGTGCTGCTGAGGCTTCCAAAGATGGGTGCTGTACGGCAGAGCAAATCTGCCCTTTTGGAGCCATTCCTACGTCCTGTTGCTCTTCAGTGCCGACAAAGCTCATGCTGCCTCCCAGGAAGGTCCCAGGCAGCTTTCTTGCTGGGGAGGGCCACGAATAGTGGATGGAGGAATAATCCTGGGTAGGCAACTAGCACTGTCTACAATCCACATAATGGAATTATCATATAGCCATTACCTTTTGAAGAGTATTTATTGACATGGGAAAATGCTCACAATATATTAAAGAAGCAGGATACAAATCTGTAAATACAGTATGATCCCAGTCTTGTAATAAAATAAATTCTATATGCATAGAAAAAATACAGGACAGAAATACACTAAAACATTAACAGTGATTATCTTGGTGGTGGGATTTGGGTGACTTTAGCTTTCTGCCTTTTCCAAACTTTTCATAATGAGCATATATTCATATATTACTTTCATAATGGCGGGGGTGGGGGACAGGTCCGTACCGGTGACACCATGACACCAGACACCAATATCGGGAGGCAGTGCAACTGATGCGGTGTTGAGGAGCTACTCAGTACCTGCACTGCCGCAGGTGTCCCCATTTATAAAGGAGGGAAGAGAACCCGTCTGCCCACCTCCCGGGACCACGGGTGTGGGAAGGGGGCCCCGAACGTCTGTCAGCTGTACTCAAGTGCCTTGTGGTGGTACCTGCATGCCCTGCGTTGGAGGGCAGGAGGGCTGCGGACCCGCGGCCCATCCATATGCTCCTCCCTGCCGTGGGCCGTCGCGGCAGGCATCTGTCTAGGGCAAGCCTGCAGCCCTGGTCTCTGACCTCAAGGATTCCAGGTCCTTGTTTGAAATCCGGTCCTGCGCAAGTCTTCCACTCACAGATCCGCTCCAGGTCACCTCCCTGCTTATAAGGTGCCTTAAACTGGTTCTGCTGAAATGGTTATTGCTTAAAATGGCCTGAGAATGCCCGCCTGCAGCACTCCAGAATCCTAGGAGGCCCCAGGTAGTCAGGGTGGTGAGGGGAGGGAGGGAGGTGTTGGGAGTCAGGCCAGCCAGACTTGGACTCCTGTTTGCAGTGACACTGGGAAACTGAGGCCTGCGGGGACGGTCTCTAACAGGAGATGCGATGAGGTTACTTGCGATAAGAGACATGAAAAGCCCAGCACATACTAAGGACTGAGCAGACGTTAGTTTTCTTTCCCGGGGCAAAATGAGGTCCTTCCTCTCCCCCTGCAAATGCTGTCTTCAAAAACAAAGCCTAGTACTTAGTGCCCAGTGCAGGGAAACGCAGAGTGAAACACACTCCTTGAAAGCAGTAGAGCACAGCTACTTAAGCAGGACTGTTCAAACACTGTGCACAGCTGGCAAGATGCTATTTCGGTAAACCTGTCTTCATGTAGGTAAGCCGACACTCATGCCAAAGCTATTTGCTTGTAGAAATTATAAAAATACTTTAAAAATGCATTTGTAGGATGAAGTAACAAAAATACTTTTTCTAAACTTTTTTCACACAATCTAAATTTATGAATTGCCGAGTTTCATTTCATTTACTGTTAAAACATGGGTCACCCACCACTTCTCCAACTATCTGGATGAAAATCCTGAAGTATATTGTATTCTTCCTAGCCTTTTATTCTGGAGTATTCTGGACTTACTCAGTTTTGTAAAATCAAGTCTGGGTCCTCTCTCTGAGAATTTGTCTATGGGCCATGCTGTTGGTACAGATCTTTCTGGGTCCACCAGTGTCCTTTGGGAAACAGACTGGCCCAGACTTGTGAGGCCTGGTGTAGATTTCCTCCTCCTCCCTGCCCTCCTATCCGGTTTTTAGCGGGGCCTTCAGCGGTTTTCGGTAGACCTGCCTTCTATTGAGCAGCCACCTCCTCTGCCGTTTTGGTCTTTGTTTTTGTTTTGAGTTATCTGGCTTTCAAGCCCATTAAAAAATCTGTTAAAATGTATGCAAATTTTAGTAAAGAGGTAAAAGGAGAGATTCTTGAGGATCTCTCCTATGAGTAAATTGCAAGAAACTCTAGTGACTTCTTTGGCAGCTCAAAGGCCTTTAAAAACTGCATCCTTGAACTGTTGTTTTGTCAGAGAAGGGATCTCTGGATAAATGACATTTTCCACCAATACTCCACGTACTTTACCTATCCTTAGAAGGGGTATTATGGTAAGTGAGATAACAGATGTGAAAACACTTTAAAAAAAGCATAAACTCTGAAATATTGTTTGCCCCATGTATCTGTAAAGAAACACACACAGATGGCTAAATTGAATCAACCCCAATGTTTTATTTAATTTAAAGTTTTAAAAGGCAGTGGTTAAGCACATTATCTATGTGTATATATGTATGCATGTACGTACATGTACATACATCCATGCAGACATATATACAAGGAAACCAACCCCTTTCAGCTTTAGCCACTGATGAACTAGGCCCACTGTCTATTGCAGGGTCCATATTCTACTTCTTCATATGACCAATTCTAAAAGTAAAAATAAACAGCCTTAATCAGTTTAACAGTAACTGTGTTTCTTTTTTTTTAAATAAATAAAGTTACCATTAAACTGATCACATATGGTAGAAAGGTCAAACACACACACAAGCGCACACACAGTCCCAATGTACAACCTGTGACCTATGAATGACCTATATGTACAAATGGGGGCTGCTGACCCCCTCCACCCCCAGCAGAGGCCATGAGAGAACTCCCAGCACTCCGGGAGTCCCCATCCTCTCTGCTGGGTTGGAGGACGTGTGTTCCTGGCACCCCGAGTTAGACCTCAGAATGCATGCTCCCATGCAATGATACAGATGGGGGTTCAGTTCTATGGTACTAGTGTTAAGGTACGTAAGAGAATAAATAGGCATCTGTAGCTGCCTCAGAACTAAACCATCATTTATAACCCTTTAGAGGGAGAAATGTATTCTGAAGTTCTCGATAAGGGACCTACAAACTTTTAGAATGTAATCAGTTTGCAAGTCTGGGGCTGTGTGTGTGCGTGTTTGTGCATTTCCACATATTTGTACAAAATTGAAGAGTGGGACTAGGTTTATGGAGCAGCTGCTTGGCTTCCATGTAATCAGTCCTGATCTAACAAGTCACTTGCCTCAGCCCTTATTTAGCGGCTCGTTCTGCTTCTCACGTGGCTCCGTCTGCTGGAGAGATTCAGAAGGGGGCAGCTTTCACAGGCGAGAGAGGAAGGCCACGACTACATCTTCTAAGAACCTTGGCAAACAGAATGGCCAGATTCAACCAGGGCTGCTTTATAGGATGAAGTCCTTCAGTTCCATCCCAATGAAATGGAATTCCTCTTCTTCTGTGGTTAGCCCCTGCCACTCCATCTAACTGCAGCTCTGTACGAACGCCTCGGTATCGCGAAAACACAGGATCACCTCTTAAATATGCTGGATTCTCAACGAGTAAACCAGTTAATGTGTTTCTAGCCAAAGCAAGGGCATAAATGTTTTAGAGAAAAGACTCCCCTGGAGCTACAGAGAAAAGATGCTGATAAAAGCAATATTGAGAGTTGGGCAGGTGACGCTTTTAGTCTGTGTCAGAGCTGGTCTCTTCGATGACAGAGTACTGGTTGAGTGCTTCCTCCAAAGGCGTTATTGTCCCATCAGGTTTTAGTCCCATTGGTTTAAGCAACTCCTCCCTGGAAAAAGAGATAAAAGAGAGAAAAAAAAAGTATTCACCAGCATCACACACACACCCCTCCCCCCGCCCAAATCCACATCCTTTTAAAAAGAAAAGTCTTTAAAAACCAAAGTATTTTTCCTCAAGCTCTCTGTGTGTTTGTAACAGGAAAGATGAAAGGGGCATGGAAAGAAAAAGAGGGAGATAAAAGACTTCATTCACACAGGCCAAACCTACTAAGCCAATTAAAAGTATGAAAAGTCAAGGTCTAAATGGGCTCAGGACAAGGAGCAGGTCTCTTCTGTTTTTAATAGTTAACTTTTTTTCCTTTTGTGGATTCGTTGTTTTAGTGAAGTTGAAGCTGCCAAAATTTCACGGGTCCCAGTGGGCCAGGCATATAATCAAGTGGCTGATTTGATACTTATGGATTTCGTTCAGTGGAATAAATGTCGGATTTGATTTTGCCTCTCCAACCTCTAGCGATACATAAGTACTTCTCGATTCAGTCCAAGTCAACTGGACTCCCCAACTTTCTCCCTCCCTTTTATTTCCTTCTCTCTTTCCTTCTTTTTTTTTTCCCTTTTTTAAACACCATTGCTTTTGTTTGTGGCAGTTTAATTATGGGATTGACAGCCATTTTAATCTCTTCAAAGCTCCCCAACTGCCTCTTTTCAGCTAATCCAATTATATCTACTCCACAAGTTACAGCCTCATCTAAAGATGATTAATTATTGATTAAGTCAATCAAAAAGCATTAGGAAAGATTTATTTAATCTTTTCATAGGCTCTTATTTATTACATGGAGATTATGGCAAATGTACCTGTTGAGTTGCTAACTCTAGTCCTCTTCCCACCCCCAAAATGTCAGCAGTGTACTTTAAGAGTAGCCTCAAAGAGGCACATGAGCTGCTTAAAATTTATTTCTCAAGGAAATGGGCACCACCCACTGAGAACATGTCTATAACCAGGAAGCCCCACGGCAGCAGCTGTAATGCTGGCGGGATCTGGAGTGGAGGGGACACTAAAACTGCTTTCCCTCTGCCTCCTTGCTGTTGTCCCGGAGGCCAGCACAAAGAAGGGCTCCCTTCTGGGGAGGGCCGGCCGCACAGCAGTGTGAGGTGTGAGAGGCGCAGTGAAACCCCTGGGGAGGGGTTAGAACAGCTCAGTGGTCCCTGGCTCAGCCAGCAGGAGCCGAATCGAGCAGCTTCGGCTAGCACCAGAGGACTATTTGAGTAATGGGATGGCTGCCTGGCTATGTTGAGGCTCCTGAGTTATAAAGGAGGAGATGTGGTTCCTGGTCCAAGAAATGGGGTCAGAATCATAGAACTTGAAGGGGCCTCAGAGATCATTTAGTCCAACCCCCTTGTTTACTGAATGAGACTGAGTGACTTACCCAAGGTCACACACCTAGTGGCAAGCTGGACCTGGGACACAGGTTTCCTGCATCCCAGGCTAGCGCTCTTGGTGGTGTACCACCTCTGGATTAACTGCTCTAACTACACTGCAGGAGCACACTGCATTCAGCTGTTCAGTGTCTGTTCAGCTCCTCCATGCCAGAAGCTAGGCCATACACTAGGCAGGGAAAGGAAGAGTGGGCACAACGGTCCTTGAGGAGCAGGTGAAACATATATGAAAAATAACTCCAAACATAATGGGGTAAATGCTGTCCCAGAATCACGAACAAAGAACTGGCAGCTCCAGAGATGAAGCACAGACCGAACTGCCTGGGGGAGGGAGGGTGGCATCACAAATAAGGTATCCAAGGCCGAGCAAAGAAGGCACAGAGCATCTGAGGCAAAGGAGACCAACGGGCTCTGTATGGTCCCATCTACTTGTGTGTTTTGTATCCCTTTTTGGACTGTGTCCATTTCTTTCTCTGTGCTCCCAGGAAGCTGTGAAAGGGCCCAGTGTTTGCAGAGGAGTGAGGTTCAATGAAGGAGTGGCAGGAGGTAAGGCTCAAGAGTAATTTGGGGTCTAGCGGGTAAGTCTGGGTTTTGCTCTGTAAGGGATGTCACATCTATTTTATAAGGCAGTGTCTCTAGCAGCAATGGGGAAGGTGCACTGGACCAGGGAGAACCTGGTGGCAGAGAGACCAGTCATTAGGATGTCATGGTACAGTGTGTGTGACAGGAGACAGGCTACTGGACTCGGGCTGTGACCCGCTGGAAGGGGAGAGGGCTGCTGAAGGAGAGACTGGGGGAGGGGCAGAATGTCCCTGTGGCCTCCGGCTTAGATGACCAAGAGGATGGTGATACAATTCACTGGAGCAAGAACACGGCAGATGAAGTAGATTTTGGTGGGGAGATGCTGACATCGCTCAGGACATGAAGAGCTTGAGGCCCTTGCATGACAACCAGGTAAATGTTTAGGTGAAAGCCAGAAACAACCTGTTTCCATGAAAACTTCCCTCTAGCACTGATATATACCCCATATCTACATTTTTACAACACAGTTGCCTCGTTCCAACTGCTTGTGCTAAAGGATTTTTTGATATTGGACACTGCTTACTAATGACGTAAAAGGACAAGGGGCTAACCTGCTAGGAATAAAACACTGAGGGATAAGAAAGTTGACAGGTCTAAAGGGGCCTGTGGAAGAGGGTACAGTAAGATGGGCTAGGCAGCGAAGGGTCGGGGTAGATAGAAGCAGAACCCTGGATGGGACCAGAGGACTTCTACGGAGATGGTGATGAGACGCTGGGGGGATAGGCCCCCGCCCTGCCCCACTACCAACATGACTCCACCTCTGTGACAACAGGATGATGCTGCGCTAGCTACCAGCTGTACAAAGTAGCTATCACCTTCTCCAAATCTAGGAGGAATATTTTCAAATCAAGTCCATTGGTTTCATCCCTACTCCAATTTCATGATGGAAATAATTAAGAACATTACAGAAGTCCCATGCCCAAATTATAGGAACCTGTCTATGGGATAAAGGGGCCCATATTTTAAATCTCACCTGTGAACTATTCTTCTCAAGCATTTATTTTTTGGGTCCTTTGTATCACCCTCTGAGGGCTCCACAGGATGCCTGGACTTACAGACACCTCTGTAGGAGAGGTGTCATGCTAACTGGCCATATAATTATGCATTTGTGCAAATGAATTAAGATAGCAATGTGATACAGTGTACAAAAACAAAAATATCTGGAATTAGGAAGTCTGTTTGGAGCCTTGGCTATTCACTTACCAGTTGTGTGATCTTGGGCAAGTCTGAGTCTCAGTTTCCCTGTCTGTGAAATGGGGATAATGCTAATACTAGTTCTACCTAATTCCTAGTGATGATGTGAGGAGTAACCATAACAGAACCAGTGGTGGTGGCAATAACAACAATGATGTAGGTCATAGAGTTCTATGAACTGCAAACGAGTCCTAAATATTAGTTATTATTATTGTGGTACAGTGAAAGGCACACACAGGTTTTGGAATCGGACAGACCTAGGTTCTAATCCTGGGTCCACCAGTCACTAACAGTAAGACCTGGAACTCTCTGAACTTCAATTACCTTATCTGTAGAACTGGGATAGAAATACCCACCTCACTGAGCTGTCATTAAGGCAAAAGGTCACTATACATATAAACTGTAGTGTACTGGCTGGAATGTAGGTGGAACAGCAAGTTGCATTTCCTGTCTTTATGTGCTTATGGGAGGCTTTCCCAAGCTGCGTAGGGCACTCTGGGAGTAAGTGGGGGGGATGAATATGCAGAAGCAAAAGACATGGTCCCTGTCCTCAAGAAGCTTTTAGTCAGTTCAGAAGATAAAACACACACACATTAAACAATATTAAAAGAATTACAGAACAGCAGATCAACAAGCTTGAGATGATTAACAGGCAGAGCCCTGCTTTCCCTAGCTTGACAGTTCATCAATATACTCTTATTGTAATTAAAACATGTTTAAAGGAATTTCTTGTCCTGTTTGGGAGTGGAACGAGAGAGGATCTCCCACAGCTATGTGACTGTTCTTTCTGCTAGACTCCAGCCTTACTTGTCACATTCCCATCTCAACGTTTCTAATCTTCCTCTCTATCATGCAACTAACAGCCCACAAATACCCAAATGAAATCTTTGATATAGAGACTCACTCCTAAAATGTCTGATGAATGACCTGGTTATACTACACTGTTTCATTTAATAAGATGTTATATCTAGATATCTAGATCAGCAAGATGTGGACGGAGAATGGGAAGCATTAACGAATACCACAGAAATGTTATTCCACCATCATCTGGGTTAGGTACATGTGGGAGAGACACAGGAGGAGGTGGGGATGCTGATCACAGGCTCCTTGCAGGAGACAGACTCAGGGCCAGACTATAATGGCAGGGATGGACATGGATTCATGGGGAGAAAGGCATCCTAGGAGCAGAAGAATTAGTCAAGCAAAGGCGCAGAAGCAAGAGTTAGTTGTGTGCAGAGATTGGCAAGCAGGCTGGTTTGGCTGAGGTAAAGGAAAAAGAAAGCTCAAAACAGACCTGGGGTACAAAAGAGGATCTGAATGGAGACTTTGAAATCCTAGGCTGACAAGTCTGGATTATAGTTACAGAGGTATTTTTGTCTTCTATTTCATCTAAATATTTATTAAAAATAACTCTCATTACAAAGTTTGAAAGCTATGAAACAGTATTGCCCTGACATGAAAAAGAAAATGTTCTATGCTATAAGTATTCAATTTTCATACCCCTATGTGTCTAGCACAACGCCTTGCCAACAGCAGATCCTGTGTAAGTGTTTATGGACTAAACTGAGTTGCACTTGATGTTATCTTGTACTTTCACAGAAAGGGAATGTATAGTGTTTTATGGGACTCCTAATAAATAAACCATGATCAAGAGAAAAGCTAGATCTTTCGGTAGAAAATTCATTTTCATCATCAAGATCTACAAAGTTAGGAAAGATATTAGCCTTCTACAGGAAATTCTGCATAATGCTTTCCAAGGATTTCTTGTTCTCTGCTAGACTGTGAGCAACTTGAGGGCAGAGTCCATGTCTTATCTAACTGTGATCTGCAGTATCTAGTATAGTCTGGGGACATACAGTAAGTGCTCAGTAAATGCTTATTAAGAAGCTATAATACATTGGTCATGGCATAAATGGAGAATGGTAGAGAACCATTTGTCAAGAATCCTTATATTATTTTAATTATTATTTCCCTGATGAGTCAATGTCATTAGACATTCTGACAGTGCAGCAGAAATCAGGCCCCCTTTGTACCACACAGCCTGGAATTCCCAACCACTAACTGGTGTAGACTCAGTTTCTTACATACTGGGGCATCGGGAGGTCTAGATTCTAGTCTCAGATCTTCCTCTAACTTGCTGGGTGTCCTTGGGCAAGTCATTTCCTTCTCAGGGCTTGAGTCTACCCATCTATAAAATGAAGGGGTTGGACAAGATGATCCCCAAGATTCTATTCTAAGAGTCTAAATATTAGGCTACTAAGTAATTTTGTTCTATTTAAAAAGCTGCTAGGTTTTTAAGACACTAAAACTCAATACTGCTAAGCCTTTGTTTCTAATCAAGATACATATTCTAAAACTAAGAGTCAAACATAGCATCCTACCTGTAACTGACCGACACCAAGACCGGAAATCCTTTCTGCAAAACTACTGGCAGATGATTAGAATGATTACAAAAGTAAATCAAAGCAATGGCAAGTGTTACAAGGAAGGATCTAAATTCAGTCATGGCCCTCACTAAGCAGGCCATTTCATGAAGAGTTACTGGCCCTAAATATATGAAGGTCACATCTAAAAAGGATGGCTAGGTGTCAGATATTATGTACATCATGGTTAAACGGAGATACTGTATATTGAAATGTGCATCAGGATTAAGATATTCACATAGCAACAACTCCTTCATACTTACCTTTAATGCTATACACAGGCCTTAACACAAGTTAAGACTGCCCTCGTTATCATCAAAAAGTACAGTGATGTCTACTGGATAAAGAGCCCATTCTAGGCACTGTGACAGTATCATGGCGGGCTTCTCATCTGATCAGGCATCTGGCCAGGGAAGAGATAAGCCTCCAAGAATGTTCAACTGGAACGAAACATCATTTAGAAATTTGATCTTACTAAACGATAAGGAACCATAATCTATAAGGGCTTGGCCAGGCACGAGGACATAGATAAAGCACGTCCAAGAAAGGAAACCCTATTTTGCCCCAGCCTAACCCTTGGGACTGCTAATGGAAACCAAAAAATACTTTCTTAAAGATTTGGCGGGGGAGGGGGGGGAAGATTATGGGATTTATACCATATTTAAAAATTTTTTTTTCTTCCCCCAGATATATTTTAACATTTTCCTGAGCCACCATTTCCCTGTAAGGGTGGTCCTCTGGGATGCCTGGGCTTACATAATTTCTCAGAACCTTAGAGAAGGTTCCATTTCTTAGGGCTTCTGGTTCCTATGTAAGTAAGTCTTTCCCCCAGAAATGACAGTGCAATATTGGGGCTCAGTACTAACATACCCAATCGCACATTATAGAATAGGCCAGATGTATATATGTGTATAAAACACCTTACTTGACCTGGAAGCAAGAGAATACTCTTGCCCACAGCACATGTTTTTGTGCAATACAAACAAAGCATTCAATTCAAGTGTACTTGTTGAAAAACAGGACATAATTAAGCAGTTGGTAAAATGCATTCTTGTTTCCCACTTGCAGATCTCCCAAGAGTCCCTTCGAATTTACCTATACGAGTTTCAGCTTCCCGCTTGCCACTTAGCTTGATAACGACTCAAAAATCATTCCCTTGTTTTCAAGGGCTCTTCTTTCTTGTCTGCTCTGTGTACTACAGGGCAGTATTGACACATGGAATTAATGACAGGGTCTGTAATGAAACAACAGTCATGCAAACACCAGTCTGCTCTTTTGATAAAACAGCATGTTAGAGACCTATTCACCTCCCTCTAATTGAGTACTGCATAATAGTTCCGATCCTTTTATGTAATATATTTTGTTCTATGATTAGAAAAGAAGAAAGGGGGAAACCTGTGAGGCATTGCTTCCTTCAATCGCCCCCTGATTAATTCTCTGTTTCTAATGAGGGCGGCTGCTATTTAGGCAGGTTCTGTTACATACTTGTTTTGTTGACTTCTGTACAATGTATAACAAAACCCAAGACGGGATAATTGGGAACCATTTCTGTGGCACAGGGATTCCTGCTCTTAATGTAAGGTTGGCTTGGAAAAAAAGAACCCTCACATTTTAAATTAGCCATTTCATACATCTGAAAGATAGGATGAGAAACTGGTAAATAAATAAAACATTTTTAATGAACACAGAGCTTTTCCAAAAATGCCTGCTAGAATGGAGCCTGTGCTAGCCCGGAGAAAGCAGCTCTGTAATCTGCTCTAATTCCAAGTCTGAGAGGGCATCTTATTTCAAGATTTCAGCATCACTGGAACAGTCCATAATCCACCGAAGTACAGTGGACTACCTAATAACTTGTTGATATGCTTACAAGTGTTTATAACCCCTTTTTCTCATAGAAAAATATTATAACTTTGGCCATTGCTTAACATGTTCAGTTACATGCTGGGCAAGAATGTCATTTGGGCTTGGACCCTGATCCTTCATCTTTCATGATTTCCCATCTAATGGCTTCCTAGTGCTGACTGGGTACACTGATCTTTCACTAAGCCACTAACCCAGTACATTTGGAGGGGTATGGTGGCTTTTCCATAGCAAATTTGAGGTCTTCAGGCTGCCTCTTTCAAAACAATTCTGAGATCTTCCCTCAGACCTCACCATTGTGCTTTGGGACTGGGTACAATTAGGAAGGTAAATATGTAGCATAAAAATATTTCCATGACAAATGGATATGGCATACTGTCCACTACTTTGGACTACTTTCTACTTTATAAAGGTAATTGGCAGTTGCCTAAATAGTGCCACTGGGAAGCCTTTTTAAAGTTAGATTTTCTTAATGTGATTGCATTAAATATAAGAATTTGTTAGAATACCTGTAATCATTCTTTTTAAAATAATTAAAATAACTCATATTAACACAGAGTCATAGCAATTTTACTGGTTTCCTTCATATAAAGGTGTGTGTGTGTGTGTGTATGTGTGTGTTTGATATAAACTATTTATTTTAGCACCTCACCTGATCTTTGAGAAGACCTCAACTATGGAATGAAAAAGCAGGAATGCATGTCTTCCAAATCTTAATTCTCTTCTCCGGTAAATACGCTTACCGTCTGTCTTCATGCTTTGCATTTTCTTAAAATTTAGAACATCTTTTTTAAAATCAGACTGACACATTTTTGAGAGCTGTTGGTCATTTTTTCAAAATAACGTAAGATCTGGAGTCTTAAGACTGAGAACTGAGTATTGACTATGTCATTAACCAAGATATGCCTGATCTTGGGTCAGTCCCTTAATGATTGGTCCCATTTATTCTTCAGTGAAACACTCCTTGCCCTATCTAATACAGAGGGCTGCTTCACCGATCATTAGAGATCATATGTATATGGAAGCGCTTTTTAAACTTGAAAGCACTACATAAATATTAGTCTTTTATCCTTGTTTCTGTTAGAAGATCACATGCAAAGCTTCTAAAAATTTGTTACCTACCTCACATTAAACAGCATGGTTAAAAAAATATGTAGAAAGAGGTTAGGGACAGTGCTAAAGAATCAAATTTAGTTTTATCCTAAAACTAAAGTGAAAGTATTCTTATTTCTTGGTAATTTTTCTACAGAATTTTTCTATCCTGTTGTCTAAATTAGCAAAATAAATATTAATAAGAGATCAGCATGCCAACTGACACTGTTGAATAAAGCAGGAGAAATAGAAGTTCTTACATGCTTTCCCCAATTAGAAAGACTTAAAAGTTGAAGGAAGGTAACTACGAGCACCTGTAAACAGACAGGGGACATTATTCTTACTTGATGTTTCTCTAACAGATAGAAGCCATTTCAGCTAGTGCTTAAACTAAGAGTTCAAAGTAGTCATTCCTACTACTGAGGTTAAAGAACAGTGACTACCAACAGGCAATACAAAGGTCATATGACATCCTACTTAGAGGTGTCTAGCCAGTGGAAGGGCCCTCTATAACCTAAAGATACACAATATCAAGTTTCTCAAATTAATCCTCCCTTGCTACTTTAAGGGTATATTAATTTAACCGGATCCAAGTTCCCTTAATTGAATTTCCAGGCAACCTTACAGTGTACTTTAACAATGCAGAATAGTGCTGCCACACGTAAATATAATGTAAGCTACAAATGCAAGCCACAGACGTAATATTAACTGTTCTAGTAGCCAGATTGAAAAAGATAGGTAAAATTGATTTTCATATATTTTGCTAACCCAGTATATTAAAAATATTATTTCAACATAAAATCCATATTAAACAATTGAGATATTTTATATTTTTCTTTTTATACTGAGTTTTGAAAGCCTGAGTATTTAACCCTTATAGGACATCCCAATTCAGACTAACCGCATTTCAAGTGCTCAGTAGTCCTATATGGCTTGTGGTTACTGTAATGGACAGCACAGATCTAAAAGATTTTCTGATATAAACAATTAAGATCTTTACACTTTTGTACCTACAATAGATCTCACAATGCTTTACAAATTGGATGCTTCTGAAACATACCTGAAAAACATGTCCTTGACTAACTTATCATAAAGGTGGGTGTGATCACAGTTGCTGATATTTTTGTAAGCAGAGTAAATTATTCATAGGGAAAAAAATTACATATTACTTCTCAGTCAGCCCATCCCAGCTTTAGTAAGTCTAAAAATAATCTCTGGGTTAAAGGGAACTATTCCCATATTTGGAACCTGCATTTATTAAGAAAGCCATGTCCCAAATACTGCACAATGGCTGGCAAATATATATATATGTAAATATAATAGATAAGGAAGAAATGGGAAAACAATTAAATGTAAATTTTAGATTCTGATAGAATGTATAAGCAAAACGGCAATGTACCTTGTTAATGTGACTGGGGTGGGGTGGGGTGGGGTGGGGTGGGGGGGTGGGGAGGGATGGCAGTAGAAGATTAATCAGTGCCTGGTTCCAATTAAGGAACTAAAGGGGATTAGAAAAGTCAAAACAAAACTGAAACTTGAAATATTATTTCCTTTGGTTAGTTTAAGCTTAAGCCAATCAATCCTTTCTCCCTTCTTCTGGAGGAGGCTGCGTTATTATACATGAGCTGTATGCTGTAGCTAAGGCGAACGCAATTGTATGAGACCCACTGGAGTTGCTTAACCACACAGTCCCCATTCTAATCTCCCACTTAAGTTGCGGGGGCTTTTTTTCCAATTCAAAGAAGGAAAGAGGAGGTGGAAAGGGAGGCAAATTTCATCCCCTCTTTCACCTCTGCTCTCACATAGAAAGCTTCATTGAACATTTTTAATCTCATGCCTCAGGCCTTAATGCTTATGACATATATTACAATGATCACTTTAAAGAAATTATGTGCCCCAATATTTAAATGAGTCAGTCATGGGCCAAAGTACCTTTATGGAATTCCTTTCCAGCCTTGAATTTTATCATATCTGGCCAAGAAATGGAACTGACAAAGGTATAAAGTCTTAAACCATGTAGGCTATTTTATAGAGCAAAAAACTGGCCTATAGATGTGGGGATCAGCTGTGCTCATTATTTCATCATCACACACTAGAGGAACCACAGGGTACAAGGCACTGTACTAGCTAGACATGATGGGATTTATAGGGTTCAGATTATTTTCAAACTCTTATGACCTCCAGGTCCACTGCCAATCCCCTTACCTACATCTGTCACAAATACAATCCTTATGCACACACACACACACACACACACACACTCACTAGGAATACTACTAAGTCAGTTGGTATTCAATGGGAAGAAAATGTTTGAGCATGAATCTCTCCGGTGTCCTTGGAAATAGAGCTACGATAAAGCTGCCAAGGTAGTGAGCTCCTTGCAGCAGTCGCTATGCCCAGCATGGAGGCAAAGTGGAAATGTAACTTTAATTTTTGCATTGGTGGTTTTATAGTTCTGGTAGTGGATGGCATCTGTACCCTACACCAGGCTCAGTAACAGTACTTGGCATGACCAACCTTAGTCATCACTTTGGTAAGTGCTTTGGCACGGGCCACTGTTGCTAACCACCATCCTGGTGCAGGTCCTTCACATCTGCTCTCCTATGGATGGAAAAAAGGAAGTGTCTAGTGTCCATTCATTGGCCACGTCACCTCCAATCTAGCCTTTACTCACATGCCTTTCAATTCAGGCCCAGGAGAAAATGATTTCATTTTTGAGAAGAAAAGTTAATCAGACAAAGCTACAGTACACTCTTAGCACAATAAAGACTTGGTGGGATGAAGAACATCCTCAGAGTGACAGCTGAGGGAACTAACCAGTACCACAATGCTGAAGAGGATGATTAGGAAGTGTTCTGGCAAACACTGACTCTAACAGACAGACACAGTAGCACAGTGGACAGAGCAAAGGTCTTGAGTTCTGGAAAATGAAGTTCCTAGTCTCACTTTGGTATGAAGCTAGAAAGAGAATGTATGTGGAAGTGTTTTGTAAACTGTTGAAATGGATTATCACGTCATTAGCTTGGAAATGTTTGGGGCAATTCTTTGGGATTCCCCCAATTAGAAATCTGATAACAGATTATATTAATCAAATAATGATAAAACAACCTGAGCTTTTTGGAAGAAAGATGCAGTATATGAATACCAAAGGTTTATCTTATTGACAGGAGTAGATTTCCCTCTATTTGGAATGAACGGTCATTTCTCCACTTATCTATTAAATACCTTTTAAACTTCAAGAATCAGCACAAATGCTATCTTCCCTGTGAAATCGTCCCTGATTCATCCAGACAGAATGAACTGCTCCTTTTCCTGGGTGTTTACAGTTTAACATAGACCTTATTTTGTCATTATTTCCATCTACCTTGTATTTTAGAACAGATTATAGCCATTTCCTTCACTAGAATGTGAGTTTTCCAAAGGCAGAGCCTGTCACATTCTCTGAATCTCCCTCATCTTCCTAGCACAGTGCCTTGCACAGAGTAGCTGCTTAATAAATGTTCCCTGAATTGTACTGAACTTAGTCTACTTTAGCTCTATGCCATCTCCTCTACCTCAAAAAAACCAAAAACCAAAAATCAACAGTGAAGAGAGAGAAGAAACTTAAGACAAACATATAAGACGCATAAAGAATGGCTTCATTCTTTGCATTCCTGCTTTGGAATGCCCACTGCTGATCTCCATACAGTTTTGTCATTGATTATTAGTGAGAGCAAATGTTAGAAAGCACACACACAAAGGCAGACAATGTAAAAAACCCACCACACGTCATGCAAAAAATCTGTGATTTAGGACTATTTTTAAAGTTGCCTTTAGCTTCAATTTTAATGGCAAAATCGGTACCATCAAAGCCAACACAAGACATATTTGCTCTGTTTTATTCGTGCAAAAATCAGTATCACCTTCAGATTGAGTTGGGCATCTTCTGGGTGTTTCTGGGTGAGTACACATTTTCTTTGAGGCATAGTTTAAATCAAGTGGAAGCTTGGATACTTCAAACTTGACATTTGTGTATTTATTTGTTGGCAGCTTCTAGAATATGTGGATTCCCCTGGGATTAAAAGAAGGTCCTAGCACCGTTTTCTGTCCCTTGTATAGGGATGCCTTATGAAATGATCTTATCTCTTTCAGTAAGTCAAGTACCTGGGTTATACTGTATTATTTTAGGCAGTCCTTCCCCCATCTCCCACTTTCCTAGTTTGGAGTTTACTCATTCAGGGATATAGGCAGTTGAACAGCATCTGTGTTCTCTTTTAAGGACTCCTATTATTGGAGTGAAATTTATGAAACTTGTTTACTGTCCTAACACACTGATATGCTCCACATAGGTCCTTATTAACACTTCCCTCTCCAGCTTCTACTAGATGGACTCTGTTGGTTCTCATCCTAACTTTTATACTTGCACCACTGTTTCATTAGCTACATCAGATCCTTTCAGAAGTAGCCAAGCACAAATCTTACGTTTATATATTCATTCAGAGCTTGTAATTCTGCTTCCTGTACGTTTGCCAACAGTATCTTCTCTTTGACTGTAATTCCTTCGGTAAAGGAACATGTCAGTTCTCTATGAAGGTATGGAGAATGTCATTTGCAAACAAAGGTCATTTGAAGATTGTGAGCATAGTTAGCTGTAGATTCTAACCTCTTTGGGAAAGGATGGAAATTCAAAAGGACTAGCTGGAAGTCACTAAATTCTAGTCATACTAGCTTTGTGGATGTGATCTAGATGATGAAGCTGTTTATTTCTATATAACTACTACCACATTCCCAGCATCATTTGAAAAAAGCTCAGACTCTGCCGTGTCTCCCTGTACTTGTCATACTCCCCATGTCAGTCAGCCTCCTGCTGTGCCTTAACCTCTATTTGTTTCTTTGTACCACCCTTCCCTATAATGGTTGGCTTTCTGGCTTTCCCTGGATTCTTCTGACTGAGGGATACTAGCCTTTACATAGTTGCTGTGAAAAAGGAGATGCTCAGAAGAAATACACCTTTAAGTGGCAGCTGCCCCAACACACAGAAGCACTCACTCAAGATGGCTTAAAGGAGACAGGGACTCAATGTATGACTAGAAAATAGAGCGATTCAGGCAAGTGTGAAAGGAATTAATATTTTCTAGTAACCCCTCCAAGATGACTAGTTGCTGATTAGTATATATTTGACTTAAGTATTTTCAAGACTGGCTATTTCCGGAAGGGAAGGCGGTGTGAAGCAAGAAGGGAAGGGGAGATTGGCTTTAGAACCCCTAATTAATATAAGCACTTGCTTTCAGAAAACCCTTAATTTGAGCTATTCCTTTTCACTTTTTCCTGTTGGGTGCATGACATTTTAGAATTCTTGGTATCAGCAGCAACCCAAAAAGACAGAATTGCCAACTTGCACATCAAAAATGAGGGGGGGAAAAAAAAAGCATAATGATTTGGAACAAAAACCAAAACAGACTAAAACAAAAAATACAAGAAGCAGCAAAATCATTGAACCTAACTCATAGCATCTTTTTGAAGACAGGGAGGTTAGTTGGTTAAATATCACAGTGATCTAGTAGTTACTGTCCTAGCTTTGAGAGTTTAAATGTTTAAGAATGCACATCCAGAAGCGGCACATGTAGAAAAACCATGGTAGCCAAGAGAGATCTGACCTACTGCTGCCCGGGCCACCCTGTTCCAATTAACATGGATTTCCAGAGTTGCTGTTCCATGATAACTCTCAGTAAGAGAGACAAAGAAATAGAACATTTTTAGAAACCAAGCAGAAAATGGATGGGAATACAATACCTGGAAAGTTTATCAAGCATGTTGACAAGTTTCATGGCTTCATATTCTTTTTGTTCTTCTGTCATTTCATCTATGGGATTTGGCATTGGTTCCTCTAAATGACCAGTGATAAGATTAATGCTACAAAAAGAAAAAAAAGTTATGCTGTATGTTTTAAAATTATGCTCTTTCTATACTTTCTGGTCCAAGTTGTAAGTTGTAATAAGAAAGAGTATAATAGCCAAAAATTGGCAATAATAGCAATTTTGTAGTATAGAATTACTATAGGAATTTTAAAAAATTTGCTTCTTCTACTAATTTGCTTTGGGAAATGGGTGGTAGTTTTACTTTAAAAAAAAAAAAACAATAGCTGACTTGCCAACTTTGTTTTTTTAAAGGCATGGCTGCTTTTTAAAAATATGAAATTTGATTGGTGCCGTTAGGATAAATATCCTTGGATGCATAGTTTATTAATTTAAGGGGACAAATGATTTCAGAGTAGGAGAAATCCATTTTGTGATACAGCATAAAACACACGTGTCAAAAAAACTGGAAAAATGATGGCAGAGAGGCTGAAATCTGAAAATGAAAGCATGCCGATTTATCATCTCAGGAAATTAGTCCATTAGTGAGACCACAGAAGGCAGTGAGTGTTCAAATAATAAAAGATAAAGCAGAAGAACAATTTTAATTAGATTTGATCTGACCTAGATAAAAAAAAAAAAGAATGAAATCTAGCCTACCAAGAGACAGGTATACCATCTGACTTTCTGGAAATAATAAAGTACTTAAAATGTGTATGTCCCATAAACTTTGTACGAAGTTCTAATACCAAACAAGCTATCCTCTTAGATGAAAGCCACACTTTTTTTTTAAAGGAGATGAAAGAAAATTCTTCAATGGCTGCTAAATATCTATAACTTAAACATCTTTCTGGAAAAGTAGACAAGAGGTTACGGCATTTTGTTTCAGCCAAGTATGGACAGTTTGCAGGGATATTTCATTTGATCATTAAAAACAAACAGCAAATTGCTAATAAATTGCTTTCTAGGGTCTACAAACACAAATGCTTTCAGTGGCCAGGCCTGCAGGATAAGCGAATGAGTGAACTGGTCAACCATAAATAGTGTGGAGTGTTGGGGACTGGAGTAAACTTGAGGACAGTACCAGTCTAAAGTGGCAGGAGGTAGAATCCTGTGGGCCAAAACAAAGACCTTGTAATCAAATAGGTCCTCTGGAGGCTAGCTTGCAAGCCCTGCTTTAGACTTTGACTTGGGCAGGTTAACTTTCTTTACTGACCAGGGATTTCTCATTTGAGTAGTAAAAGGGCTAGGTTACTAGGTACTATTATCTATTATTAAAAGATTTCCTTTTCTTTTTCTACATTCCTCAGGGGGTACATGATATTCAGATTTTTGTGGTAGGACTCAGTGCTCAGCATCCTCAAAAGCCAGATCTAAAACATCTGTTTTAACAGTCTTGCTTAAGACCTACGTCTACAGCCATGATTAAAAAACTTTTTTTTTCTTCAAAGCAGTGGATCGACCCATCCACCTCCCCCTGCCTTTTTTTAAACAAATGAAATCTACACAGAAAGCCCATATATAAAATAGACAAAGTGGAACTGCTCAAGCAGAAGAGGGGATGGGGTGGTCAAGCAAAGTGGAGGCCTAAAGCCCCTTATGTTTGTACTTACTTGCTTCCTCTTAAGTTTGCCCCTGAGGTACTTTTAGGAACTCTGGGAAATAGTCTGAAAACTCACAGGCTTGTCAGTCATTCTTAGCTTAGGCTGCACATTAGAATCACCTGGTAAACTTTAAAGAAAAGGCTTAGGCCTCACCTGAGACCAACTAAATCTATGTATTTTATTTTCCTGGTGATTTTGATAAACAATGAGGTTAAGAACCACACAGGGCTAGAGTGCCAACTTCAGACACTCACTGTGTGCTACTATTCCCTCTTTTTGTTTTTGTTTTGTTTTGTTTTTTAGGTGCTCATAATAGAAGAGAAAAAGGCCTCTAGTTAGTGGTCATTAACAAATACACTGAAATGGGGTCATCATAGTTCCCAAAGTCAAGAACAAATGGAACCTAGACAAGGCTTCAGAGAACTACAGCATTTTTAAGATGTATCCAGATGCCACACTGAAAATGTAATTCCACCACCCATCTATTATTTGCTTAGGCTTATCACAACAGAACATTTCACTGGTTTACTTTCTGCCACCTGCTAAATTCGAAAAACGAGTCTTATAAATAAATTAGTAAAGGTACTTATTATAGGCACATACTACTTCCCAAGCAGACAAAGGAAATCAGGCCTTAGAATAAAGTACAAGGGAAGGTAGACGTATTAACTATGTAAAACATGTTCGATTTGTCTCTTGAGAGAAGGCGCCTCTTCTCAAGTTTAGTGGAGGGGTGATTTAAGAAATCAGATCCACAGACTGTTTTAAAATATAATGACATTAGCACAAGCCATCATCTGCCTTGGGGGGAAAAATGTGTCAGGAGGATACACTGGTAAGCTCTGTGGTATCCACAATGTAAAGTCAGGACATGAATTTCTGAATCAGGGCACATTTGATTCTTTCTTTGGTTCTTTAAAGGGCTTAATAGAAATGATGTCCATTTTCCACAAGCTGACCTCAAGTCCTCTGCTGCCAAAATGATTTAATGACTTGCTCCGAAATTAGCTACTAAAGTCACAAAATCCTTTGCTCACTGAGCATAAAAGCAGTAGGCAGAAATTCATTCTTACAGAGTAAGAATTTACCATCCTTTACTCATGCAATACCCCCCGCCCCCAGTATGCAGAAGAATGTACACAATATCACAGAAAACACAAGTTGGGGCACTGAACTGTGCCACTCATAGGAAAAATGCCAATGTGCTTGGGGTCAGGAGGCAGACTTGGAAATTGTCTCCCCTCCTGCTCCCCACTTCAAACCAGACTCCTGTGGTTTCCCTACCCAGAAAGGAAGAGGAAACAAGTAAGTCACTGTAACAATGATGTGAGGTTTCATAAAGTAGATTATTTTCAGTTGACCAATCACTTGCCACCTTTATAGAACCTCAAATAGTATAGTCTAAGACTTAACTTTCTAGGTTTCAGGATCTTAACACTGAAATTCTGGGGTTAGTTTAAGACTCTGAAATTCTGGGGTTAAGTTTAAGTGAGCCAAAACTTACCCAAAGTAAGTTTTTAAGACTCTGAGTCTTAAGATGCTTTAGGTACACTAATTGTGGCGGATACTATACTGGGTAATTTTATGGTATGATTTTGTCTCACCCTATCTGTTCCCCTACCCCATCTTTCCAGCACTCCAATTCTATGATTATATATGTCTTTCAGTTAGGTGACAAGAATTATTTAAACTCATTTGTTAGTGTATCATCGAGCATTTTGTATTATATAAGGTCATTACATGAACTGACCACAGTTATGGGCCTGGTGATGAAGGGATTAAGACATAAAAAGGTATGGGCATATGAATATATATGTAAAAGCTGAAATATATTTCAAGACTTTTGCTTTTCAAATTGTTGCTATATTTGCCCAACATCAACAGTACCAGGTCACTTAACAAAAAAGCTATTAAGATTTCCCTGAGCTATATTAAAGTTAACTTCAATCTCTAAAAAGTGGGGATTAAATTTTACTCAAAGCATTCTGGTTAAAGAAGAGTTGGCTATAAGGGCAAATCTATACAGAGGCTAAGCAGGTAAGATGAATGAAAAGGATCCACTGTTAAACCAGAGGAGCTTATGCCTGGTATGATGGGGACCACCGCCACTCAACTCCATCAGCCAGTTGCCTGCCATGTGAAAATGCAGGCTTAATGTTATTAGAACTTATTCAAAAGAAGTTAGAAATCCAAATTTCCATCTGAAATATCTGAATTCTAAATGTTGGCAAGTAATTGGGAAGTACTATGTAAAACAAAATAAAAACACAAAACTAAATAACCAATGAATGCAACATCAAGTACAGAACCTAACTGTGAGACAATTTGCAACCTCTAGGAAAGGATCAGGGTTTTCAGGAAAAGGTATTTGTGAGCCCAGAGCCAGGATGGGGTGGGGGGGTGGGAAAGGAGAGGTTCTATGCAAATAAGGCTAGAAATGTCTTTCCAGGAAAAACTCCCCAGAATACTTGCCCCCTAACAAAACAATAAAAAGAACAGAGTGGAAATTTACTATATCCTTGTTCATTTAATTCAAGAAATATAAAAATACAGATTTTTTGGCATAGCTTCAATAATGGTGACAATTACAATGGGAGTTAAAGCAACAAAACAAAATCTTGACAAAGAAAGTCTCTTGTCTCATGCTGGAGAAATTATACAGCTGTTGCCACAGCTACTCCTGAGAGAAATATAGCCAAGAAGGAAACACCTCTGAGTTGCTTAGTACAATGATTCTAAGCTTCTGTATGTGATTATGAACTAGTGTAGGGTATTAAGAGTATAAGGAGGTATCCTAGAGTTCTGCCCACCTTGGCCATCCCCTCCTTCTGCCCTCCATTTAGCAGACCTTTAAAGATACCTCTTTGAACCCCTAGGCTCTTATATACCCAGCCTGAAAGCCACTGGTCTAAAATGAGCCAAATGTCATTAGGCACACATCTTTCAACTGATGTTTGGAATGATGTACAAAACCATATTAGTTACACTATACCACCTGTGTAGGCAAGGGGCCTCCATGCTCAGAGGCACAACAAAATTGGTATAAAAGTTAGAATTTAGACATTTCTCTTTCTGATACAGGACCAAAGTTTATCTGAAAACTTAACAAACATGGCTAGACTTACACCAAAAACCTGTGTGGCATGTAACTTGATTCTATGAGTATATTTCTGCTAATTGCAGAAAGCCATTTCCAGTCCATTAAATACACTTACTTTGACACAAAAAAGATGGTTGTGAAATTAAGTCTCCCATAGCCTGAACGTAAGCTCCACACAATTGTTGGTTTCAGATTCCACTAAAGGATTATAGGTTACCTTGGTGCATCAATCAGAATCCACTTACATTTTTGACAACAGGACTAGGGCCAACTGGATAAAGGGCATTTTCTCTGCTTCTGCCAATACTAGCAACTGTTGTGAATAAATGCATCATACGAAAAGCATACCGTGATCTTGAGAACACGGATTGGTGAAGAGTAATCAGAGGGTAGGGGAGAAAGCAATCCTTTCAGAGGCTGAGTTTATAAGCTGGACTAGACTGGTAAAAAGTTTTCATAATTTTTAGGGAAAAAGTTCTTTGAGAGCTACAGATAACTCCCCAAAGCACAAAGGGTTCTCTTGCTTACAAAGTACTTTGTTTACCACCACTTCCACAAGGACCATTTGAATAAGCATTTTTTTTTTTTTAAGTAGGCTCCACATCTAACGTGGGGCCTCAACTCGCAACCCTGAGATCAAGAGTCAAATGCTCCACCAACTGAGCCAGCCAGGCACCCCATGAATAAGTATTTTAAATTAACAAACATCCCACTAGAGTGTTTCACCTGAAAGAGGGAAGATGTAAGAAAAAAACAGATGCAAATCTATCTGAAGGGGAAAGATGTAATGCTATGTGAGAAACACATATTTATACTTGTCATGAACAATGTTTAAGAAACACAACAAGGTTTCACAACGGTGACTATTCTGACCACACTAACACTCCATTCCTATGAACAGTATAGGCCAGGTCCAAAGGCTGAAGAAGATTCCAACTAGGGATGTAATAAGGTCTAAGTATAGAATCTTCCTAGCCAAGACAGTAACAATACCAAACATCATGGTCCTTGATTTAAACAAAAGGTGCTCTCCTGAAATCTAACCTCACTTTCATAATCTAACACATTTCTGTTTCCCATTCTACTAGGAGAGACCCAGCATTCTTATATTTTCTCCAAGCAATTTCTTGTTATAGTAGCATTCTGGTGCTTGTAAGATATGTGATCATTACCACTGGTAGAAATCATCTACCAAACGAAATCAACAATACACACTGAGATATAATGACATCAACTATCCGTAAGTATTTAAGAGCTTTTTTTAAATCTTAGTTGACTTGTCCACATAACTTGGGACACAATATATGCCTAATATAATTTCTACTTCCATTTAAAAATATGAAAGTATACCTCAAGTGGTATACTTTAATTTCTCAAATGGAGAGAGATAAAATATTAAACTGATATGAAAATATAGTTTATGGAATAGAAAAATCAAGAGCTAGCAAGACTAATTTAGAATGGTGACTTCTATAATTAGGGAAAGGTTAAAGTATGATTCCTCTATCTAAGCTTCAATTACATGATAGAGATGCTCAATTTATAACATCTAAATGGTGGCAGTCTTAAGAATGTACTGCTTAGAGTCACTGCTAGCTTTTTTCCCCAAAAGTCTTTTTTTTCTAGGACACACTCTACAGGATCCTGCTGAGGCTGAACTGGAGATACTAAAAGTGATGCTACCTACCCAGCCTGATTTGCCAAGGAATACAGGCCATATAAGTCTTGTGTAATTAAGGAATGATCTTTGCTTTTACCTTCTGATAACCTAGTACTTTCATGTTAACAGGGCACAATCTATCCTTTTTAAAAAAAAGCCTATTTTAACCATGTTAATAAGAGAAAAAAGGATACAAAATTTTATTTAAAAAAGCCTAATTTTGCAGATGATTTTCTATCCTTTATCAACTACCACATGTTCCTCATTACATTCTAGAAACTGCCAGTAGAAAACCTATCATGTCAACATCATCGATAATGCCAAAAGGAAAGGGCATACCCTTTGAACATTCAGTAACGGAAACCAGAAAATTGAGCTCAGATAACTTCTAATAAGTGGAACTAAGAAATTGACCTGGGATGGGGGGTTAAGAAGGGGAAAAAAAGGATGGGGAGGAAACAGAAGAAAGTAGAGGTGGTCTGTGTTGGGATAAGAGAAGAATTAGTCTTTGATTTCTAAGCACTGATTCAGGGAAGACTTGATAGAGTCTCCGGTTAGCCTACTCAGTGCAATAATACATCTGTTAAAAGATTATTACCCAAGTAATAATTTTGATTAAAATTTACTGTGGAGCTACACTTCTTTCCTTTTGCTAGTAATGTACCATTTTATTGACTCATATGGCTTTTATGGAAGAGGGAAGATCAGAATTTATGGAACCTATGTTTAGATTTCTGAGAAAGAATGAAGCATCAAATAACCAACTTAAATACTTGATCTCGGTTATACCTTATAAAATCTCAGCCTTATGGAAAAGAAAGCAAAAAGTGGGCAATAATACTTTTTAAGTATATGATGGTATACATCTAAAAATACCATTTTTCCAAATACTTAGGAGAGGATAATGAGCATGCAGCAGAATATTTCTCACAATATTATCCTTCCTCAATCACTTGAAGTCACTCTTTAAGCCACTAGCTATGAAATTGCCTCTAAAAACACTATTAAATGGAAAGCTTCCAAATCCACAAAAGAAAAGAAACACTTGAAAAATGAGAGACGAAAGAAGTGAAAGGCAAATAACCAAATCAAAGGCACAGACATAGTTAGGTGAAAAGAAACTTGATACTATACTTTGGTTTTGCATTTTTGTATTCTTCAGTGTCTGTGTCCTCGTCCTCTGAGTACCAATTATCTCCTCTTCCTCCAGCCAAGAGGCCCCTGGCCGCCAACAGTCCTGCAGCATTCCCATAGCCAGTGTATTTCAGCAGGCTATCCACTGCAAAAACAGAAGAGGTTTTTAGACAGGAATCCTTGGGTGCTCACTGTCATAACCAACTATTCACCAGTACAGGGAAGTTTGGAGATATATACCACAGCAGTAAACCTTAAAATTGAGAGGTTTTCAAAGTGTGGTAGAGGTTATACTGAACTACCTACAAATTCTCCTACATGCTCTGAGGACCAAAAGCCTTTTTTCAGGTGTCAGAAATTCAAGCAGAACTGTTTGGAATATACTTTGTGGCAGGAATGGAGCCTCTGTGACCACAGGGTCATTGGTAAGGGTGGTATTTTAGGTTTCTGGTCACAAAGCTTTTCATTCAGTTTTAGAGAAAGGATGACTAGAAACTAGAATTAATGAAACCCAGACTGGAATTTTACCAACACTGTCATTATCTAAAATCTTTCTTGTACCCTTTAAAGGAATGACAGGGAAAGAGTACCAGAGATCACAAAACTTAAGGATGTTTACAAAAAGGATAGCTAAGTTACTTTTCTAAAAAAGTAAGCAACAGTACATAAGCGCATGATACCCACTGAGAAGGTAGGTCCAGGAGTTAGACTGGCTAGATTTTATTAATGGCTCTACCACTTACTAGGCTGGTTGACTTGGAGAAGTTATCTTATAGCACTGTACCCCACTTTTTCTAGTCTGGAGAATTGAAATAATAATCTACTTCACAGGTTAATACATGCAAAGCACTTAGAAAACTATCTGGCACAGAGTAAATACTCTTTCTTTTTCCCCTGATGATATTAGGTAAACTGAGTGTGTTAGGCTTCTCTTAGTAAACAACAGCAACAGCCCAATGAACCATTTGGTGCAGGTCAGTATTACCTTGTCATCAGTGCAAGGTGATAACTCTAAGATAAGTGGACACATAAAACTTTTGCAGGGGAACCCTGAACTGTAGGAATTCTTTGTGTGTGATTTATAAGAACCTTTAAGGAAGATACTAAACAATTGTTAGCTTTATTTAAGAGCACTTTCTTTTCTTCAGGTACAGTTTCAAGGTAAACACTAAAATATTCAATCTAAAGATAAAAATTTTAAGGCTTTCAATAAAATGTAATCTTAAAGACAACTATAGGAAACAAACCTAACACTATTTTAATCACGTATAAAGCTTTAGTAAAACCTACATGTGAAATACTACTGTAATTCAGACCACTTAACTCAAAAGAGACAAAATAAAGCTGGAGAAGATTCAGAGAAGGGCAATTAAAATGACTTTAGGGTCTGAAAGGGGCAGCAGATAGGGAAATAGGGGGGGTAAGAAAAAGCGATATAGATGATCAGAGTATGAAATCATCAAAGGCATGGATAGGATGAATAGTCCAGGAGAGAATTGTTCATTAAATTTTCAAGTACTTGAACTAGAGGGTACCTTCCTTGACACTGAAAATAGGTACTTTAGGGACAAATAAAAGGAAGTCCTACTTTCAAAGGATATAGCAGACTGGTGACATCTGTGCAAAAGGAAACATGGATTAATAATATAAGTAGGTTAAAGTTTATTCTCTTTCAACCATCTTCTACCTTAAAACCTATTGGTAATTGTTGTCTCTTTGGTAATAAATCTCAGTAGATGCTAGATAGAATCATATTAGAATTTAATGAGGGATCATGGTGGTATAATTTGAAAGCCCTTGGAATAAATCTGAATATGCTCCCTCTTGCTCTCAGTGCCTCTGCAAGACTGGAATGGTTTAGATAAATTAATGAATTCTTAATGGATAATTAGGGAGGTGAATATCCAGTACATACAGATATTCTTAATACTCATGGAGGTCAGACAGGACTGTAATGACTTGGTCAGACACAAAGTCAGTGAGGCGAAGGATCCTAACTCTGAACCCACATGGCACTGATACTCCCATTGTAAGCACTTTTGATAAGGCTTATTTTTTTTTTAACAAAGAGATTTAGTAGTTCCAGGAAAAAAAAATCACTAAAATTGTAAAAGCGTAAGTTGAGACATGCATATACTTAAAAAATAACAATAAAAAAGACATAAAATATAAAGAACCACGTACAATGGCTTAACATTAAAATAGTTTAAGAATGCAGAGTTTATAAAAGGCCAAAATAGGTTAAAAAGAAGTAAACAGAACATTAAATAATATACTTTCTTAAGGAGACAATCCTCCTGGAAGCTAGTTAATAGTAAAAAACACCTGGCACTTTTATGAAAATAATGCAGTAAGTCCATTTATGGGAACAAATGTGTCAACTCTGACAGTTTGGGTTACAAAGGCTATTTAAGACACATCTTGCCTTCAAAACAGGTAAGGCTATAGCCAATAGTTCTAAAATCAAATGAGCTTCTGTTAATAGGATAAAATACTTAAAAAATGGGGGTTGGGGTAGGGAGACAAATGGACTACGAAATCTTCACAGTGAGAAACATTTTCTTTGTGAAGTTCTGATTGACATTATTTGGCAGAGTGTTTTGAGCTACTTTTTAAGCTATTTTCAAATATACTGTACAATATCCTGTCAGTATTGGGAAGGTAGTAAAAGGAAAATGGACTGAATCTGGATGTTAAAGTGAGTTGCTAAGGCAAGGAAAGGTTTTCTGGGTGGCCCTTAAAAACAAAAAGAATACAAAAATATTTATTTTTCTGTCCCAGTAATCAACCATGCAGTTAGGTAAAACTGCTATAGAAATGATACAAATCAGCATTCAGTCAGAAAGTTAGAAAAAATATTGCACCATTATTTTATCAAGATGCTGGAGGGCACCATGAACAGAGGGAAACAACCATAGAAGCACACTACAGTTAGATGTGCACTGCTGGTAAAAATATCACTGCTTACACAAATGTGGGTTTTATCACTCTCTATCATGAAAACAATAAGGGGTTCTGCTGTTTACCAAGGAGGAAGAATGGCAGAGCCAGATTCTACCCAGAGACCATTCCCCTTTTTCTGTTATGTAGAGAAGGCTTTAATCCTTTTCCTTCCAAATAGTGCAACTTTTAGAAATTTTACACTAGCAGCCTCCTCTAACTAGTACTCTCCCTATTTCCAGCCTCACATCCTTCTATTCCTTGTTTCATACAACTGCCTCATAGATCTTTGTAAAGCAAAAATATGGTGTTATCACATTCCTGGATAAAACCTTTAAGATCTGCCATGAAGGCTAAGGATGCTTCATTTTCTGGTCTCTGCTGCCTTTTCCAAGCTTACCTCTTATTATTCCTGCACATTGTGGATTCTTCACATCTTGAACTAGTCTCTTTCTTATAAATACCAGGGCTGTTTCCCATTTTTCTGTGAAGACTTTCTCTGACTGTATCCACCACTACCCAATCATTCCCTCCTTCAGGCTATCACAACACCTGGCACATTCCTCTCTTACAGTGTACTGATCATTCCTTTATATGGAGAGATCCACAAGACCATATATTCACTACACTGCATTCAGACAGCAGAAATGTTTACTTTTTTATAACCATTTGTAAGGTACTTTGTTAAAACTAGGTATCCAAAGATGAAGAAGACATGATCTCTGACCTAATGAAACTCAATTTGTTGAACTTGCATTCTAGACATTAACTGAGGGTGAGAACATAGCAAATGTCAAAAGCACTAAAAACAGACGTAAGTAAAAATGGTACAAGGAAGACAGAATGATTAACTCTGCCTCCATGATCAGACAAGTCTTCACAGAGAAGATACTTAAGCTGATCTTCAAAGATAAATAAAGCTCACCATGCTAACAAAGATATTCCATGCAAAGGGAACAGTAACTGCCAAGTTGTGGAGATAATGCCAAGAAATGGTACAGTATAATCTGGCAAGAATAAAAAAAATTAGCATGACTAAGCAGAAAGTATATAATAGTAAAATGAATTTAGAATAGAGAGGCAGGCCATGAAGGTATCTAATAAAATTTGGATTTTACCAGGTGTCAGGGAGTCACTGAAAGCTTTACAAGGTGGTAATGACAAGACTGTATTTTAGAAGACTCCCTCTGTTAGCCAGGTGAAAGACAGACTGAAGAAAACCTGACCAGAAACAGAGGGCTATGATTATTTTAAGAGTTTATTAAGAGATACACAGATTTTGGAATCTCCAGCAAACAGGCTGAAGCAGAAGCCAAGGGAGAGGATGAGATCACTCAGGAAGCAATGTAAAGTGAGAACAGGGGCCAGATAAGAACTCTAGGGAACACTGGCAATTAAGTGTGGGCAAAGACAGTTGTCAAGTAAGACTGAAAAGAAAGGTCAGAAGAAATCTAGGAGTGTATGGTAGCACAGAGACAGAGAGTGGTCAATAGTAAGATAAAGGCCAAAAAATATCCATTGCTTTTGAACATCAGTTACCTTGTGAGCTTATGGAGAGCACTTCCAGTGGGATCTGGGAGGTAGGGAATGGCAGTGGAAAGCCTAACTTGAAGCAAGTTGAAGCCTGAGTGGGTAGTAAGGATACTAAGAGGAAAACCAGATTAATCTTTCAAGATGCTAAGATATGAAGGACAGTGACATGGAGATGTATATAGGTTGAGGAAAACACATAGGGACAGTTAAAAACCAAAAGAATAGAGAGTAACTACTTTCCAAGAAGATGAAGAGAAAAGATCAGCAGGAAAGGAGACTTTAGCTTCAAGCTAAACAGACACTTCTTCCTCGGAGACTGAAATAAAGGAGACGAAAGCAAGCTCGCAGTTGTGGGGCTGTGCGCTGAGGGTGTTCCAGCCTTATTTCTCTGTGTGATTCAGCCTCAACCACAGTGCCTAGCATAGGCTAGGAATGAATGAATGTGTTAACAGGGGGAGGGTTGTATTATAAGTTATCTTCTTTTATTAGACGGTGTAAGGCCTCTCTTTTAGGCCCCTGGAGAAAGTATACAATTTGCAGAACAGGTAATACAAGTTTAGATTTGGCTCAACAGAAGTTGGTAGGCACCAACACAAGGTAACCTGTGGGCCACTGTCCATTGAGGATACAGTTTTAGCCTGGCACAGATGGGTATTTAAGGCACTTAGGTGACTTTTTCTGTGCCAAGTCTGCCATGAAATTTTGCCCTTTGTATCTCATACTGTATCAATTTTCATTCTTAATTTAGTCTCCGTGTTCCTAACCCAATTTGATTGCTGCTTGCTGCATCCACTTAGTGGTGTGACTTTTGAGCCTTGATCATGGTACCTTCACCTTCAAACTTAGCTTTGAATGTCCTTAAGAAGAAAGTTCAACACTGATGAATTATTGGAAATTTATCTCATTTTAATATAGTTTGCCTCCAAACCTAACCCTAACTCCAAAATCTGATGATTTACAAGTTGAATGTAGACTACAAACTTTTTTTTTTTTTTGGCCAGATAGTTTTAAATTAGAATTAGTTGACAGCATTTAAAAACTGGGAGATTTTATGTAAAAATTCAGAGTCCTGGCTTCTCTTGAAAAATCTGCAAGATTTGGTAACATTGGCCGTATGTTCCTTCATGGCAACCATCAGTTGGAGCTAAGTAGTAGCAATGTCCTCTCTCCAATCCCGCATCATCCCTTTGTTCCCCTAATCCCAACCCACCGCCTTCCAGCAATGAGTTAAGTGTCAGTTTTCATTTATCATTTTATGTCCAGTCCATTTTTATTACCAGCCTGGCACTTGTAGGCATGTAAGTTTGTAACCCTTGATAAGAAAGTAAGTAATAGGAGAGCAGAGACCTTGTTTATCTTTATACCTCTGTATTCTCTGGCTCTAGCTCAAAAGTTTTTTGTTGAATGGGTAAATTTTTATTTCAGAATATATCTACTAAACTTAAAATCAAGTTGGAAGGAAAAGTGGATGAGTATATATAGAATTGTTAAAGATAAAATGAAAATGATACACTTTTGCTAATATGGGTTGGCTTTGGGCTCAAAGGACTATAAAACTTCAAACAGACTAAGAGGGAACAAAGCTAATCCTTTCAAATGAAAAACAATGAGCAAATTCATTTATAAATGCATATACCATATTTGCTATCACACTAACACATTAAATGTAAGGTGATTATATTTAGATATGTAAGTTAGATTTAGATATGTAATTATAGAAGAAATAAACTTTAGTTTTCCTCTTTAAAAAAAATTTAAAAGTAAACAAGAAATGCATGCTTATTGCAGAAAAATTATAAAATACACAGAACTAAAAAAAAGTTACCAGTCATCCTACTACTCAGAGGTAACAATGGATAAGATGTTAGTGTATATTTTGATAAACCTCTTTTGACTGATAGAAACAGATGTGTGATTCAGATTTATGTATACATACATAATTACACTTTAAAAAACAGCTTATTTCGGGCAGAAGACATGAACAGACATTTTTCCAAAGAAGACATCCAAATGGCCAACAGACACATGAAAAAGTGCTCAACATCACTTGGCGTCAGGGAAATCCAAATCAATACCTCAATGAGATACCACCTCACACCAGTCAGAATGGCTAAAATTAACAAGTCAGGAAACGACAGATGTTGGCGAGGATGCGGAGAAAGGGGAACCCTCCTACACTGTTGGTGGGAATGCAAGCTGGTGCAGCCACTCTGGAAAACTGTATGGAGGTTCCTCAAAAAGTTGAAAATAGAGCTACCCTATGACCCAGCAA